>NC_030824.1:0-300000 GCF_001704415.2 Capra hircus | reverse complement strand
GATCTTTACAACTGGAAAACTCAGACCCCTTCATTCTCTGAAAAACCTCAGGGCCTCATTGACCTTTTAGAATCTATCCTTTTCACCCGTAACCCCACCTGGGATGACTGTCAACAGTTGTTACAAGTGCTCTTTACTACAGAGAAACGTGAACGGATCTTGTCAGAAGCACGAAGAAATGTGCCAGGGGTAGATGGGAGACCCACTATGCAGCCTAACCTGATTGATGAGGGATTTCCCCTGACGCGGCCCTGCTGGGACTTCGCCTGCGCTGAAGGTAGGGAGCGTCTCTGAGTGTACTGCCAGACTCTCATGGCCGGCCTCCGAGCAGCCGCCAGGAGGCCAACAAAGTTGGCTAAAGTAAATCCGGTTAGACAAGAGCCAAATGAGAGCCCGGCAGCTTTCCTTGAGAGATTAATGGAAGCTTTTAGACAGTACACCCCCATGGACCCACAAGCCGATGCGTCACACGCAGCCGTCATGCTAGCATTCGTGAATCAGGCAGCCCCAGATATCAGGAGAAAACTACAAAAAATAGAGAGGTTGGGAGAGCAATCCCTGCAAGACCTGGTGAGGGCAGCAGAGAGGGTTTTTAATCATAGAGAGACTCCAGAGGAAAGGGAGGAACGTGTTAGGCGAGAGGAAAGAGAATTCAGGGCTGAAGAAAATCGTAGGAATCAGAAAGAATTAGCCCAGATATTCTTTGCAGGGGTGGAACAGGGAGCTAGTTCACTGAGAACAAGGGAAGTCCATTCAAAGGGTGAAGGAAAGCCAGCAAGGCAAGGACTTAAAAAGGACCAGTGTGCATTTTGCAAGGAGATAGGACACTGGAAGAATAAGTGCCCCAAGAGAAACCTAAGGGAAAGACCCACCAAGCAGGAGGTGTCCTCCACGGGGGCCCACATCCTGTATGCAGGACAGGGTAGCGATTAGGGGGGTCAGGACCCGGCACCCCTCCCCGAGTCCTGGGTAACTATACATGTGGAGGGGAAACCGCTTGGCTTCATGGTGGACACGAGAGCTCAATACTCAGACCTTAACCGGAAAGATGGACCAATGTCTAAAAAGACCAGCTGGGTACAAGGGGCCACCGGGACTAAACGATATGGATGGACTACTAAACGTCAAGTGAACTTGGGGGCCCAGCAGGTGACTCAGTCTTTTCTTGTAATACCAGAATGCCCAGCACCCTTGTTGGGAAGACGCTTACTATTTAAAGTCAATGCCCAAATTCACTTTGACCACGGAGAGATATCAGTTCTAGATGGGACCGGACATCCCATACAAGTTTTGTCTCTGACATTGAGGGACAAATACAGACTGTATCAGCCAAAGCCGCTCATGGCCATTGACCCCAATGTACAACCTTGGGTCCAAAAATACCCTCTAGCCTGGGCAGAAACTGTGGGGGTAGGACTAGCCAAGCAGAGGCCTCCCATCATTGTCGAATTTAAATCGGACGCTACCCCTATCCAGGTAAAACAATACCCTTTGAGCCTAGAAGCCCGGTGAGGAATCACAGCACATATACAACGGCTTCTGGAGGCAAAAATTCTTAAAAGGTGCCGATCTCCATGGAATACTCCTTTGTTACCCGTGAAAAAGCCAGGGGGAACGGACTTTAGGCCTGTGCAAGATCTTCGTGAAGTCAACAAACGGGTGAATGATATACATCCAACCATCCCTAACCCGTACACCCTTTTGAGTGGCCTCCCACCAGACTATGTCTGGTATACTGACCTGGACTTGAAAGATGCCTTTTTCAGTTTACCCTTGGCCCCCTTGAGCCAAGAGATCTTCACATTCGAATAGATAAAAGAAGGCAGCCAGACCTCAGGACAGCTGACTTGGACTCGACTTCTGCAAGGCTTCAAGAATTCACCAACACTATTCAATGAGGCTCTGGGTGAAGACCTCCATGAGTACCGGGTTGATCACCCCAACATTGTTCTATTGCAGTATGTTGATGATCTTATGCTAGCAGCAACCACTGAGGAAGCATGCCTAAAAGCAACAGGCAACCTCCTTCAAACTGTGGGGACATTGGGGTACTGGGCTAGTGCAAAGAAGGACCAAGCTGCTTAGCAAGAAGTCATATACCTAGGGTATAAAATAAAACAAAGACGGAGATGGCTGACACAGGCCATGAAAGAGGCCATATTGCAGACCCCTGAGCCGGCAACTCCTCAACAAGTGAGAGAATTTCTTGGGACTATTGGGTATTGCCGGCTATGGATCTTGGGATTTGCTGAAAAGGCCCAGCCATTATATAAAGGAAGTAGAGAAAATAAAAACTGGACTTGGACTGAGCCAATGAAACGGGCTTTTCAAGAACTCAGACAGGCTCTGCTGGAAGCCCCAGCCCTTGCTCTCCCTGACCCGTCCAAGCCCTTCCAATTTTTCCTAGATGAAAAACGGGGAATGGGAAAAGGAGTTGATGCAGCAATGGGGGCCTTGGAGGCGAGCAATGGCCTACCTATCCAAACGACTGGACCCGGTGGCTGCGGGGTGGCCACCTTGCCTCCGAATCATTGCCACTACTGCCCTCCTGGTCCATGATGCTGACAAGCTGACTTATGCACTGCGACTCCTGGTCTACACTCCCCATGCCATCGAAGGGATTCTGAAGCAGCCACTGGGTAAATGGATCTCTAACGCCCGTTTGACCCATTATCAGGCTTCGCTGCTGGACACCCCATGGATACACTTCCAGACGCCCTGCTTCCTGAACCCGGCCACTCTCTTACCCAACCCAGAGGAAGACAGCCCCCTCCACGATTGTGGTCAGATATTGGCTGAGATGACGGCAATACGAAAAGACCTAATAGATGTGCCTTTAAATAACAGTGAGCTCATATGGTTTACAGATGGAAGCAGTTTTATAAAGGATGGACAGAGAAAGGCTGGAGCCGCAATAGTTGATGACTCTGGGAAGATAATATGGGCTGAAGCCCTTCCCCTGGGTACCTCCACCCAAAAAGCGGAACTAATAGCCTTAATACAGGCTCTGAAGAGGGCAAATGAAAAGGAGTCACTATTTATACCGACAGTTGGTGTGCATTCGGCACTGTACACATCCAGGGCCCAATATATAAAGAATAGGGATTTTTGACAGCCGAGGGAAAACAAGTTAAAAACCTGCCTGAAATCCGCAGACTCTTAACAGCTGTCCAACAGCCTCGAGCAATGTCAATAGTACATGCCCCTGGACATCAAAAGGGAAGAGACATCAAGGCTTGAGGCAACCGAGCCGCTGATATGGTGGCTCATGAGGTGGCTAACAGGGACTGATACTGTTACTGACTGTGGGGCTGCCACCCCCAGGTATGGGAACCTTGCCCCCAACCCCCAAGTATTCCTCTTCTGATCTCAATTGGATTCAAAAAATGCCAGCCCTCAAGAGGGCGAAGACAGATGGTATCAGGACCAAGATGACAACTTGATACTTCCCACCAACTTGGGTCAACACCTCTGTAGGCACCTACATCTGACCACCCATCTAGGAGAAAAAAAAAGACTCTAACCCTCTTACAGACAGCACGTTTGTGGTTTCCCCAACAACAGGCAACTGTACAAGACATAGTCCAGGCCTGCAAAGCATGCCAGATGATGAAGCCGGGAAAAGGACAGCATACGGGAATGAGGTGCCGGGGAGAGAGGCCAGGGCAACACTGGGAGGTAGATTTTACAGAGGTAAGACCGGGCAAGTATGGGTACCGTTATCTGTTAGTTTTGGTGGGTACTTTTTCTGGGTGGGTGGAAACATTCCCTACTAAGGGAGAAACAGCAATGATAGTAGCTAAAAAGATCCTAGAAGAAATAGTACCTAGGTTTGGGCTGCCGGTGACTATTGGCTCTGATAACGGGCCTGCCTTTGTGAGTCAGATTGTACAGGGACTGGCCTTAGCTCTGGGGACCAAATGGAAGCTGCATTGTGAATACAATCCCCAGAGCTCAGGACAGGTTGAGAGGATGAATCGGACTCTAAAAGAAACTTTGGCAAAATTGGCAATAGAGACTGGCGGGGACTGGGTGACTCTCCTTCCCTTCACTCTCTTCCGTGCGCGTAATACCCCCTACAAGCTGAACTTAACCCCTTTTGAAATTATGTATGGGAGGCCCCCTCCCATATGCCCTATCTTTGAGGGAAGAAAACAACCACGCCCTACCTTAGGACAGTTCCAGGAAGCCCTGATGGCATTAGGCAAGGTGCATACGCATGTCTAGATATTGATCAGGGAAATCCACGAGGGTCAGAACAAGGGGACCATCCCCTCACATAATATTGGTCCCAGAGATTGGGTCTGGGTCAAGCGACACCAACCCAAGACATTAGAACCTCGATGGAAAGGTCCTTATGTTGTTCTTCTTACCACCCCACTGCTTTAAAGGTCGACGGTATCAGACCTTGGGTGCACTGCAACCGCGTATGCCAAGCCACTCCAGAAGAGCAAGGAAGGGCCCAAAAAGAATGGGAGGTAACGCCGCACCCTTCAAACCCCTTCAAGATAAAGCTCATCCGCCGACGGGATCCAGACAAGTCATCCTGACTGTCCTGTTGGTGACCATCCTCCTCGACCCTGGAGCCACCCATAACAACCCTCACCAGCCGGCCAAAATCACCTGGAAGCTTCAAGACGGACTAACACGAGAGGTGCTCAACTTAACCACAGAAGTACATCCTCCGAACACCGGGTGGCCAGACCTATATTTTGACTTAAAGCCGGTGGTAAATGTGCCTTGGGCTAGGGGTTTCCTCCGGATGCAGGGGTTCTGGGCAAGCCCGGGCCACCAGAGGACCAAATGGAAGACTTGTGGGGGGGGGGCACAAGATTATTTTTGTAAATCATGGGATTGTGTTACTTCTGATGATGGGCCTCGGCGCTGGGAGGTAGGAAATCGGGACCTACTTAACTTCTCGTTCGCAAAGCCCACCCCCAGAGCCCTTGGGGACCCAACTTTTGAATGTGAAGAGAGTTGTAACTATGCACAGGTTAAGATAAGGTTCAATCGGAAAAAAGCAAAAAAAGAGAGGGCTTGGATTTCTGGCTTATCCTGGGAAATACAAACAAGAATGGTGGCAGGCACACAAATTTACGGAGAAATTATAATTATAAGCCAGATTCTAGAGCCAACACAGATACACAGTATAGGTCCCAACCCAAAAAAAAAAAAAATTGACGTAACTCCCAGCCCGATCACAGCGGTTTCCACATCCTTCGTCTCACTCGATCCTCCGGGTCCCATCCGCAACCTCAGAAACTCAGACCCGTTATGGAAATTAGTTAAGGCAGCCTATATAACCTTAAATCAAACTAACCCGGAAGCAACTAGATCTTGCTGGCTTTGCTATAATCTATACCCCCCTTACTATGAAGCAGTGGGTCTTAACACCTCTTACAGCCTGACTGATAGTATAGATCCTCCTCAGTGTCGCTGGGGAGAACAAAAAATGGGCCTCACAATGGAAAAAGTTTGGGGAAAGGGACTCTGTGTGGGCAGAGTTCCACCCAAAAATCCCCCCTTATGTGCCTACACAGCTGAACCCACAGAGCTAAGTGGAATTAAATAGATGATCCCAGAGATGGGGGGATGGTGGATCTGCTCACGTACTGGTCTAACCCCTTGTTTACACATCTCAATATTCAACCCTAAAGAAGAGTTCTGCATCTTGGTGGCAGTTGTGCCAAAAATCCTGTACCACCCTGAAAAGATAATGTACGACTACTGGGCCCCAAAAAAAACACCTGGTCAAATGATACAAGACAGAACCAAGAGAGAGCCTATTACAGCCTTCACCATAGCAACCATGTATGGACTTGGGATCGCTGGGGCAGGGACTGGGATAGGAGCCTTGTCCCTCCAAGGCCAGGGATTTACTTCATTGCGGGCGGCCATACATGAAGACATTGCCCGCCTAGAAGAGTCAATTAGTCACCTAGGAAAATCGCTGACCTCCCTGTCTGAGATGGTCTTGCAAAACTGAAGAGGGCTAGATCTCATTTTTCTGCAGCAAGAGGGGCTCTGCGCGGCCCTGGGAGAAGAATGTCGTTTCTATGCAGACCACACCGGGATAATAAGAGAATCTATGGCAAAGGTGAGAGAAGGACTAGCCCAGCGAAAGACAGAGCAAGAAGCCCAGCAGGGATGGTTTGGATATTGATTTCAACAATCTCTGTGGCTGACAACATTAATTTCCACCCTGGTGGGACCTCTTATGGTGCTTTTACTAATACTCACCTTTGGCCCATGCATCCTCAATAGGCTCATTACGTTTATAAAAGAGCATATTAATACAGTTCAACTATTTGTGCTTAGACAGCAACATCAAGCTGTACCCCAAAACAAAGAGGAAGATTCCTCTATATGATCTAAAGACAGGGGGGAATGTTACAACCTCACCAGAGCCATGACAGGCTCAGAGAGGTGCACTAGGCCAAAAATAATCCCTGAGTCATGCTTCCGAGCTTCAGGGGATGGTAACTCTGGCCAATCAGACAGATGGTAACTCTGGCCAATCAGAGAGCTGATAACTCTGGCCAATCAGAGGGATGATGACTGGCCAATCAGTAAATACCAGGAAACCCCTGCAGCCAATCAACCCTCGCCAACTCCATGTCCTTGTTCTAAACTTATAAATCCTGCTGTAAATCTGGGCTCGGGGCTCTTGTCCACTGTGTTGGATGTGATAGGAGCCTTGGCTCGAGCTAGCAAAAAACCCCTTTATGCCTTTGCATTGCTGTGGACGTCATAACTCTCAGTTCTGGGGACTCGGAACTGGGCATAACAACAGGGACAGAAACCCCAAGACCAAACAGGCAGGAGACAGGAAGGGAGGCAGTCAGTGGTGGGTGGAGCACAA
Organism: Capra hircus; assembly: GCF_001704415.2. NCBI lineage: Eukaryota > Metazoa > Chordata > Mammalia > Artiodactyla > Bovidae > Capra > Capra hircus. The sequence continues at coordinate 293,138 of NC_030824.1, read as the reverse complement.
AGCTGGATCAGCTGGATTCACTGACCTGGGGCCCCTTCACACAGACTCTGCGTTTCACGCTACCTGCAGCTGGCAGGGGCGGCAGAGGGTACAGGGGAGTCCCAGTGGTTTGGTTGATTAGTTACTGGAAGCAGAGTCCAAAACGTGATCCTTAGTGAAAGGTTGTTGCTGAGCGAGGAAAGACGCTGGGATTGCTGGCCTCCGGAGGAGAAGAATTGGATCCGGGGCCAGTGACGAGGCTTGATGGCTCAGAGCTTTTGAGTAACAAAGTTTTATTAAAGTGTAAAAGAGATAGAGAAAGTGTCTGACATTGACATCAGAAGCAGGCAGAAAGAGTGGCCCCTTGCTAGCTTTTAGCAAGAAGTTATATACCTATGAGCAGGCTGCTGAAAGGAAATGTCTCAAAACTCAGAGAGTGGCACCAGGCCCCTCAAACACAACATGCATTTTCAGATAATATTGGCACAAGGTAAGTCACCCCAGGCCATAAAACATTTGAGGTGATTCTTAAAGAAAGCTAGGTTTCCAAGCAAATACATAGTCTCATTCACATAGTTTAAGAGAACATTTGCATGAGTAAAACATACTGGTTTGCTGAGCCATTATGGTTCTGAGCCCTAGGCAGAATCAACTTGAAGAAAAACAAGAGTCTAGGGTAAACACAAGGCTTCCCTGGTGGCTCAGACAGGAAAGTGTCTGTCTACAATGCGGGAGACCCGGTTCGACCCCTGGGTTGGGAAGAGCCCTTGGAGAAGGAAATGGCAATCCACTCCAGGACTGTTACTTGGAAAATCCCAAGGACAGTGGAGCCTGGTGGGCTACAGGCCATGGGGTCGCAAAGAGTCAGATGTGACTGAGGGACTTCAATTCACTTCCAGGGTAAATACATAGATCATTAGCATAACGTAAGAAAAGCATTTCCATAAGAAAACGCACTGTTAAGAAAACGCACTGGTTAGCTCAAGGTTTGAGAAAAGCTAAGTTCTGATGGAACCCGGTGTTGTCATGGCAACACAGACAGTAAGAGAAACCTCCTAGTAATGTTGTAAAGAGGAGCGGAAAAACTCTGACACTTGTAGTTTGTTTCCTCCCAGCCCTTCAGAGAGAGAGAAAAAACGCCTGACACTGGAAGCCTGTTTCCTCCATCTGCAGACCCACAGCCTTCCTTCCTGCTACCCTCTCATTAGTGAGTGACCTAGAGGACCCAGACCTGTCTGCCTGAACACAAAGGGACTCAACACCTAAGGAGATTGTAAGGTTAGAGTAGATTTGTGCTTTAAGACCTGCTACCCACACTTGGAGGGGGCTTCCCACGTGGTGCAGTGCTAAAAATCAACCTGCCCAGCAGGAGACCGGAGTTCAATCCCTGGATGGGGAAGATCCCCTGGAGAAGGAATTGGCAACGAAGTCCAGTATTCTTGCCTGGGAAATCCCATGGATAGAGGATCCTGATGGGCTACAGTCCATGGGGTCGCAAGAGTAGGACATAACTTAGCAATTAAACCACCGCCAAACTCCAAAACCTTCTAGGTCAAGTGAACAAAAGTCTAACTCAAGTCACAGCGCCTGGATCCATTTCCAGCCTTGAGCCAGGTTGGTGGTGGTGGTGGTTTAGCTGCCAAGTCGTGTCCTACTCTTGCAACCCCATGGACTGTGGCCCACCAGGCTGCTCTGCCCACTTGCCAAAACTGGAGAAAGCCCACTCTGCAATGAAGACTCGCTGCAGTCAAAAAGAAATATAAATAAGTAAATAAATTTTCTAAAAAAGAGCTAAAAGTACATTAAAAAAAAAAAGAAGAAGCTTATTTTCGAGGGAATCAACCAGAGGCCCATGGTCAAGTCTATCAGGCCTGGAGTCTGGGGAAAGGAGACTTTCAGACTTTTCAGCAGCTGGGGGCACTGTGAGTCCCTGTCTCTGTTAGTGGGAGCTGGCCCAGCCGAGTATCTTTTCATCTGACGCCATTCTCCTTTCCCGAAAGTGGTCCTCCCGCGTGCGTCAGGCGCCACGAGGGCCCTCAGCCCTGGGACAGTGGGTGACAGCGGAAGGAAAGCGGGCACGAAGCCCTCACCACCCCCTCCGCCCTCCCTTCGATGGGCAGAGTCCCCAGCTGGGACCCAGCCCCAGTGCAGGCAGGAAGCTGGGTGGCTGGGGATGGGCCTGAGGGCCGCTCCTCCCTGGAGAGACAGGGGAGAGTTCACGGTGCAGGAGGGCGGCCGCAGCCACGAGGCCCTCAGGAAGCAGCGCGTGTAGAAGCATCACCAGCATGTCCTGGACCACGGTCCCCTTCACGGGCCTCTGCACAGGTCAGGGCAGTCTCCCTGGGCAGTGGGGGAGGGGGCCTGGGCCAGGGGCCTTGTGGAGGAGGGGCCCTAACAGGGGCGCCCATGGGTGTCTCCTTCTGTTCTCTTCGGCCGTCAGCTCCCAGCCTGTGGGCACTCCAGACCCTTCCTTACGCTGTCATCCAGGCCGACAGGCACCCTCACCTGCATCCACCCCCAGTCACTCTTAAGTCCATTCTTGGGGGCAGAGCTGACCACAGCATCGCTGGGGACAAGGCTGAGGACCTCTGTATAGTCGGGCCCGATGCACCTGCTTCACACTCACAGCTTCTCACGGGGAGGCTGAAGCGGCCTGGCATAGCCCACTCCACCTTCCTTCCCGCCTGGTCCTTCCAGAGCCCAGAGCCTGGATCAGCTCCACAGACGGGGCGTCCCTTCCCCATAGGAAGAGCAGCTCTTTTCTCAGCTGACCATAGGCAAAGGACACCAGGGACAAAGAACAGATCGGAGGCTGAGCCAGTGATGACCTTCACAAGTCCGTCCAGCCATGCTGATCCAGCGTTTTTAAGGAAGACCTCTTTAACCTGAGACTTCAGGAGAATGCTTTTCAAGGTCCACCAGAAAGAACCTCTTCCTCCCCCAGGGAACTTGGCGTTGTTATTGGCTCTCTCAGCCCCTGCCTTTCCCCATCAAGGCAGCTCCCTAAATCCTGAGCTGCACGCACAGCCGAAAATCTTCAGATATCTGGGGAAGGCATGGATGGTCACCAGGTGACAGTAGACAGGGCTCCAGCTCAGATCCCAGATCCGACCAACCCGCCGCCAACGAAGGGCACTGGCTGCAGCGCCCCTGCTCCTCAGAGGAGGTTTATTCACAGCCTCAGGACTGGGGGCAGGGGGACTGGGAGCAGCCACACACTCTTAGTATAAGCTCTCCGCAGACCTCAGTTGAGACCTGGACAAGGTGGCAGAGTCCCTGATGGCATTACAGACCCAGATAACTTCTCTGGCAGGAGTAGCTCTCCAAAATCGAAGGGCCCTAGACCTGCTAACGGCCGAAAAAGGGGGAACCTGTCAGTTCTTGGGGGAAGACTGTTGTTTTTTCATTAATGCCTCGGGGATAATTCAGAACAAGGTCCAAGAGTTGAGAGAAAGCATCAGACTTAGACAGGCCGAGTCAGGCGGTTCCGACTTTTTGAGATGGTGGAAGTCATCTTGGGCAAAATGGCTTTTCCCACTTCTCGGACCCCTCACTGCCTTGTTCCTCATCCTGTCGATAGGACCTTGTGTTTTTCAGATCATCCTCCAGAGGGTCAGGGATCTGACCCAGACAGCTACTGGACGGATGCTGATGGTGGCCGCATACTCCAAACTCCCGTCCAGACCCTGAGGCCACCTAAAGGTCACTGGGATCCAGCCACGACCCTCAGCCCCAACGATGCCCCAGTTCAGCAGGAAGTAGCGAGAAACGATAATGGCGCCCCTTATCCTATCAAAAGGGTCAGAATGAAAGGTGGGACCCTGGGGGCCATTGTGGGCCGCCCCTCCTCTCCCTCCCGCCCGGGAGAAAGTCCCTAACGGAGGATCCTCCTGGATCCCAGGGACCATTGACAGCACACTCCGCCAGCTAAAGCCGCCCCGCCCCAGGTGCATAGAGAAACCTATCAGATCGCAACACCACGAACCAGCAGCCTATCCAAACCCCCATTCGCTAGCCCAGCCATCCCTTGCAACGTGCATATATAAACAAACTTCCAACGTGGTCCCGGCGCGTGGATTTCCTCGACCTGCCCCGTTCGGGTCGGGGAACCCTGCCCGGGACCGCTTGGCCATTAAAGCCAGTTAAACATCTTTTGGTGTACCTGGTCGCCTTTTACCTAACAGACATGAGCTTAGAGCGGATTGGGGCAGGGAGGGCGGCAGGCTGGAGGGAGCCCTCTGGTACTGAGCTGGATGGGAAGGGAAGGGCAGGAGGGAGGGATTTCCAGCTGCCACTCAGCTGCCTTCCTGGGCTTGGTTGGCAACGTCTACAGCCACCAGGGGGCAGTAAAGGCCAGGATTTGGGAAAGGTTCTGGTGGCTTACACTGTCCCACATGCAGCTTCAAGACGCTTCCCCAGTGGTTCAGTGGTAAACGACCCAGCTGCCACTGCAGGAGACTTGGGTTCAATCTCTGGATCAGGAAGACACCCTGGAAAAGGAAATGGCAACCCACTCCAGTATCCTTGCCTGGAAAAGCTCATGGACAGAGGAGTCTGGTGGGTACAGTGCAGGGGTCGCACAGAGTTAACACCACCTGATGCCTAAACAACAGCAGCAAGTGAGGTGTCAGCAGCTGCTTCTCCCAGATCCCTTCTTATGTCCCAATGCATTTGCGCTGCAATAAACCATCCTCAGAAGTGCTAACAGATGGCCAATGGCTCAGGCTCGGGTCTCAGACTCAGAGCACCACCGAGAGAGGGTGGAGGGGAACATGAGGGAGGGCTCTCCAAAGAGAGGGGGACAAGAAGGAGCTGGGGGTGAGGAGGAACCCGTGGGGCGTTTGGGACAAGTAGAACTGACTCATATCCGTTGGATGGCTAAACACCAAGGTCCTATGCACAGCACAGGGAACTGTGTTCACTATCCTGTGATAAACCGTGTCGGGAAAGGACATGGAGAAACAACGTATCCGTGAGTATACCCGAACCACTTTCTTCTACAGCAGAATTAACACTACGTGGTAAATCAACTATACTTCCATAGAATCTTTTGTTTTTTTCTTTTCCTTTTTCTTTTTGGCTGTGCCTCGCAGTATGCAGGATCTTAGTTCCCAGTGATCAAACCCGAGCCCCATGCAGTGGAAGCTCAGAGAGATAACCACGGGACCACCAGGGAAGACCCACAATAACAGTTTTTAGAACAGAAGGAGCTGAGGGGTAATGGTTCCCAGCTCTGCGTTTGGCTCCTGGAGTGTGGGACAGCGGGAGCTTTGAGCCATCGGGGCCCCAGTTCTCTCTTTGTGGATCAGCCCACAGGACATTCTGGGATTTCTCCTCCAGGAACCACGGTGACTCGTGGAAAGAGAGGAAACCCCAGGTTCATTGCCCACATCCTGTCATGGACTTGGTCTGTCCTCACTGAACATGTGAAAGAGTTAATTCTCAGGAAGTTCTCCTAACCAGGGAGGGAGAAGTATCTAGATCAAAGGGCCAGGTCAGAGAGGGTGAGCAGAGGGGGTGAGGAGGGGCAGGAGCAGGAAGCACATTTGCATGGGGGCCCCACCCTCCTCTGGGGGAGGGGATAAGAGGGCAATGGGGACCAGGCTCAGGGCTGGAGGCTGAGAAGGCAGCGTCTGGGGTGTCTCCACCATGGCCTGGGCTCTGCTCCTCATCACCATCCTCACTCAGGGCTCAGGTGAGGCCTCCAGGGAAGGGAACCCCAGGGACCTGACTCATCCCTGGTGTCTTTGTCGTCAGGGTGACCTGGGCTCCAGCAGGGAGCTGACCAAAGTGTGTTTCTCCTCTTTGCAGGGTCCTGGGCCCAGTCTGCCCTGACTCAGCCTGCCTCAGTGTCGGGGAATCCAGGACAGACGGTCACCATCTCCTGTACTGGCACCAGCAGTGACATCGGGGGTTATAACTATATTGGCTGGTACCAACAGCTCCCGGGCTCAGCCCCCAAAACTCTGATTTATAATCTCAACAAACGGCCCTCAGGGATCCCTGCTCGGTTCTCTGGCTCCAAGTCCGGGAACACAGCCACCCTGACCATCTCTGGGCTTCAGGCAGAGGACGAGGCCGACTATTACTGCAGCTCATATAAAAGTGGTGGTACTGTGCACAATGGTTCAAGTTCATGGGGAAGTGAGACCAAAACCCACCTGAGGCCACAGGCTCCCTGTTGCTCTGACTCTGCTGGTAGCTCGTCTGCATCTGACGTTGAAGCGGCAGCAGCTGAGAGGGCCCCTGAGGACCCCTCTCAGGGATGAGAAGAGGAAGCGGTGGTTCATGGTTGTTTTCCCTCCTCTTTAAGCCGCATCTGAGTGGGAGCGTGACCCAAGAAAATAGTCACGGTTCATGAGGAAGCTGCCACGTGGGCCTGTGCTGATTCTCCACTGGGCCCCCACCCGTGTTGCCCCCCTTTGCTTCTAGACCAACAACCGCAATCAGCTCAGCAGGTTCCTAGGCTGAGTAGAGACTATGAGCCACAAGAGGGACACTGCACTGCAGGAACTGCTTGGTTCTCCTATTTCACAGTGTTACAACCTCACCCGAGCCATGACAGGCTCAGAGAGGTGCACTAGGCCAAAAACAATCCCTGAGTCATGATTTCGGGGCTTCTGGGGATGGTAACTCTAGCCAATCAGAGATGGTAACTCTGGCCAATCATAGAGATGGTAACTCTGGCCAATCAGAGGGATGATGACTGGCCAATCAGTAAATACCAGGAAACCCCTGCAGCCAGTCAACCCTTGCCAACTCCCTGTCTTTGTTCTAAACTGATAAATCCTGCTGTAAATCTGGGCTCAGGGCTCTTGTGCTACTCCACTGTGTTGGATGTGACAGGAGCCCTGGCTCGAGCTAGCAGTAAGCCCGTTTATGCCTTTGCATTGCTGTGGACGTCTTATTCTCTCAGTTTTGGGGACTCAGACACTGGGCATAACATTTGGGGGCTCGTCCAGGATCCCTTAACTGGGAAGAATAACATTCTCCCTGTAGTAGGGGTTTTCTCACTAGGAGGAGAGATATCTGAACACCGGTGTTAGTTTTGGATTAAGTCCAGCATAAGGCCGAGGCCCGGTATCATGCTGGGGAGGCGGCTGGCTCTGGTTACTGGATTAAGTCCAGCGTAAGCCCGAGGCCCGGTATCGTGCTGGGGAGGTGGCTGGCTCTGGTTACTGGATTAAGTCCGGCATAAGGCCGAGGCCCGGTATCATGCTGGGGAGGCGGCTGGCTCTGGTTACTGGATTAAGTCCAGGGTAAGGCCGAGGCCTGGTATCGTGCTGGGGAGGCGGCTGGCTCTGGTTACTGGATTAAGTCCGGCATAAGGCCGAGGCCGGGTATCGTGCCGGGGAGGCGGCTGGCTCTGTGAACATCCTGCAGGAAAGATTGAGTGCATTGGCGGTGGCCACCTTGCGTTTGGTATCTGTTTGTCTATTCATGGTGTCTGTGTTGCTCTTTGTGTGCTCTGTTGGCTCCCAGTGTACTTTTCTGTGATCGTGGGACAAACAACTTCTACTCCTTTATCTCTTATGACTAACCACTTCTCTGATTTTAAGTCTAGAGCACAGACTCTATCATTGCTGGTGAAGAAAAGCAAGTTAGTAACTTTTTGTCCTGCCGAGGGCCTGCTTTTGATGTTGGCTGGCCACAAGAAGGCACCTTCAGCCTGCCTACTATTCGAGCGGTCAGAGAGAAGGTGCTCGCCCCTTACCCTTCGTGGCACCCAGACCAAACTCCATACATTCTGGTCTGGCAGGACCTGGTGGAATACCCCCGGCCTGGCTAAAACCTTTCGTTTCTCAGCCCCTCACTTCCCTTCCCTCTTCCCCGCCCTCAGCTTCATTACGTCCACAGGTACTAGTCGTGAAAGCATCCAAAGAGAAAGAAGACAAAAAACGCAGCAACCGGGTGAAACCGGTGTTCCAGGAATCCTCACTATACCCCAATTTCCTTGACCTGGAGACCGAACTCTCCCCGCCCCCCTATGCAGATCCACTTCTGCCCCCCAGAGACCTGGTTCCTCAGGTCTCTTCTGGAGGGATACAAAGGGACACCGAGCCTTCGGCCCCAGCCCAGGAAGGAGGCCCCGCCTAAGGGACTTGGGGAAAAACCAGGGGCATCACCAGTATGGCGGAAGAAATCAATCCGGGTGCCCCCTCCTCCACAGTCCAGGCATTTCCAGTTCGGGCTGGGCCTGCCCGAGCAGACGGAGAACGGACATACCAGTACAGGCCCTTTTCCACCAGTGATCTTTACAACTGGAAAACTCAGACCCCTTCATTCTCTGAAAAACCTCAGGGCCTCATTGACCTTTTAGAATCTATCCTTTTCACCCGTAACCCCACCTGGGATGACTGTCAACAGTTGTTACAAGTGCTCTTTACTACAGAGGAACACGAACGGATCTTGTCAGAAGCACGAAGAAATGTGCCAGGGGTAGATGGGAGACCCACTACGCAGCCTAACCTGATTGATGAGGGATTTCCCCTGACGTGGCCCTGCTGGGACTTCGAGCACGCTGAAGGTAGGGAGCGTCTCTGAGTGTACCGCCAGACTCTCATGGCCGGCCTCCGAGCAGCCGCCAGGAGGCCAACAAAGTTGGCTAAAGTAAATCCGGTTAGACAAGAGCCAAATGAGAGCCCGGCAGCTTTCCTTGAGAGATTAATGGAAGCTTTTAGACAGTACACCCCCATGGACCCACAAGCCGATGAGTCGCACGCAGCCGTCATGCTAGCATTTGTGAATCAGGCAGCCCCAGATATCAGGAGAAAACTACAAAAAATAGAGAGGTTGGGAGAGCAATCCCTGCAAGACCTGGTGAGGGCAGCAGAGAGGGTTTTTAATCATAGAGAGACTCCAGAGGAAAGGGAGGAACGTGTTAGGCGAGAGAAAAGAGAATTCAGGGCTGAAGAAAATTTTAGGAATCAGAAAGAATTAGCCCAGATATTCTTTGCAGGGGTGGAACAGGGAGCTAGTTCACTGAGAACAAGGGAAGTCCATTCAAAGGGTGAAGGAAAGCCAGCAAGGCAAGGACTTAAAAAGGACCAGTGTGTGTTTTGCAAGGAGATAGGACACTGGAAGAATAAGTGCCCCAAGAGAAACCTAAGGGAAAGACCCACCAAGCAGGAGGTGTCCTCCACGGGGGCCCACATCCTGTATGCAGGAGAGGATAGCGATTAGGGGGGTCAGGACCCAGCACCCCTCCCCGAGTCCTGGGTAACTATACATGTGGAGGGGAAACCGCTTGGCTTCATGGTGGACACGAGAGCTCAATACTCGGACCTTAACTGGAAAGATGGACCAATGTCTAAAAAGACCAGCTGGGTACAAGGGGCCACCGGAACTAAACGATATGGATGGACTACTAAACGTCAAGTGAACTTGGGGGCCCAGCAGGTGACTCAGTCTTTTCTTGTAATACCAGAATGCCCAGCACCCTTGTTGGGAAGACGCTTACTATTTAAAGTCAATGCCCAAATTCACTTTGACCACGGAGAGATATCAGTTCTAGATGGGACCGGACATCCCATACAAGTTTTGTCTCTGACATTGAGGGACAAATACAGACTGTATCAGCCAAAGCCGCTCATGGCCATTGACCCCAATGTACAACTTTGGGTCCAAAAATACCCTCTAGCCTGGGCAGAAACTGCGGGGGTAGGACTAGCCAAGCAGAGGCCTCCCATCATTGTCGAACTTAAATCGGGCGCTACCCCTATCAGGGTAAAACAATACCCTTTGAGCCTAGAAGCCCAGTGAGGAATCACAGCACATATACAACGGCTTCTGGAGGCAAAAATTCTTAAAAGGTGCCGACCTCCATGGAATACTCCTTTGTTACCCGTGAAAAAGCCAGGGGGAACAGACTTCAGGCCTGTGCAAGATCTTCGTGAAGTGAATGATATACATCCAATCATCCCTAACCCATACACCCTTTTGGGTGGGCTCCCGCCAGACTACCTCTAGTATACTGTCCTAGACTTGAAAGATGCCTTTTTCAGTTCACCCTTGGCCCCCTTGAGCCAAGAGATCTTCGCATTCGAATAGATAAAAGAAGGCAGCCAGACCTCAGGACAGCTAACTTGGACTCGACTTCTGCAAGACTTCAAGAATTCACCAACGCTATTCAATGAGGCTCTGGGTGAAGACCTCCATGAGTACCCGGTTGATCACCCCAACATTGTTCTATTGCAGTATGTTGATGATCTTATGCTAGCCGCAACTACTGAGGAGGCATGCCTAAAAGCAACAGGCAACCTCCTTCAAACTGTGGGGACCTTGGGGTACTGGGCTAGTGCAAAGAAGGCCCAAATTGCTAAGCAAGAAGTCATATACCTAGGGTATAAAATAAAACAAGGACAAGGTGGCTGACACAGGCCATAAAAGAGGCCATATTGCAGACCCCTGAGCCGGCAACTCCTCAACAAGTGAGAGAATTTCTTGGGACTATTGGGTATTGCCGGCTATGGATCTTGGGATTTGCTGAAAAGGCCCAGCCATTATATAAAGAAGAGAAAATAAAAACTGGACTTGGACTGAGCCAATGAAACGGGCTTTTCAAGAACTTAGACAGGCTCTGCTGGAAGCCCCAGCCCTTGCTCTCCCTGACCCGTCCAAGCCCTTCCAATTTTTCATAGATGAAAAACGGGGAATGGGAAAAGGAGTTGATGCAGCAATGGGGGCCTTGGAGGCGAGCAATGGCCTACCTATCCAAACGACTGGACCCGGTGGCTGCGGGGTGGCCACCTTGCCTCCGAATCATTGCCACTACTGCCCTCCTGGTCCATGATGCTGACAAGCTGACTTATGCACTGCGACTCCTGGTCTACACTCCCCATGCCATTGAAGGGATTCTGAAGCAGCCACTGGGTAAATGGATCTCTAACGCCCGTTTGACCCATTATCAGGCTTCGCTGCTGGACACCCCACGGATACACTTCCAGACGCCCTGCTTCCTGAACCTGGCCACTCTCTTACCCAACCCAGAGGAAGACAGCCCCCTCCACGATTGTGGTCAGATATTGGCTGAGATGACGGCAATACGAAAAGACCTAACAGATGTGCCTTTAAATAACAGTGAGCTGATATGGTGTACAGATGGAAGCAGTTTTATAAAGGATGGACAGAGAAAGGCTGGAGCTGCAATAGTTGACGACTCTGGGAAGATAATATGGGCTGAAGCCCTTCCCCTGGGTACCTCCACCCAAAAAGTGGAACTAATAGCCTTAATACAGGCTCTGAAGAGGGCAAATGAAAAGGAGTCACTATTTATACCCACAGTCGGTGTGCATTCGGCACCGTACACATCCAGGGCCCAATATATAAAGAATGGATTTTTGACAGCCGAGGGAAAACAAGTTAAAAACCTGCCTGAAATCCGCAGACTCTTAACAGCTGTCCAACAGCCTCGAGCAATGTCAATAGTACATGCCCCTGGACATCAAAAGGGAAGAGACATCAAGGCTCGAGGCAACCGAGCCGCTGATATGGTGGCTCATGAGGTGGCTAACAGGGACTGATACTGTTACTGACTGTGGGGCTGCCACCCCCAGGTATGGGAACCTTGCCCCCAACCCCCAAGTATTCCTCTTCTGATCTCAATTGGATTCAAAAAATGCCAGCCCTCAAGAGGGCGAAGACAGATGGTATCAGGACCAAGATGACAACTTGATACTTCCCACCAACTTGGGTCAACACCTCTGTAGGCACCTACATCTGACCACCCATCTAGGAGAAAAAAAAAGACTCTAACCCTCTTACAGACAGCACGTTTGCGGTTTCCCCAACAACAGGCAACTGTACAAGACATAGTCCAGGCCTGCAAAGCATGCCAGATGATGAAGCCGGGAAAAGGACAGCATACGGGAATGAGGTACCGGGGAGAGAGGCCAGGGCAACACTGGGAGGTAGATTTTACAGAGGTAAGACCAGGCAAGTATGGGTACCATTATCTGTTAGTTTTGGTGGATACTTTTTCTGGGCGGGTGGAAGCATTCCCTACTAAGGGAAAAACCGCAATGATAGTAGCTACAAAGATCCTAGAAGAAATAGTACCTAGGTTTGGGCTGCCAGTGACTATTGGCTCTGATAACGGGCCTGCCTTTGTGAGTCAGATTGTACAGGGACTGGCCTTAGCTCTGGGGACCAAATGGAAGCTGCATTGTGAATACAATCCCCAGAGCTCAGGACAGGTTGAGAGGATGAATCGGACTCTAAAAGAAACTTTGGCAAAATTGGCAATAGAGACTGGCGGGGACTGGGTGACTCTCCTTCCTTTCGCTCTCTTCTGTGCGCGTAATACCCCCTACAAGCTGAACTTAACCCCTTTTGAAATTATGTATGGGAGGCCCCCTCCCATATGCCCTATCTTTGAGGGAAGGAAACAACCACCCCCTTCTTTAGGACAGTTTCAGGAAGCCCTGATGGCATTAGGCAAGGTGCATACACATGTCTGGAAATTGATCATGGAAATCCACGAGAGTCAGAACAAGGGGACCATCCCCTCACACAATATTGGTCCCGGAGATTGGGTCTGGGTCAAGCGACACCAACCCAAGACATTAGAACCTCGATGGAAAGGTCCTTATGTTGTTCCTCTTACCACCCCACTGCTTTAAAGGTCGATGGTATCGGACCTTGGGTGCACTGCAACCACGTATGCCAAGCCACTGCAGAAGAGCAAGAAAGGGCCCAAAAAGAATGGGAGGTAATGCCGCACCCTTCAAACCCCTTCATATAAAGCTCATCCACCGACGGGATCCAGACAAGTCATCCTGACTGTCCTGTTGGTGACCATCCTCCTCGACCCTGGAGCCACCCATAACAACCCTTACCAGCCGGCCAAAATCACCTGGAAGCTTCAAGATGGACTAACACGAGAGGTGCTCAACTTAACCACAGAAGTACATCCTCCGAACACCTGGTGGCCAGACCTATATTTTGACTTAAAGCCGGTGGTAAATGTGCCTTGGGCTAGGGGTTTCCTCCGGATGCAGGGGTTCTGGGTATGCCCGGGCCACCAGAGGACCAAATGGAAGACTTGTGGGGGGGGCACAAGATTATTTTTGTAAATCATGGGATTGTGTTACTTCTGATGATGGGCCTTGGCGCTGGGAGGTAGGAAATCGGGACCTACTTAACTTCTCGTTCGCAAAGCCCACCCCCAGAGCCCTTGGGGACCCAACTTTTGAATGTGAAGAGAGTTGTAACTATGCACAGGTTAAGATAAGGTTCAATCGGAAAAAAGCAAAAAAAGAGAGGGCATGGATTTCTGGCTTATCCTGGGAAATACAAACAAGAATGGTGGCAGGCACACAAATTTACGGAGAAATTATAATTATAAGCCAGATTCTAGAGCCAACGCAGATACACAGTATAGGTCCCACCCAATGGAAAAAATTGACGTAACTCCCAGCCCGATCACAGCGGTTTCCACATCCTTCGTCTCACTCGATCCTCCGGGTCCCATCCGCAACCTCAGAAACAGACCCATTATGGAAATTAGTTAAGGCAGCCTATATAACCTTAAATCAAACTAACCCGGAAGCAACTAGATCTTGCTGGCTTTGCTATAATCTATACCCCCCTTACTATGAAGCAGTGGGTCTTAACGCCTCTTACAGCCTGACTGATAGTATAGATCCTCCTCAGTGTCGCTGGGGAGAACAAAAAATGGGCCTCACAATGGAAAAAGTTTGGGGAAAGGGACTCTGTGTGGGCAGAGTTCCACCCAAAAATTCCCCCTTATGTGCCTACACAGCTGAACCCACAGAGCTAACTGGAATTAAATAGATTATCCCAGAGATGGGGGGATGGTGGATCTGCTCACGTACTGTTCTAACCCCTTGTTTACACATCTCAATATTCAACCCTAAAGAAGAGTTCTGCATCTTGGTGGCAGTTGTGCCAAAAATCCTGTACCACCCTGAAAAGATAATGTACGACTACTGGGCCCCAAAACAAACACCCGGTCAAATGATACAAGACAGAACCAAGAGAGAGCCTATTAGAGCCCTCACCATAGCGACCATGTATGGACTTGGGGTCGCTGGGGCAGGGACTGGGATAGCAGCCCTGTCCCTCCAAGGCCAGGGATTTACTTCATTGTGGGCGGCCATAGATGAAGACATTACCCGCCTAGAAGAGTCAATTAGTCACCTAGGAAAATCGCTGACCTCCCTGTCCGAGATGGTCTTGCAAAACCGAAGAGGGCTAGATCTCATTTTTCTGCAGCAAGAGGGGCTCTGCGTGGCCCTGGGAGAAGAATGTTGTTTCTATGCAGACCACACCAGGATAAGAAATCTATGGCAAAGGTGAGAGAAGGACTAGCCCAGCGAAAGACAGAGCAAGAAGCCCAGCAAGGATGGTTTGGATATTGATTTCAACAATCTCTGTGGCTGACAACATTAATTTCCACCCTGGTGGGACCTCTTATGGTGCTTTTACTAATACTCACCTTTGGCCCATGCATCCTCAATAGGCTCATTACGTTTATAAAAGAGCGTATTAATACAGTTCAACTATTTGTGCTTAGACAGCAACATCAAGCTGTACCCCAAAACAAAGAGGAAGATTCCTCTATATGATCTAAAGACAGGGGGGAATATTACAACCTCACCAGAGCCATGACAGGCTCAGAGAGGTGCACTAGGCCAAAAATAATGCCTGAGTCATGCTTCCGGGGCTTCCGGGGATGGTAACTCTGGCCAATCAGACAGATGGTAACTCTGGCCAATCAGAGAGCTGATAACTCTGGCCAATCAGAGGGATGATGACTGGCCAATCAGTAAATACCAGGAAACCCCTGCAGCCAATCAACCCTCGCCAACTCCATGTCCTTGTTCTAAACTTATAAATCCTGCTGTAAATCTGGGCTCAGGGCTCTTGTCCACTGTGTTGGATGTGATAGGAGCCTTGGCTCGAGCTAGCAGAAAACCCCTTTATGCCTTTGCATTGCTGTGGACGTCATACCTCTCAGTTCTGGGGACTCAGAACTGGGCATAACAACAGGGACAGAAACCCCAAGACCAAATAGGCAGGGGACAGGAAGGGAGGCAGTCAGTGGTGGGTGGAGCACAAAGCTGGATCAGCTGGATTCACTGACCTGGGGCCCCTTCACACAGGCTCTGCGTTTCACGCTACCTGAAGCTGGCAGGGGGGCAGAGGGTACAGGGGAGTCCCAGTGGTTTGGTTGATTAGTTACTGAAAGCAGAGTCCAAAACGTGATCCTCAGTGAAAGGTTCTTGCTGAGCCAGGAAAGACGCTGGGATTGCTGGCCTCCGGAGGAGAAGAATTCGATCCGGGGCCAGTGACGAGGCTTGATGGCTCAGAGCTTTTGAGTAATAAAGTTTTATTAAAGTGTAAAAGAGATAGAGAAAGCGTCTGACATAGACATCAGAAGCAGGCAGAAAGAGTGGCCCCTTGCTAGCTTTTAGCAAGAAGTTATACACCTATGAGCAGGCTGCTGAAAGGAAATGTCTCAAAACTCAGAGAGTGGCACCAGGCCCCTCAACCACAACACGCATTTTCAGATAATATTGGCACAAGGTAAGTCACCCCAGGCCATAAAACATTTGAGGTGATTCTTAAAGAAAGCTAGGTTTCCAAGCAAATACATAGTCTCATTCACATAGTTTAAGAGAACATTTGCATGAGTAAAACATACTGGTTTGCTGAGCCATTATGGTTCTGAGCCCTAGGCAGAATCAACTTGAAGAAAAACAAGAGTCTAGGGTAAACACAAGGCTTCCCTGGTGGCTCAGACAGGAAAGTGTCTGTCTACAATGCTGGAGACCCGGTTCGACCCCTGGGTTGGGAAGATCCCCTGGAGAAGGAAATGGCAATCCACTCCAGGACTGTTACTTGGAAAATCCCAAGGACAGTGGAGCCTGGTGGGCTACAGGCCATGGGGTCGCAAAGAGTCAGATGTGACTGAGGGACTTCAATTCACTTCCAGGGTAAATACATAGATCATTAGCATAACGTAAGAAAAGCATTTCCATAAGAAAACGCACTGGTTAAGAAAACGCACTGGTCAGCCCAAGGTCTGAGAAAAGCTAAGTTCTGATGGAACCCGGTGTTGTCATGGCAACACAGACTGTAAGAGAAACCACCTTGAAATGTTGTAGAGAGAAGGGAAAACACCTGACACTTCTGGGTTGTTTCCTCCTGGCCCTTCAGAGAGAGAGAAAAAACACCTGACACTGGAAGCCTGTTTCCACCATCTGCAGACCCACAGCCTTCCTTCCTGCTACCCTCTCATTAGTGAGTGACCTAGAGGACCCAGACCTGTCTGCCTGAACACAAAGGGACTCAACACCTAAGGAGATTGTAAGGTTAGAGTAGATTTGTGCCTTAAGACCTGCTACCCACACTTGGAGGGGGCTTCCCACGTGGTGCAGTGCTAAAACTCAACCTGCCTAGCAGGAGACCGGAGTTCAAGCCCTGGATGGGGAAGATCCCCTGGAGAAGGAATTGGCAACGAAGTCCAGTATTCTTGCCTGGGAAATCCCATGGATAGAGGATCCTGATGGGCTACAGTCCATGGGGTCGCAAGAGTAGGACATAACTTAGCAATTAAACCACCACCAAACCCCCAAACCTTCTAGGTCAAGTGAACAAAAGTCTACCTCAAGTCACAGCGCCTGGATCCATTTCCAGCCTTGAGCCAGGTTGTTGTTGGTGGTGGTTTAGCTGCCAAGTCGTGTCCTACTCTTGCAACCCCATGGACTGTGGCCCACCAGGCTGCTCTGCCCACTTGCCAAAACTGGAGAAAGCCCACTCTGCAATGAAGACTCGCTGCAGTCAAAAAGAAATATAAATAAGTAAATAAATTTTCTAAAAAAGAGCTAAAAGTACTTTAAGAAAAAAAAGAAGAAGCTTATTTTCGAGGGAATCAACCAGAGGCCCATGGTCAAGTCTATCAGGCCTGGAGTCTGGGGAAAGGAGACTTTCAGACTTTTCAGCAGCTGGGGGCACTGTGAGTCCCTGTCTCCGTTAGTGGGAGCTGGCCCAGCCGAGTATCTTTTCATCTGACGCCATTCTCCTTTCCCGAAAGTGGTCCTCGCGCGTGCGTCAGGCGCCACGAGGGCCCTCAGCCCAGGGACAGTGGGTGACAGCGGAAGGAAAGCGGGCACGAAGCCCTCACCACCCCCTCCGCCCTCCCTTCGATGGGCAGGGTCCCCAGCTGGGACCCAGCCCCGGTGCAGGCAGGAAGCTGGGTGGCTGGGGGTGGGCCTGAGGGCCACTCCTCCCTGGAGAGACAGGGGAGAGTTCACGGTGCGGGAGGCCGGCTGCAGCCACGAGGCCCTCAGGAAGCAGCGCGTGTAGAAGCATCACCAGCATGTCCTGGACCACGGTCCCCTTCACGGGCCTCTGCACAGGTCAGGGCAGTCTCCCTGGGCAGTGGGGGAGGGGGCCTGGGCCAGGGGCCTTGTGGACGGGTGCCCTAACAGGGGTGCCCGTGGGTGTCTCCTTCTGTTCTCTTTGGCCATCAGCTCCCAGCCTGTGGGCACTCCAGACCCTTCCTTAAGCCGTCATCCAGGCCGACAGGCACCCTCACCTGCATCCGCCCCCAGTCATTCTTAAGTCCATCCTTGGGGGCAGAGCGGACCACAGCATCGCTGGGGACAAGGCTGAGGACCTCTGTATAGTCGGGCCCAATGCGCCTGCTTCACACTCACAGCTTCTCACGGGGAGGCTGAAGCAGCCTGGCATAGCCCACTCCACCTTCCCCCCCGCCTGGTCCTTCCAGAGCCCAGAGCCTGAATCAGCTCCACAGACGGGGCGTCCCTTCCCCATAGGAAGAGCAGCTCCTTTCTCAGCTGACCATGGGCAAAACACACCAGGGACAAAGACCAGATCGGAGGCTGAGCCTGGCTTCACAGGTCCGTCCAGCCAGGCTGATCCAGCGTTTTCAAGCAAGACCTCTTTAACCTGAGACTTCAGGAGAATGCTTTTCAAGGTCCACCAGAAAGAACCTCTTCCTCCCCCAGGGAACTTGGCGTTGTTATTGGCCCTCTCAGCCCCTGCCTTTCCCCATCAAGGCAGCTCCCTAAATCCTGAGCTGCACACACAGCCGAAAATCTGCAGATATCTGGGGAAGGCATGGATGGTCACCAGGTGACAGTAGACAGGGCTCCAGCCCAGAGGCCCTTCAGCCACACGCAGCAGCTGAACCTCCTTGAAGGTCTTCAGGCCCCCGAGAAAGTAGTGAAGGTCAAGGCTGGCCTCAGCCCACAAGTGTCAATCCTGCTCCGCTCCTCAGGAGCCATCCTGGCCCAGGCAGCTGCAAACACCCAGATTTATTACCCAGAAGCTCCCTCGTTGCACTGCCTGGCCACATGTCACTCCTGCCCTTCGAATTCTTACCTCAGAGGCAATATCACGCTGGCCCTGAGCTGCGTCTGAATCCCAGAGCCCTCAGGCTGTGCCCGTGTGTAGGTGCTGTAAGTGACGAGGGCCACCAGGAAACCCTGTTCTGTTTCAAAATGCGGCCCCAGCCTTGAGAGCAAGCACCTCAGTTACACCAAAGGCTTGTCTTCCTCTGAGACAAGGTCTGGGGAGGAATTGGCTTGCTACCTGGACAGCTATTGACCCAAGATTTGTTGGCTGGGTATGTTTCTCCTTCCCATAAAAAAAGAAAATCCAGACCATCTCACTGGTCTGCTCAGCAGGCCACTGTCCAAAGTCTTAGAGGTGCAAGAGGAAATTTCTGGGTGTCCTAAAAAACAGTGAATTTTCATACAAAGAAGATTTCCGTGGAGAATATTTGAATAACCATGTGACAACCTGGACCAGGGATGCATAAACCTCCTACTTGACACAGAATTTGAGCGGCTGCAAGGGAATGTCCACATCAGAAATAGAAAAAGGTCCCCTGTGAATTGCTTTGAAAAGAAAAGGCAAAACTTTCCTCTGGGTACACCCCTGTCTAGCTTGAGAGCTGACGTGTAATATGGAGGATGGAGGCAAAATGAGGGAAAATTGCCATGAAAAATATTGACAATTCAGTTCAGTTCAGTTCAGTTCAGTTCAGTTCAGTTCATTCGCTCAGTCAATTCCGACTCTTTGTGACCCCATGGACTGCAGCACGCCAGACCTGCCTGTCCATCACCAACTCCCGCAGTTTACCCAAACTCATGTCCATTGAGTCGATGGTGCCATCCAGCCGTTTCATCCTCTGTCGTCCCCTTCTCCTCCTGCCTTCAATCTTTCCCAGCATCGGGGTCTTTTCCAACGAGTCAGTTCTTTGCATCAGATGGACAAAGTATTAGAGTTTCAGTTTCAGCATCAGACCTTCCAATGAACACTCAGGACTGATCTCCTTTACGAGGGACTGGTTGGATCTCCTTGCAGTCCAAGACACTCTCAAGAGTCTTCTCCAGCACCACAGTTTGAAACCATCAATTCTTCAAGCTCAGCCTTCTTTACAGTCCAACTCTCATGTTTGTAAACCATAGCCTTGACTAGATGGACCTTAGTCGGCAAAGTAATGTCTTTTTCAAAAGCAGAGACATTACTTTGCCGACTAAGGTCCGTCTAGTCAAGGCTATGGTTTTTCCTGTGGTCATGTTGGATGTGAGAGTTGGACTGTGAAGAAGGCTGAGCGCCGAAGAATTGATGCTTTTGAACTGTGGTGGTGGAGAAGACTCTTGAGAGTCCCTTGGACTGCAAGGAGATCCAACCAGTCCATTCTAAAGGAGATCAGCCCTGAGATTTCTTTGGAAGGAATGATGCTAAAGCTGAAGCTCCAGTATTTTGGCCACCTCATGCGAAGAGTTGACTCATTGGAAAAGACTCTGATGCTGGGAGGGATTGGGGGCAGGAGGAGAAGGGGATGACAGAGGAAGAGTTGGCTAGAGGGCATCACCGACTCGATGGACCTGAGTCTGAGTGAACTTCCGGAGTTGGTGATGGAGGCATGGTGTGCTGCGATTCATGGGGTCACAAAGAGTCAGACAGGACTGAGCGACTGAACTGAACTGGAAGAGTCATAGCTTTGACTGATCTCCTTTAGGAGGAACTGGTTAGATCTCCTTGCAGTCCAAGAGACTCTCAAGAATCTTCTCCAGCGCCACAGTTTGAAAGCATCAATTCTTTTGCGCTCAGCCTTCCTTAGGGTCAAAATCTCATGTCTGTACATGACTATTGGAAGAACCATAGCTTTGACTATACAGACGTTTGTCAGCAAAGTGATGTCTCTGCTTTTTAATCCACTGTCTAGATTTATCATAGCTTTTCTTCCAAGGATCAAGCGTCTTTTAATTTCATGGCTGCAGTCACCGTTCACAGTGATTTTGGAGCCCAAGAAAATAAAGTCTGTCACTGTTTCCTTTGTTTCCACATCTATTTGCCATGAAGTGATGGGACCAGATGCCATGATCTTCGTGTTTTTGAATGTTGAGTTTTAAGCATTGTTTTAAGCATACTGTTGTTCCATCTGGACCTAAGATGTTCACCTGGAACAGAGCTGATAAAAACTCAATTTTTTCATTTTGAAACAGGAGACTCAGCCCTCCCCTCCTTCCTCTCATCCAGACTCGTTCAACAAACATTTGTCCTTGAGCGGCTGCTGGTGCGATGCTCAAGAAGGCATGTGCTCATGAGTTTTAGGGTGGAAACAGAAAAACACCAAAACAAAACCAACACAAGACCATGGTTTTAAAGAGTGAGGTTGTCACTAATTCTCTGAAGAAAACAGAGAGGGCAAAGAATGCTTCTGTGGGACTTGAACTGGAAAGGGGATCCCTTTAGCTTTGCCCTTCATTGGCCACGGAGTCACGTCTCTTGTGCTTCTGAAGTGTGTGTCACTCGGTATAAACAGCTGCCTCCCAGGTGACCTGGTGCCTAGGCTGTGGTGGGATGAGTTAGGCAGTCTCGGGTGAGGGTCCGTCCACCTGGTGGGGCAGGTGATACGTCCCATCCTGGAGGGAGTTAAAGGACAAAGAGACATTGTAAGGTTGGACCCCGGGGGCCATGATGGGCCGCCCCTCCTCTTCCTCCCGACGGCGAGAAAGTCCCTAAAGTCCCTAACGGAGGATCCTCCCAGATCCCAGGGACCAATGACAGCACACTTCGCCGGTTGCCATGACGAGCTGCCCCCTCCTCAGTCCCTAAGGGAGGGAGCCTCCCAGATGCCAGGGACCAATGACAGCACACTCCGCCAGGTAAAGCCGCCCCGCCCCAGCCGCGTAGAGAAACCTATCAGCTCACGACGCCACGAACCAGCAGCCTATCCAAACCCCCATCCACTAGCCCAGCCATCCCTAGCAACGTGCGTATATAAACAAACTTCCAACGCGGTCTGGGCGCATGGATTTCCTCGACCTGCCCCGTTCAGGTCCGGGAACCCTGCCCGGGAGCACTTTGCCATTAAAGCCCGTTAAACATTTTTGGTGTACCTGGTCATGTTTTACCTAACATCTGGCGCCCAACGTGGGGCTCGAGGCGAGGGCCCATCCCACTGAGAGTGGGATTTTCGGCCCCCCTCGGGTCTGGCCTGCGCCGGACCAGGTCACCCCGTCACCCCTCTGGGACCATTCAACCGTCTGGCAGGATACGGGGTAAGTTCCATCGGTCGGGATCTGGGGGGTTTTTGCTTCCATGGCGATTATTCCCTAGGGTGTCCAGGTTCCGGTAAATCACGACCGCGTCTGGACCCCTCCTCCGCAAGCCAGGCTTGCTTCCTCGCCGCCTGTCAATTTGGAGACGTCCATCTTGGCTGAGCGGCCTTCTCGCTGGGTTGACGGCCCGTTCGGGGACGCCTGACTGGACCACTCCCAGCCCCGTTAACGACTGGTCCAGGACCTTCGTTTTCTAGTCGCCATGGGGGCAGCTCCCTCCAAGCCCGACCGGCCCTGGTCTACACCACTAAAATGTTTACTTGCCTACCTCAGAACTCTGCATATCTCGGGAGAAATTCGTTCCAAACGCTTAACCTTCCTTGTTCTGAGGCATGGCCCCAATATTCTTTAGATAATGGCTCACAATGGCCGCCAACCGGAACTTTCGATTTTGACATCCTCCGTGACTTAGATAATTACTGCCAGAAGACGGGAAAATGGTCTGAGGTACCCTACATACAGGCTTTCTGGCTGCTGCGCTCCCGTCCCACCCTATATACCCACTGTTCCCCTTCTGAAATTCTTCTATCGCCCTTGCCAACTTCTCCCATGTCTTCCCCTCCTCCACTGCCCTCACAGCCCAGCCCTCCTGTGACAAAGCTGCCTCTATATCCACCCCTCCCTTCATGCCCGGCTTCACCGACCTCCCCCACACCAACCTCCCCTCTATCGCCCTCACCCACTCCCTCCACATCCAGCTCTTCTGTGACTGTGCCTCCCGCCGCTCCCTCGGCTCTGTCTCTCCATCCACCCCTTGCCCCTTTATCGTCTCCCCCGCACTGTTCTCACCCCCCAACTCTTCTGTGACTACGCCTCCCACCACTCCCGTGGCTCCACCTCAATACCCACCCCTTCCTCCATGCCCCCCTTTTCTGATTCACCAGTCAGCTCACACACAAGGTCGCAGACTGCTGCCAATCTGCCGCCAGCTCCCCTGCTTCCTCTGCACCAGGTGGCAGGCCCAGAGGGTCTCACCCATGTCCACGTACCCTTTACACTCCAAGACCTTGCCCATATCAAACAGCGGCTAGGCTCCTACTCGGCCAACCCCTCTAACTACATCAAAAACTTCACCCAGCTATCTCGATCTTACGCCCTCACCTGGCAAGACATATCCGTCCTCCTGGGGTCCACTACTACCCCAGCAAAAGAGAAAGGCCATTTGGGCCGCAGCAAGGGATAGCAGATCGGAAGCATCTAGCCAACCCAGCTGACCCTGCTCGGCCACCTGGAGGGGCTGCTATTCCAGACGTAGACCCACACTGGGACTATCAAGAGGGACAAAGAGGGAAGGCCAATATTCAATACATGATAGAATGCCTATTAGAGGGAATGGAGACCACCTCCCTTAAGGTAGTAAACCTACTTAAACTAGATGAAGTGACCCAGGGCCCCGATGAAAACCCAGCAGCCTTTCTTAACAGGCTGACAGAGGCTCTCACCACCTATACCCGGATTGCCCCAGATTCTCCGGAGGGGGTTACTACCCTAGCCAACCATTTTATATCCCAATCAGCTCCAGACATCAGAAAAAACTTTCCAAGGCTGATGATGGGCCTCAGACACCTGGTAAAAATGGCCTTTAAGGTTTACAACGCCCGGGAAGAAGCCACCGAAGCCAGCTGCAAGGCAAGGCTTAAACAAAAAGCCAAACTCCAGGCTAACCTCCTTGAGAGACACACCCAGGCACTGGTAGCAGCCCTGTGGCCGGCCACGGGACAAAAGGTGGGTCCCCAGAAGCCACCACCGGGAGCCTGCTTCAGATGACCAGTGGGCCTGCCAATGCCCAAAGCCCCGGCCCCCGACAAAGCCGTGCCCTCGTTGCAAACAACGGGGACATCGGGCGAGTGACTGTCCCCAGGCGACTCAGACCCCGACCTGACCGGGCCGAGGTCTGGGCCCCCAAAAGGACATTTCCTCTCCACACCCCGCCTTGGAACTTCTCTCCTTTGATCAAGATTGACGGCGCCCAGACTCGGGGACCCCCATAACCCAAGCCGAGACCAGGGTAATGCGTCAAGTGGCAGGTAAGTCTATCAATTTTTTGATAGACACGGGGACTACTTATTCGGTTCTTCCCTCCTTCGGGGGCACCTTACATCCTTCCCAGGTCTCGCTGGTGGGTATAGATGGCACATCTTCACGACCCTTGCAGACTGGGCCACAGCCCTGTCAACTTGACCACTTCTTGTTCACTCACTCTTTTCTGAGAATCCCTTCTCCAATTGTCGACCCTACCATTTGGGACACTGAAATCCCTCTGGTAGCAACCCAGCACACCCACATCCAGATCAAACTACGTGATCCTTCCCACTTCCCAAGCCGCCCTCAATTCCTCATCTCTCACATTCACCTATGCGGTCTTAAGCCAATCATAGACCGCCTCTTAGGCCGCAGCCTCCTGGTCCCCACGGCCTCGCCCTGCAATACCCCCATTTTCCCGATACAGAAACCTGCTGCTGGCTACCGACTGGTCCCGGACCTTCGACTGATAAACGAGGCCATGATCCCTGCCCATCCGATTGCCCCCAATCCCTATGCCTTACTTTCTGACATCTCTAGCAGGATGACTCACTTCACTGTCACAGCCCTCAAAGAAGCCTTTGTCACTATTCCCTTACACCCAGACTGCCAGTTCCTCTTTGCTTGCACATGGACCGACCCAGAAGCCCGACAGTCCTCCCAGCTAACAAACAGTCCTCCCCCGAGGGTGTAGAGACAGCCCCCATTTTTGGCCAGGCTCTGGCCCGGGATCTGGCTACGTGCCCGCTGGCCCCTAGTGTCCTCTTACAGCATGTGGATGGCCTTCTGCTCTGCAGCCCCTCACAAGCTCTGTCTCAGACACATACCGCTATTCTTCTTAACTTCCTCAGCTCTAAAGGACACCAGCATCTCAACAAAAGGCCCAACTCACCCAGACCTCTGTGACTTACCTAGGTCTAAAGATTACCCCAACAACTAAAGCTCTAACTACTGACAGACTCAGTCTTCTCCGAGACCTCTGCCCCCCTTCCACTGGGGAACAAATCTTATCCTTTTGGGGGTTAACAGGATTCTTCCGGCACTGGGTCCCCAACTATGCTTCACTGGCTAAACCCCTCTACACAGCCGCAAAAGACACCCCTACTGGACCACTCTCTTCAGAAACAGAGGTCAAAAAGGCTTTCTACAACCTCCGCTCAGCTTTGCTGTCATCTTCCCCACTCTTCCTGCCCAATTCCAATCTCCCCTATCACCTGTATACTGATAAAAAAAGGGGGGCACAGCCTTTGGAGCCCTCATACAGCCTGCGGGCCCTGAAATGCTGCCAGTGGCATTTATCTCCAAACAGTTAGACCCCACCGCCCAGGGATGGTTCCCCTGCCTACGTGCCCTGGCAGCAGCAGCTTCTCTATACGCAGATGCAAAAAGCTAATTCTAGATCGACCCCTAACTATATCCTCACCACACCGCCTGGCTGACCTCCTGGCTTCCACATTCCTGTCAGACCTTAGCGACTCTCGGCTCCAGCAATTCACCATTACTAAGACACCCCTGCCTCCTGCCAGTGAGTGACACGCCCCATCCAATGCTTGACTGGCCTCATCCGCTGTGGCTGTTGCCAATCACAACTTTGGCTATACTCTTCACCATTGGACTGGCTGTCACACACCCCCTCCCCCCCAGGACTGGCTGCCCACACTCCGACTTTCACTGGCCCTTGCTTACCTTGCCATCTGTTCCCTACTCGTGGGGTGCTATTCCCTTCAGGCACCCTGACCTGGCCATATGTCTCTCACCCTAGCCTGCCTTGAGGACTTCATCTTGGCCTTACTGCAGGACCTTTGGCTAGCCACCCTGATCACCGACTGTGACTCTTTCAGGCAATTTTGGATCTACATTTACAGGGGACCTTCCTTTTTTACGGAGTTTCAAATTGACTTCTTCTATCACTCTCCTTTTAATATTATAGCTAAACATGTTCTTGCCACTATTGCTCCTGGCCATGATAATACGAGCTGGACAACCTACACCCTGCCCCAGGGGCTGCACAGAACGAAGCCCCTGGGGAACTGGGTTCACAGCCTACACTTATGTCCACCGAGACTGTTATGCTCCACCTGCCCAGCCATGATCTCATGGAGGTAAATGGCATTGGACGGCTAAGAGCCTAGGGACAGCAAAATCAAGTTCAGCCTCTGACTGCCACAAAGCTAGAGGCAAAGATCTCTGTTTTACCACGCAAACTCATTATGGAATGACAGACGGGAAAGGGGCCCAAGATCAGAGGCGAAAACAAATCCAACATAAGGTCCAACAAGACCTCATAAAGCTAGCAACTGAAGCCTCTAATCCACACCATGAGCCCAACAAACTCCTAGACCAGGTTCATCAGGCTCTCAAACCCTTTGATTTTTCATCCCAAATTTTCACCAGCATCAATGACACCTATCAGACCCTAACTGAAACTCACCAAACCTCTCATGTTGGCTCTGTCTTCCCTTGAGACCCCAACCATTCCTTGCCCAGCCGATTCCCAGCAAAGGGATAGAGGCCCAAAATCTCACTCGAAATGCCACAAAAGTAACCTGGCCAATGGGGCCCATGACCACCGAGGTATTGTATCTACCAGCCAATGCCTCTTGCATTCTGGCCAATGACACCTCATTGACCACAGTGGCCTGTGATGGCTCGAGACGAGGCCCCCATCCCCAAACCCTCCAATATGCGGAAAACCCGGGATATTCTTTCTCTGTAATCTAACCACCTTATTACAACGTTTTCCGCCCAACTGGACTCAGCCTTGCACCCCAGTCTTCCTTACGCCCTATCTGACATTCTGACACCACAGGCGATGGAAGACCAGATCCGACCAACCCACCGCCGACGAAGGGCACTGGCTGCAGCTCCCCTGCTCCTCAGAGGAGGTTTATTCACAGCCTCAGGACTGGGGGCAGGGGCGTTGGGACCAGCCACACACTCTTACTATAAGCTCTCCGCAGACCTCAGTGAGACCTGGACAAGGTGGCAGACTCCCTGATGGCATTACAGACCCAGATAACTTCTCTGGCAGGAGTAGCTCTCCAAAATCGAAGGGCCCTAGACCTGCTAACGGCCGAAAAAGGGGGAACCTGTCAGTTCTTGGGGGAAGACTGTTGTTTTTTCATTAATGCCTCGGGGATAATTCAGAACAAGGTCCAAGAGTTGAGAGAAAGCATCAGACTTAGGCCGAGTCAGGCGGTTCCGACTTTTTGGGATGGTGGAAGTCATCTTGGGCAGAATGGCTTTTCCCACTTCTCGGACTCCTCACTGCCTTGTTCCTCATCCTGTCGATAGGACCTTGTGTTTTTCAGATCATCCTCCAGAGGGTCAGGGATCTGACCCAGACGGCTACTGGACGGATGCTGATGGTGGCCGCATACTCCAAACTCCCGTCCAGAGACCCTGAGGCCCCCTAAAGGTCACCAGGATCCGGCCACGACCCTCAGCCCCAAGGATGCCCCAGTTCAGCAGGAAGTAGCGAGAAACGATCACGGCACCCCTTATCCTATCAAAAGGGTCAGAACGTAAGGTGGGACCCCAGGGGCCATGATGGGCCGCCCCTCCTCTCCCTCCCGCCCGTGAGAAAGTCCCTAACGGAGGATCCTCCTGGATCCCAGGGACCAATGACAGCACACTCCGCCAGGTAAAGCCGCCCCGCCCCAGGTGCATAGAGAAACCTATTAGCTCGCAACACCACGAACCAGCAGCCTATCCAAACCCCCATTCGCTAGCCCGGCCATCCCTTGCAACGTGCATATATAAACAAACTTCCAACGCGGTCCCAGCGCGTGGATTTCCTCGACCTGCCCCGTTCGGGTCGGGGAACCCTGCCCGGGACCGCTTGGCCATTAAAGCCGGTTAAACATTTTTTGGTGTACCTGGTCGCCTTTTACCTAACAGACATGAGCTTAGAGGGGATTGGGGCAGGGAGTGTGGCAGGCTGGAGGGAGCAGTCTGGTACTGAGCTGGATGGGAAGGGGAGGGCAGGAGGGAGGGATTTCCAGCTGCCACTCAGCTGCCTCCCTGGGCTTGGGTGGCACCGTCTGCATCCACCAGGGGGCAGTAAAGGCCAGGATTTGGGGAAGGTTCTGGTGGCTTACACTGTCCAACGTGAAGCTTCAAGACGCTTCCCAAGTGCTACAGTGGTAAAGGACCCAGCTGCCACTGCAGGAGACTTGGGTTCAGTCTCTGGGTCAGGAAGACCCCCTGGAAAAGGAAATGGCAACCCACTCCAGTATTCTTGCCTGGAAAAGCTCGTGGACAGAGGAGTCTGGTGGGTACAGTGCAGGGGTCGCACAGAGTTAACACCACCTGATGCCTAAACAACAGCAGCAAGTGAGGTGTCAGCAGCTGCTTCTCCCAGATCCCTTCTTATGTCCCAACGCATTCGCGCTGCAGTAAACCATCTTCAGAAGTGCTAACAGATGGCCAATGGCTCAGGCTCGGGTCTCAGACTCAGAGCACCACCGAGAGAGGGTGGAGGGGAACATGAGGGAGGGCTCTCCAAAGAGAGGGGGACAAGAAGGAGCTGGGGGTGAGGAGGAACCCGTGGGGCGTTTGGGACAAGCAGGACAGACTCTTATCCGTTGGATGGCTAAACACCAAGGTCCTATGCACAGCACAGGGAATTGTGTTCACTATCCTGTGATAAACCGTGTCGGGAAAGGACATGAAGAAAGAATGTATCCGTGAGTATACCCGAACCACTTTCTTCTACAGCAGAATTAACACTACATGGTAAATCAACTATACGTCAATAGAATCTTTTGTTTTTCCTTTTCCTTTTCCTTTTTGGCTGTGCCTCGCAGTATGCAGGATCTTAGTTCCCAGTGATCAAACCCGAGCCCCATGCAGTGGAAGCTCAGAGAGGTAACCACGGGACCACCAGGAAAGTCCCTCAATAACAGTTTTTAGAACAGAAAGAGCTGAGGGGTAATGGTTTCCAGCTCTGCATTTGACTCCTGGAGTGTTGTACAGCTGGATCTCTGCGCCTCGGGGCCCCAGTTCTCTCTTTGTGGATCAGCCCACAGGACATTCTGGGATTTCTCCTCCAGGAACCACATGACTTGTGGAAAGAGAGGAAACCCCAGGTTCATTGCCCACATCCTGTCATGGACTTGGTCTGTCCTCACTGAACATGTGAAAGAGTTAATTCTCAGGAAGTTCTCCTAACCAGGGAAGGAGAAGTACCTAGAAAAAAGGGCCAGGTCAGAGAGGGTGAGCAGAGGGGGTGAGGAGGGGCAGAGCAGGAAGCACATTTGCATGGGGGCCCCGCCCTCCTCTGGGGGAGGGGATAAGAGGGCAATGGGGACCAGGCCCAGGGCTGCAGGCTCAGAAGGCAGCGTCTGGGGCGTCTCCACCATGGCCTGGGCTCTGCTCCTCATCAGCATCCTCACTCAGGGCTCAGGTGAGGCCTCCAGGGAAGGGGCCCCGGGGACCTGGCTGATCCCTGGTGTCTTTGTCCTCAGGGTGACCTGGGCTCCAGCAGGAAACTGACCACGGTGTGTTTCTCCTCTTTGCAGGGTCCTGGGCCCAGTCTGGCCTGACTCAGCCTGCCTCAGTGTCTGGGAATCCGGGACAGACGGTCACCATCTCCTGTACTGGCACCAGCAGTGACATTGGCAGTTATAATGGTGTGGGCTGGTACCAACAGCTCCCAGGCTCAGCCCCCAAAACTCTGATTTATAATCTCAACAAACGGCCCTCAGGGATCCCTGCTCGGTTCTCTGGCTCCAAGTCCGGGAACACAGCCACCCTGACCATCTCTGGGCTCCAGGCAGAGGACGAGGCCGACTATTACTGCAGCTCATATAAAAGTGGTGGTACTGTGCACAGTGGTTCAAGCTCACGGGGAAGGGAGACCAAAACCCACCTGAGGCCACAGGCTCCCTGTTGCTCTGACTCTGCTGGTAGCTCGTCTGCATCTGGTGTTGAAGCGTCAGCAGCTGAGAGGGCCCCTGAGGACCCTTCTCAGGGATGAGGAGAAGAGGAAGCGGTGGTTCATGGTTGTTTTCCCTCCTCTTTAGGCCGCATCTGAGTGGGAGCAGGACCCAAGAAAATAGTCACGGCTCGTGAGGAAGCTGCCACTTAGCCTGTGCTGATTCTCCCCTGGGCCCCCACCCGTGTTGCCCCTCTTTGCTTCTAGACCAACAACCGCAATCAGCTCAGCAGGTTCCTAGGCTGAGTAGAGACTATAACCCACAGGAGGGACACTGCAAGCAGGAACTGCTTGGTTCTCCTATTTCACAGGGACGGAAACCCCTAGACCAAACGGGCAGCGGACAGGAAGGGAGGTGGTCAGTGGTGGGTGGAGCATACAGCTGGACCAGCTGGATTCACTGACCTGGGGCCCCTTCACACAGACTCTGCGTTTCATGCTACCTGCAGCTGGCAGGGGGAGCAGAGGGTACAGGGGAGTCCCAGTGGTTTGGTTGATTAGTTACTGGAAGCAGAGTCCAAAACGTGATCCTTAGTGAAAGCCAGGAAAGACGCTGGGATTGCTGGCCTCCGGAGGAGAAGAATTCGATCCGGGGCCAGTGACGAGGCTTGATGGCTCAGAGCTTTTGAGTAATAAAGTTTTATTAAAGTGTAAAAGAGATAGAGAAAGCGTCTGACATAGACATCAAGAGCAGGCAGAAAGAGTGGCCCCTTGCTAGTTTTGAGCAGGAAGTTATACACCTATGAGCAGGCTGCTGAAAGGAAATGTCTCAAAACTCAGAGAGTGGCACCAGGCCCCTCAACCACAACATGCATTTTCAGATAATATTGGCACAAGGTAAGTCACCCCAGGCCATAAAACATTTGAGGTGATTCTTAAAGAAAGCTAGGTTTCCCAGCAAACACATAGTCACATTCACATAGCTTAAGAGAACATTTGCATGAGTAAAACATACTGGTTTGTTGAGCCATTATGGTTCTAAGAGCCCTAGGCAGAATCAACTTGAAGAGAAACAAGAGTCTAGGGTAAACACAAGGCTTCCCTGGTGGCTCAGACAGGAAAGTGTCTGTCTACAATGCTGGAGACCCGGTTCGACCCCTGGGTTGGGAAGATCCCCTGGAGAAGGAAATGGCAATCCACTCCAGGACTGTTACTTGGAAAATCCCAAGGACAGTGGAGCCTGGTGGGCTACAGGCCATGGGGTCGCAAAGAGTCAGATGTGACTGAGGGACTTCAAT
Organism: Capra hircus; assembly: GCF_001704415.2. NCBI lineage: Eukaryota > Metazoa > Chordata > Mammalia > Artiodactyla > Bovidae > Capra > Capra hircus. The sequence continues at coordinate 262,335 of NC_030824.1, read as the reverse complement.
TCACTTCCAGGGTAAATACATAGATCATTAGCATAACGTAAGAAAAGCATTTCCATAAGAAAACCCACTGGTTAAGAAAACACACTGGTCAGCTCAAGGTCTGAGAAAAGCTAAGTTCTGATGGAACCAGGTGTTGTCATGGCAACATAGATTTTAAAAGAAACCTCCTTGTAATGTTGTAGAGAGAAGGGAAAAAAATCTGACACTTCTGGTTTGTTTCCTCCCGGCCCTTCAGAGAGAGAGAAAAAACACCTGACACTGGAAGCCTGTTTCCTCCATCTGCAGACCCACAGCCTTCCTTCCTGCTACCCTCTCACTAGTGAGTGACCTAGAGGACCCAGACCTGACTGCCTGAACTCAAAGGGACTCAACACCTAAGGAGATTGTAAGGTTAGAGTAGATTTGTGTTTTAAGGCCTGCTGCCCACACTTGGAGGGGGCTTCCCAGGGGGTGCAGTGCTAAAGAATCCACCTGCCCAGCAGGAGACCGGAGTTCAATCCCTGGATGGGGGTGATCCCCTGGAGAAGGAATTGGCAACCCAGTCCAGTATTCTTGCCTGGGAAATCCCATGGATAGAGGATCCTGATGGGCTACAGTCCATGGAGTCGCAAGAGTAGGACACAACTTAGCAATTAAACCACCACCAAACCCCCAAACCTTCTAGGTCAAGTGAACAAAAGTCTAACTCAAGTCACAGCGCCTGATTCCATTTCCAGCCTTGAGCCAGGTTGGTGGTGGTGGTGGTTTAGCTGCCAAGTCGTGTCCTACTCTTGCAACCCCATGGACTGTGACCCACCAGGCTCCTCTGCCCACTTGCCAAAACTGGAAAAAGCCCACTCTGCAATGAAGAATGGCTGCAGTCAAAGAGAAATATAAATAAGTAGATAAATTTTCTAAAAAAGAGCTAAAAGTACTTAAAAAAAAAAAAAAGAAGCAGCTTATTTTCGAGGGAATCAACCAGAGGCCCATGGTCAAGTCTATCAGGCCTGGAGTCTGGGGAAAGGAGACTTTCAGACTTTTCAGCAGCAGGGGGCACTGTGAGTCCCTGTCTCCGTTAGTGGGAGCTGGCCCAGCTGAGTATCTTTTCATCCGACGCCATTCTCCTTTCCCGAAAGTGGTCCTCGAACTTTCGTCAGGTGCCACGAGGGCCCTCAGCCCGGGGACAGTGGGTGACAGCGGAAGGAAAGCGGGCACGAAGCCCTCACCACCCCCTCCTCCTCCCTTGCTCGGGCAGGGGTCCCCAGGTGGGACCCAGCCCAGGTGCAGGCAGGAAGCTGGGTGGCTGGGGATGGGCCCGAGGGCTGCTCCTCCCTGGAGAGACAGGGGAGAGTTCACGGTGCGGGAGGCCGGCCGCAGCCACGAGGCCCTCAGGAAGCAGCGCGTGTAGAAGCATCACCAGCATGTCCTGGACCACGGTCCCCTTCACGGGCCTCTGCACAGGTCACGGCAGACGCCCTGGGTGGTGGGGAGGGGGACAGGGCAAGGGGCCTCGTGGAGTGGGGGCCCTAACAGGGGTGCCCGTGGGTGTCTCCTTCTGTTCTCTTCGGACGTCAGCTCCCAGCCTGTGGGGACTCAAGACCCTTCCTTAAGCCGTCATCCAGGCCGACAGGCACCCTCACCTGCATCCGCCCCCAGTCACTCTTAAATCCATCCTTGGGGGCAGAGCGGACTGCACCATCACTGGGGACAAGGCTGAGGACCTCTGTATATTTGGCCCCGATGCACCGGCTCACACTCACAGCTTCTCACGGGGAGGCTGAAGCAGCCTGGCATAGCCCACTCCACCTTCCTCCCCGCCTGGTCCTTCCAGAGCCCAGAGCCTGGATCAGCTCCACAGACGGGGCGTCCCTTCCCCATAGGAAGAGCAGCTCCTTTCTCAGCTGACCATGGGCAAAGGACACCAGGGACAAAGACCAGATCGGAGGCTGAGCCAGTGATGACCTTCACAGGTCCGTCCAGCCATGCTGATCCAGCGTTTTCAAGCAAGACCTCTTTAACCTGAGACTTCAGGAGAATGCTTTTCAAGGTCCACCAGAAAGAACCTCTTCCTCCCCCAGGGAACTTGGCATTATTATTCGCCCCCTCACACCCTGCCTTTCCCCGTCAAGGCCACTCCCTAAATCCTGTGCTACACGGACAGCAGAAAATCTGCAGATATCTGGGGAAGGCATGGATGGTCACCACGGTGACAGTAGACAGGGCTCAGGCCCAGAGGACTTCACCACACGCAGCAGCTGAACCTCCTTGAAGGTCTTCAGGCCCCGGAGAAAGTAGTGAAGGTCAAGTCTGGCCTCAACCCACAAGTGTCAATCCTGTTCCGCTCCTCGGGCGCCATCCTGGGCCAGTCAGCTGCAAACACCCAGATTTATTACCCAGAATTCCTTCGTGCCGCTGCCTGGCCACAGTCACTCCTGCCCTTCGAATTCTTACCTCAGAGGCAATATCACGCTGGCCCTGAGCTGCGTCTGAATCCCAAAGCCCTCAGGCTGTGCCCGTGTGTAGGTGCTGTAAGTGACGAGGGCCACCAGGAAACCCTGTTCTGTTTAAAAATGCGGCCCCGGCCTTGAGAGCAAGCACCTCAGTTACACCAAAGGCTTGTCTTCCTCTGAGACAAGGTCTGGGGAGGAATTGGCTTGCTACCTGGACAGCTATTGACCCAAGATTTGTTGGCTGGATATGTTTCTCCTTCCCATAAAAAAAGAAAATCCAGACCATCTCACTGGTTTGCTCAGCAGGCCACTGTCCAAAGTCTTAGAGGTGCAAGAGGAACTTTATGCGTGTCCTACAAAAACAGTGAATTTTCATACAAAGAAGATTTCCCTGGAGAATATTTGAATAACCCTGTGACAACCTGAACCAGGGATGCATAAACCTCCTACTTGACACAGAATATTCCAGCGGCTGCAGGGGAATGTCCACATCAGAAATAGAAAAAGGTCCCCTGTTAATTGCTTTAAAAAGAAAAGGCAGAACTTTCCTCCAAGTACACCCTTGTCTAGCTTGACAGCTGACGTCTAATACGGAGGATAGAGGCAAAATGAGGGAAAATTGCCATCGAAAATATTGACAATTCAGTTCAGTTCAGTTCATTTCAGTTCAGTTTGCTCAGTCGAGTCCGACTCTTTGCAACCCCATGAATTTCAGCACTCCAGGCCTCTCTGTCCATCACCAACTCCCAGAGTTTACTCAAACTCATGTCCATTGAGTCTGTGGTGCCATCCAGCCATCTCGTCCTCTGTCATCCCCTTCTCCTCCTGCCTTCAATCTTTCCCAGCATCAGATTCTTTTCCAATGAGTCAGTTCTTCGCATCAGGTGGGCAAAGTATTGGAGTTTCAATTTCAGCATCAGTCCTTCCAATGAACACCCAGGACTGATCTCCTTTAGGATGGACTGGTTGGATCTCCTTGCAGTCCAAGGGACTCTCAAGAGTCTTCTCCAACACCACAGTTCAAAAGCATCAATTCTTCAGCACTCAGCTTTCTTTATAGATCAAGTCACATCAAGTGGCCAAAATATTGAAGCTTCAGCATCAGTCTTTCCAATGAATAGTCAGGGCTGATTTCCTTTAGGATTGACTGGTTTGATCTCCTTGCTGTCCAAGGGATTGTCAAGAGTCTTTTCCAACACCACAGTTTGAAAGCATCAGTTCTTTGGCACTCAGTCCTCTCTGTATTCCAGCTGTCACATCTGCATGTGACTACTGGAACACCTGTGACTTCACTATATGGCCCTCCGTCGGCAATGTGATGTCTCTGCTTTTCAATATGCTGTCTAGGTTTGCCATAGCTTTCCTTCCAAGAAGCAAGTGTCTTTTAATGTCATGATGCAGTCACCATTCACAGTGATTTCAGAGCCCAAGAAAATAAAGTGTCTCATGTTATCAATTTTCCCCATCTATTTGCCTGAAGCCTTGGGAGTGAATGCCAGGATTTAATATTTTTAACGTTGAGTGTCCAGCCAGCTTTTTCACTCTCCTCTTTCACTCTCATTAAGAGGCCCTTTTAGTTCCTCTTCACTTTCTGCCATTAGAGAGGTATCATCTGAATATCTGAGGTTGTTGATATTTCTCCCGGAATCTTGATTCCAGCGTGTGCTTCATCGAGACCAGCAATTTGCATGATGTACTCTGCATGTAAGTTAAATAAGCAGAGTGGCCACGTACACTTCTGACGAGCTCTTTCCCAACTTGGAGCCAGTCCGTTGCTCCCTGTCCACCTCTACCTGTTGCTGCCTGACCTCGGGTGACCTGACTCTGGGCTGACACTGGCCCCTCTCACCTTCTTCTCTACTTCTCTCACCCCGAGCCCTCCCTCTCTCTGGCCCCTCACCCTCCTGCCCGCCCTCCCGTCCTGCTCCCTCTTCACCTCCTTCTCCTCCTTCTTCTTCCTCTTCTTGCCTTCCTCTCTCTCTTCTTCTTAACATGCTATGGTTTTTCCAGCAGTCATGTATGGATGTGAGTGTTGGACTGTGAAGAAAGCTGAGCGCCGAAGAATTGATGCTTTTGAACTGTGGTGTTGGAGAAGACTCTTAAGAGTCACGTGGACTGCAAGGAGATCCAACCAGTCCATTCTGAAGGAGATCAGTCCTGGGTGTTCATTAGAAGGACTGAGGCTGAGGCTGAAACTCCAATACTTTGGCTACCTCATGCGAAGAGTTGACTCATTGGAAAAGACCCTGATCCTGAGAGGGATTGTGAGCAGGAGGAGAAGGGGACGACAGAGGATGAGATGGCTGGACGGCATCACCGACTCGATGGATGTGAGTTTGGTTAAACTCCAGGAGTTGGTGATGACTGGAGGCCTGGCGTGCTGGGATTCATGGGGTCGCAGAGTCAGACACGACTGAGCGACTGAACTGAGCTGAACTGAGCTGAAGAGCTCACCCCTACCAGAGCTCCCGGGTCCTCCTGCAGGCCTGGCTGTGACGGCCCCCAGGTCACCATACTGGCTCCTTCATCCCATCCTTTCCCGAAAGGCTGGGAGTGAGGTGAGGTGAGTTGTCTTGTATCCAAAATTTCTGCACGAGACCCTCAGAGTGCAATTTAGCTCCAGAGAACTGAGCTACAACAGTTCATTTTTTCCTTTTCTTCTTTGTTATGCTATCCCTCTTCTGAGCAGAGACCTCATGTCAGGGAAGAGGGGACTCTGCCTTCCTCAGCCTTTTGTTCCTCCAGGACCCACACGGGGAGGGTCGCCTGCTTCACTGAGCCAGAAGGTTCAATTGCTCATGTCCTCCAGACACACTCCCCCAAGAGACCCCCAGAAATAAATGGAATGGCACCTTGTTTCCCAGACAAGTGGGCCACACGTTACAAACCATCTCGGTGATTAAAAGAGTAACCTCTAGTCGTGTTCGACTCTTTGCGACCCCATGGACTGTAGCCTACCAGGCTCCTCCCTCCATGGGATTCTCCAGGCAAGAGTACTAGAGTGGGTTGCCATTGCCTTCTCCAGGGGATCTTCCCAACCCAGGGATCGAACCTGGGTCTCCTGCATTCCAGGCAGATGCTTTAACTTCTGAGCCACCAGGGAAGCCCCATGTATATTCACTGGAGAAGGAAATGGCAACCTACTCCATTATTCCTGCCTAGAAAATTCCATGGAAGAGAAGCCAGGTATGCTACAGTCCATGGGGTCAGAAAGACTGAACACACACACAAACACACAGAAGTGTATTTTGCAGTATTTTTAAATGTGTTCAGTTCAACATGGAGTACAAGAATTTGAACTGTGAAGTCAATTGACCAAGAAACCAGAAGAAATCCTTGTGTTGTGATCTCTGTGGAGGTAACGTGGGTACCTGGTGCTCTGACGCTCACAGCCTCTGGCTCTCTCTCTACATGTACATACATGTATATTTGCATGTATGTATGTATTTGGAAGATTTCACGTAAGTCTCACCAGTCCACAACCCCCACGTTCCCTGATGCCCAGAACATCTGTCATAGCCGTGAGTATCGTCACCAGATAAGATCTTCCAGGTTCCCCCCTCACACTGGTTATCAGGTCTCTCTGATCCAGCATTTCTCAGCTAAGACTCCTTGTGACTCCTGGCTGCAGCATCTTCTGAAAAAGTCCCACAGAGAGGCGTGTGATCACTGTACACAGGAGGACCGTGGTTCTCTAGCGTGAGAAAAGCTAAGCGAGCCCTTCACGGGGACATGAATGTACCTGAGACGGTCATCAGTCACGCTCAGAAATCAGAGCTCTACTAGAGGCAGCACGTGGGGAAGCCAGCAGGGGGCAGCAGAGCGCGGCCAGGAGCAGGTCAGGGGCTGGGCTGCCCGAGGGGGGCTTCAGGGGAGCCAGCCCTGCGGGTCCACAGGGTCCAAGGAGCAGCGCTTGGCAGGAAGTCAGGACTGGACAGGCCATCCCCTCAGGACCAGTGACCACCTCTGAGGGTCACATCCACAGTGAATGCCAGGCACAGTGCCTCAGTCCACGGCCAGGACGCTGCCAGGCTGACCGCCCCACTGGGGAGTCCCGGGGAGACCCCAGGCCGGGGGGCTTGGGACAGCGGTCATGTGGTCAGACACAGGGAAGGTGACAGTGACCTCAGTCCCTGAGGACAAGGCTGATGTGCGGACGTGAGAAGCCGAGGAGGAGGCTGGGGACAGACAAGGGCTGATGGTGTGGTGACCCCGCCTCTCAGGCAGGGGCCCCCAGGGGTGAATTTGCATAAACCTGAACCCTCACTGCCCCCCGCAAAGCTCTGAGAGGGAATAAAGGGGCTCGGAGAGCCCAGCGCTGCTGCGGGCTCAGAGGCAGAGCTCGGGGCGCGTCCACCATGGCCTGGACCCCTCTCCTGCTGCCCCTCCTCACTCTCTGCACAGGTGCGGCCCCCCAGGCTCGGCCCCCAAGTGGCCAGGGCTCAGGCTGGCCCTGAACGTCAGCTCAGCACAGGGGCTGCTGCAGGGGGTGGGGGCCGCAGGGAGGAGACCCTCTTCCTCACACTCCCCTTCCTCTCCTCTCTTGTAGCTCACCTGACTTCTTCTCAGCTGACTCAGCCGCCTGCGGTGTCCGTGTCCTTGGGACAGATGGCCAGCATCACCTGCCAGGGAGACGACATAGGAAGCTCTTATGCTCACTGGTACCAGCAGAAGCTGGGCCAGGCCCCTGTGCTGGTCATTTATGAGTTCATGAGAGGCCCTCGGGGATCCCTGACCGGTTCTCTGGCTCCAACTCGGGGAACACGGCCACCCTGACCATCAGCGGGGCCCGGACCGAGGACGAGGCCGACTATTACTGTCAGTCAGCTGATATCAGTGGTGAAGCTCACAGTGACACAGACAGGCGGGGAAGTGAAACACAAACCCTCCCGTGCTGCTCACGCTCTCCTCCAGCCCCGGGAGGACCGTGGACACCGCGGGGACAGGCCTGGCCCGGGTCCCCCGGAGCTGAGCCCCCAGGCGGCCCCGCCTCCCGGCCCTCCAGGCAGGCTCTGCACCGGGGCGTCCCCAGTGGACAACGGGCTGGCAGGCCCAGCTGTGTCGGTGTCTGGGCCGTGGAGTGACCTGGGGAATGGAGGCCTGGATGAGGACAGACAGAGGGACAGAGACTCAGTGCTAATGGCCCCTGGATGTCCATGTGATGCTGACTGGACCCTTATCGGCCGAAATCTCCTGGATTGACCCGAGAACCTCCCAGATCCAGATCCACGAGGCCTTAGAAAGACAGGAGGTGAACAAGTGGGTGAGGGCTACCACGACAACCTGGACCAGAGCTCCTGAGACCCATGGCACTGAACGGGATTAGGGACCCCTCCCAGTGGCACCCCACTCCAGTACTCTTGCCTGAAAATCCCATGGACTGAGGAGCCTGGTGGGCTGCAGTCCATGGGGTCGCTAAGAGTCAGACACAACTGAGAGATGTCACTTTCACTTTTCACTTCCATGCATTGGAGAAGGAAATGGCAACGCACTCCAGTGTTCTTGCCTGGAGAATCTCAGGGACGGGGGAGCCTGGTGGGCTGCCGTCTATGGGGTCGCACAGAGTCGGACACAACTGAAGTGACTTAGCAGCAGGAGCAGCCCAATAAAACTCAGCTTAAGTAACGGCATCTAAACTGACCCTACAACAGTTAGAACTGGACATAGAACAACAGACTGGTTCCAAATAGGAAAAGGAGTGCGTCAAGGCTGTATATTGTCACCCTGCTTATTTAACTTCTATGCAGAGCACATCATGAGAAAGGCTGGGCTGGAAGAAACACAAGCTGGAATCAAGATTGCCGGGAGAAATATCAACAACCTCAGATATGCAAATGACATCACCCTTATGGCAGAAAGTGAAGAGGAACTAAAAAGCCTCTTGATGAAAGTGAAAGAGGAAAGTGAAAAAGTTGGCTTAAAGCTCAACATTCAGAAAACGAGGAAAGCTCGCGATCGCTCCAAGGCGCACGCCAGCGGTCCTCGCTGGCTCCGTACCTGAGGGACCTGTGGCCGCCCCCGGCCGGGGCCGCAGCCCCCCGGGAGCCCAGCCCCGAGGTGTGAGAGTACATCATGAGAAACGCTGGGCTGAAAGAAGCACAAGCTGAAATCAAGATTGCCGGGAAAAATATCAATAACCTCAGATATGCAGATGACACCACCCTTATGGCAGAAAGTGAAGAGGAGCTAAAAAGCCTCTTGATGAACGTGGAAGAGATATTTCAGTCAAAGGAGGAAATAGCTCTTCTCCTAGATGGAATCTGTTGTTTGGGAATGTGGTTGATCAACTTGACACATTGGCCACCTGGCACCCGATGTAATAAAATGAAAAGAAGAGGCAAGATGATGTCATTTTCCCATATTGTGAAACCAAAAACAGATGCCTTTTGTGAGACCAAGATAACAAACCTCTGACGGTGCAAAGAGTAATTCTGTTTGAAGAACTTAACAGTAAGACAGAAGAAGTCCTTTCCAGCTGAGACCTGCAGGTGTACAAAGATCTAAAATTCATATTGGGGAGGGCTGATCATCTGAATCCCATTCCAGCGAGAAAGCATGGCTATGAGTTGGATCGTCTTCTATCTGCGGCCCTTGACTATGTTTTGGGGCCATATAGGTGGGCACAGTTTGTTTTCTTTGAGTCTATTTCCTTGAGGATGTGCCAGGATTTGCCTTATAACACTGCCTTCACGCCCAGTCTTCTGAATCACTATGACCAACAGACGGCCGTTTTAGCAATGGAGTGTTCTCCACGGTGACCTATGAGACCAGTAGAGACTATAGTGATACCTGAAAAAGACTCTTGACACTTCCTGAAGCAGCCTGGATGAGGGTCAAAGCCACTACCAAGCTGCAGGGAGGTTAGAACCACACACCAGGACTTCAGTTTCTTCAAATTATGTGTGAGGATTTGAGATTTTATGACACCAAGGAGCAGCATGAACCTAAGAATCTTAAAAGCTAACAAGGATGGAAAAAGCATACAGAAAGTGGAACCAAACCACAGCACAGACCAACATTTTATATGCAGAGTACATCATGAGAAACGCTGGGCTGGAAGAAACACAAGCTGGAATCAAGATTGCCAGGAGAAGTATCAATAACCTCAGATATGCAGATGACACCACCCTTATGGCAGAAAGTGAAGAGGAACTAAAAAGCCTCTTGATGAAAGTGAAAGAGGAGAGTGAAAAAGTTGGCTTAAAGCTCAACATTCAGAAAACAAAGATCATGGCATCCGGTCCCATCACTTCATGGGAAATAGATGGGGAAACAGTGGAAACAGTGTCAGACTTTATTTTTTTGGGCTCCGGAATCACTGCAGATGGTGACTGCAGCCATGAAATTAAGACGCTTACTCCTTGGAAGAAAAGTTATGACCAACCTAGATAGTATGTTCAGAAGCAGAGACATGGCTTTGCCACCAAAAGTCCGTCTAGTCAAGGCTATGGTTTTTCCAGTAGTCATGTATGGATGTGAGAGTTGGACTGTGAAGGCATAGCGCCGAAGAATTGATGCTTTTGAACTGTGGTGTTGGAAAAGACTCTTGAGAGTCCCTTGGACTGCAAGGAGATCCAACCAGTCCATTCTGAAGGAGATCAGCCCTGGGTGTTCTTTGGAAGGAATGATGCTGAAGCTGAAACTCCAGTACTTTGGCCACCTCATGCGAAGAGGTGACTCATTGGAAAAGACTCTGATGCTGGGAGAGACTGAGGGCAGGAGGAGAAGGAGACGACAGAGGATGAGATGGCTGGATGGCATCATGGACTCTATGGACGTGAGTCTGAGTGGACTCCGGGAGTTGGTGATGGACAGGGAGGCCTGGCATGCTGCGATTCATGGGGTCGCAGAGAGTCGGACACGGCTGAGCGACTGAACTGAACTGAAGCATTCAAAAGGAGTTTGTCAAAGCAAACATGGAAAATGCAGAACAGTCTCAATACACTAGCAGTTCTCCTCCCGTCCTGAGCCAGAGTTACAAGTTTCTTTAGATTCCAGGTTCCCTGGGCACGTTACACAGATGCTTCCAGAACTGCAGAAAACTAGATTCCTAACAAGCTCCCCAAACTAGGTTTCACATCCTCTCTCTCTCGGTAGCCCTCCCTCTTTGGCAGCTCTTGTAACCTTTTTTCATGAAATGCATTCTCAAATTCATAACCGATTAGCCACCCATTATATTCTTGTCTGAAGCACCGATACATGACTAAATTAAGTTTCTGTTTTAAAAGACAGGAGGGGGTTATAGGGAAATTACATTCTTGCCTAAAAGAACAGGGATTAGGGTGACAGAATAGGGGGCAAGGGAGGATTTGCACAGAAATAAAAACCTCAGTTCAAACGTAAAAAAAGCAAAACGAAGATCATGGCATCCGGTCCCATCCCTTCATGGGAAATAGATGGGGAAACAGTGTCAGACTTTATTTTTTGGGGCTCCGGAATCACTGCAGATGGTGACTGCAGCCATGAAATTAAGACGCTTACTCCTTGGAAGAAAAGTTATGACCAACCTAGATAGCATATTCAAAAGCAGAGACATTACTTTGCTGACTAAGGTCCGTCTAGTCAAGGCTATGGTTTTTCCAGTGGTCATGTATGGATGTGAGAGTTGGACTGTGAAGAAGGCTGAGCGCCAAAGAATTGATGCTTCTGAACTGTGGTGTTGGAGAAGACTCTTGAGAGTCCCTTGGACTGCAAGGAGATCCAGCCAGTCCATTCTGAAGGAGATCAGCCCTGGGATTTCTCTGGAAGGAATGATGCTAAAGCTGAAACTCCAGTACTTTGGCCACCTCATGAGAAGAGTTGACTCATTGGTAAGGACTCTGATGCTGGAGGGATTGGGGGCAGGAGGAGAAGGGGACGACAGAGGATGAGATGGCTGGATGGCATCACGGACTCGATGGACGTGAGTGAGTGAACTCCGGGAGTTGCTGATGGACAGGGCAGCCTGGCGTGCTGCGATTCATGGGGTCGCAAAGAGTCGGACACGGCTGAGCGACTGAACTGAACTGCCTGAACTGACTGCCAAATAAGGTCCACTGCATGCACTCCGTTTAGGACTTCAGTTCCTGGGTGTGGAGGGTTCCCACAGGAAGTGTGTGTATATTGGAAAATGGTGTCAGTGTGAGCGACCCACACTCATCGCCCTCCTACTGCCACTATCCATCGGCTCTGCATGTATTAAGCATAAAGATTAAGGATATTAACAGATGGAAGAGGAGTGAATATTCATCTGTGCTTAATACATACCAAGTACCATCAAGGCTCTTCTTATTTAACGTGTGTTTTAATGAGAAATATTCTATGAAGAAGCATCCGGACGATAGCCCATGTTACAGACGGGAAAGCTGAGGCATGAAGTTCTCAGCAACTTGTTTCACGTCAGACCTGAGACACGGCAGACCCGGAAGCAAACAAGGCTCCATTTCCTGATCGGTGGGTCTCCACCCGCTTCCTGTGGCCTCTCACTGGGCTTCCAAAACTAAGCTCTCCCCAGCCCTGTGGAGCCAGGATTAGTGACCTTATGAGAAAAGAGCAGAAACATTCCACACCAAACCCGAGTGAGCCGCTGACAGGGCTTTGTCAGGACAGAACCAGCAGGTGTCCTCAGCGAGCCAGGGAGAAAGCGCGCCCAAAAACAATATTGTAGCATCCTGACCGTGGACTTCTGACCTCCAGAAATGTGAAAAAGAAACGTGTGGGGTTTAATCAACTCACGAGTGTTATTTGGTTATGCCTGCCTGAGTTAAGAAGGAGTTGGGAACACTTGAGTGTAGGTGTTTATGGAACATAAGTCTTATTTCTCTGAAATAAATTCCCAAGGGTATAATTCCTAGGTGGTAGGGTAACTGCTACAAATCTAGGCCGCTTATTGAAAAACAAAGATATCACCTTGCCAGCAAAGGCTCATATAGTCAAATTATGGTTTTTACAGTAGTCATGTATGGATGTAAAAGTTGGATCATAAAGAAAGCTGAGTGCCAAAGAATTGATCCCTTCAAATTGTGGTGCTGGAGAAGACTCTTGAGAGTCCCTTGGGCAGCAAGGAGATCTAACCAGTCAATCCTAAAGGAAATGAACTGTGAATATTCCCTGGAAGGACTGGTGCTGAAGCTGAAGATCCAATACTTTGGCCACCTGATGTGAAGAGTTGACTCACTGGAAAAGACCCTGATGCTGGAAAGATTGAGGGCGGGAGGAAAAGAGGGCAGCAGAGGATGAGACGGTTGGATGGCATTACTGACTCAATGGACATGGGTTTGAGCCAACTCTGGGAGATAGTGAGGGACAGGGAGGGCTGGCGAGTTGCAGTGCATGAGGTCGCGAAGAGTCTGACACAACTTAGTGACTCAGCAACGGCAACACAGTAATCACACGTTTAGTGTGAGAAGCAGCTGCAGAACTGGTTTCCAGGGTGGCTGTACCGCTTTGTATTCCTTCCAGTAACATCCGAACGACCCCTCTGGCGTGGCCGTCCAGCCAGCCGTGGGTTCTGCTTCCGTTTTTCTCTTCGGCACATCCGTTCGGCTCTGACAAGCGTGTAGAGTATCTCCTCTGGGCATTACCCTAATGACGGGTGCTGACCATCTTCCCACGCACTCATCTGACCTCTGTGTGTTCCTAAAAAAACCGTCTCTTCACGTCATTTGCAGCCTTCCCAGGAGTTTTGTTTGCTTTCTTTGTTGAATAGTTTTGAGAAGTTTTTTTAAGTGTATATACAAGTCTTTTGAGGAATATGTGAGTGGAAAGTATTTTATCCTCTTGACGGGATTTTTCAACTCCATAAAAAGGACTTCTCTAGAACAAATGCTTTTTTTGATAAGATTCCACTTGCGTCTTCCTTTAACGTGTCATGAATTAATGTCAAGTCCAGGAATTCTTGCCTAGGTCAAGACGTAGAAGATTTTTTTCTTCCATTTTTTTCTAAAACATCATATGGAAAGAATGCATAAGTCTGTGTATGTCTATGTATGTTTATGCCACCTGGCTGTAACAGCTGGAACTAACACAACTTTGCAAATCAACTATACATCAATAAATACACAAATAAAAATGTAAAGACACATAATGGAAGTTCTGCCAGAGCTGCGTGAGCAGTGTCACTGTGCCCGATACTGGAATCCTGGCTCTCAGAGCCGCAGGACCGGGTGCCCTCAGTGCCGGCTCTCAGCGCCACCCAGCCTTCCCCAGGATGACCTCATCCCCAGAGAGGACGCCTGTGCGACCCCCAGGCACAGACAGAGGACTGCCTGCTATTGCCAGGGAAGGGGCAGGCTTTCTCACTCAGCCCAGAGAGAGTCCGGGCACCTGGGCACAGGCCTGGGAGGCAGGCCCCAGGAGACTCCTGCTGGGAGCCAGCTGCTCTCCAATCAGCAGCGGCCGGTCACCAGGCCACGAGGGGCAGGAAGGAGATTTGCATGAAGGCCTTCCTTCTGAGGATAAGAGAGCCCAACAGCCCCAGCCCAGCTGCGGGCTCAGAGGCAGAGCTCGGGGCGCGTCCACCATGGCCTGGACCCCTCTCCTGCTGCCCCTCCTCACTCTCTGCACAGGTGCGGCCCCCCAGCCCTGCCCAAAGGCTCAGGCCACACAGGACCCTGGGCTGGGCCTGCCCCGAACCCAGAGCGCAGTCCAGGCACCGCCTCAGGGTGGGATGCCCGGGGAAGGGGTCCTTCCTTCTCATCCCCTCTCCCTCCTCTCTTCCAGGCTCCGTGGTCTCCTATGAACTGACCCAGCCGACTTCAGTGTCAGTGGCCTTGGGACAGACGGCCAAGGTCACCTGCCAGGGAGACAACCTAGGAAGCTCTTATGTTCAGTGGCACCAGCAGAAGCCGGGCCAGGCCCCTGTGACGGTCATTTATCAGGATAGTAAGAGGCCCTCGGGGATCCCTGACCGGTTCTCTGGCTCCAACTCGGGGAACACGGCCACCCTGACCATCAGCGGGGCCCGGACCGAGGACGAGGCCGACTATTACTGTCAGTCAGCTGACAGCAGCAATAATCCTCACAGTGACACAGACAGGCGGGGAAGCGAGACACAAACCCTCCCATGCTGCTCACGCTCTCCTCCAGCCCCGGGAGGACTGGGGACACCGCAGGGACAGGCCTGGCCCGGGTCTCCCCGGAGCTGAGCCCCCAGGCGGCCCCGCCTCCCGGCCCTCGAGAAAGGCTCTGCGCAGAGTGAGTTGGATAAAATGCATCAGTCTATACTCCACGTGTCAGAAGTGCTGGAGGGGAGACAGGACGTGCAGGTCCAGGCGGAGGAGCGCAAGAACAGCAATACCCAACGGTAGACTTGCCTGGACATGAAAGAGAAACAGACCCCCGGACTAGAGAGCTCACTGGGGTTTGCCACCACAGATGGGGTTGGGGGAGGGATGGAGTGAGAGTCTGGGCTTAGCAGATGTGAGCTGTCATATATGGGACGGAAAAGCACAAGACCCTGCTGTATAGCGCAGGGAACTATAGTCACTATCCTGGGATAAACTACAATGGAAAAGAACATGAAAAAGAATATTCATATATTTGTAAAACTGAATAACTTTTTGTACAGAACAAGTTAACACAATGGTGTAAATCAACCAAATATTTCAATAAAGCAAGCAAACAAACAAAACGTCCCGGGAGGAGCCCAGCAACAGATGAGCTGGTGCAGGAAGAGACTCACTGAACTTGAGTGGCAGGAAAATAGACCATTCACCATGACTTTAAGGAAAGAAAAAGACGGCAAGAAACGAACAGAGGATTCATTATTTAGAACAATGTCCGCAGCCTAATAGGTGTGTAGTGGGGTCTCAGAGTAGAAAAAGTTGGTGGGTTTAAAGAGAAAAAGTCCTGAAGGAAATAACGACCCCAAATGTTCCCATTTGGGTGAAAATAATAACCAGCATAAACAAGCGCTAATTCAAACTCAATCCCAGGAAATGCAAGAAAGAACAACATGCATCAGAGCAAATCGCTATACACTGTGCAAAGCAAAGAAAATAATCTCCATGGTTTACAGCGATGGTGAAAACAAAAGATGCGATGATAGCAGCTCAAGTGGGAGGGAGACCAGGGGGCAGGATCCCTCGCTGTGTGAGAAGGGACGTCCATCACGAGAAGACACGACCATCACGAGAAGGCAGACGTGGGCAAGTTCAGCTAGTGCTGGTTACCCTGAGACAGCCATTAAACACAACCCATTCAAGACAAACAGTCCTGATGAGTGAGGTTATAAAATAAGGGGCCCGGGGGCAGAGCGGGAGCCCTGCAGGCACTGAGCACTCAGCAGGAAGCACCTGGACGTGAGGAGGGAGGGTGGGCGTCTTGACCCCACAGTGGCTGCAGAGGTGGGTCCTCAGGGAGGGGCTCTGTGATAGGACAGACCCTTTGCTCTGCTGGGCTCCATCCACTGGGAAAAGGGTCAGCTTGGGTGCCAAGCACCGCTCCCTGTCTTCCCAAAGAACATGCTAGGGACCAGAAAGCACCGCGTCCCCTGAGACACCGGGGGTGGGGGAGGGGCGCTGAGCTGCAGAATACGGTGCCCCCACCCCCAAGGCAGCCTCTGGAGGAATCCCCTCAAATGCGCTTTGCAGGGAGCTCTGTGGACCTGAGGTTCCCTCAGAGCTCGATGAAATCCGAAAATTAAGTATCTTTCACACACACCCAGCCCCTGAGTCAACATGGAACAGCTGTCCTGACCACAGGGACCCTGACCCTGGGCACTGGCCTGACTGGACTCGGGTGGGATTTTCAGGCTGGATCCTGAAGCTCAGCTGGGCCCCCAGTGACCGAGGGCTGATGGGGAACGTCCAGGAGCTGCCCGTGGCCTGGTGACTCCCCATGGGCAGGAGGAGAGGAGGAGGCTGGTGTCCCGGGGAGCAATGGACAGGGTGCAGGAGGCAGGGCTAGACGGGACATCTGGGCTCCATCCCACAGTGACCTCTGTCCTCGAGTCTGCCTGGACTCACAGGGGACCCAGGCCCATCTGCCATCCCTCCACGCCAGGCAAGGGCTGTTCTCTCCGGTCTCTTGGACCCAAACAAGGGCCCCTGCAGGTCCCTCTAGTGGGCAGTGTCTGGTCCCCCTGACCCTGCAGGAAAGGGAGCCGGGACAGCAGGAAGTTAACCCACCACCCATGTGGGTCCCACTATGTCCACACCCCCAGGCCCTGGGCTGCTAGGAACTGGAGACAGTCAGTGGGAGCCCGTGATGGACGCGCAGAGGGACCAGCGGCCGAGGGGGGGGCAGCGATGGGAAAGGGAGGCAGAGAAGACCACTCCCTGCTGTGCTGAGATGGTGACCCACCAGGGAGGGGGTCCCCGCAGAGCCTTGGTCATGAAGCGTGGGGCACCCATTAGAGGTCATCTCTGTGACAAGGTCACGACAAGGTCAGGCTCTCAGGGGGCCACTGTCTGTCCATCTGTGATAGTGACAGATGAACAGGGTGGACTTGCAGATTGCCCCCACTCGTGGAGATAGGTGTCGTGACCTTATAAATGTCTCAGGGAACTCAAACAGGGGCTCTGTGCCAACCTAGAGGGGTGGCATGGGGAGGGAGATGGGAGGGAGGGGAGATATGTACACCTATGGCTGATTCATGCTGATGTGTGGCAGAGAACAGCCAATTTCTGTAAAGCAATTATCCTTCAATTAAAAAACAAGTTAAAAAGAGAGAGACCAGAAACAGCCCCCGCCCCCCGCCCCAACCGCACGTGAGCCCCTGAGACAAGGCTTTGTAAGGACAGAGAGGGAAAGCGAGCTTCAGGGAGACAGGGAGAGAACTCGCGCCAAACACAATACTGCAGCTTGTGACCCCCAGAACACGGTCAACCAGTTCATGGCGTTGAAGCGTCACGCGCATGGCGTCTGGGTGTGGCTGCCTGAGCGGACTAACACTGGACCTAGTCACTCTCCTGCACAGGAGTCTGTGGACATAAGTCTGCATTCTCTGAAACAAATTCCCGGGAGTACAGTTTCTAGGCTGCAGAGTCATCCCATGCTCCGTGCGTCCGTAGCCGCAGAGCTCTTTCTCACGGTGGCTGTGCCGCTTTGTGCTCCTTCCTGCAACTCAGGAATAACCAGTCTCTCTGCCGTCCCCTGGTGGCTCAGAGGTTAAAGCGTCTGCCTGGGATGCTGGAGACCTGGGTTCCATCCCTGGGTCGGGAAGATTCCCCTGGAGAAGGAAATGGCACCCCACTCCAGTACTCTTGCCTGGAGAATCCCATGGAGGGAGGAGCCTGGTGGGCTACAGTCCATGGGGTCACAGAGAGTCGGACACGACTGAGCGACTGCACTTCACTTTCGCTGCCGTCCCGCCAGCCTGGGGTTCTGCCGCCGTCTTACCAGGGCCCGTCTGCTCGGCTGGGCGGCAGCGTCTCACTCAGGTGCAGCTGACATCCCCCTAACGACTCGTGCTGACCGCGGTCCCATTGCTCACCTGGCAACTGTGCGTTCCTGGAAAAAATGTCTGCTGTCGTTTTCCACATTCTCACTGAATGATTTCATACGTTTTGTTTATTGATTACTCTTGAGAATTTTCTTTTAATGAATACACGAGTCTTTCCAGGAGTATGTGAGCGTAAAGTATCTTCTCCCACTTTACTGGATTTTTCAACTCCTTGAAAGGTAGTTTTATAGAACAAAAGCTTTTCATGTTAATGTTTCTATCAAGCTTCTTCCTTTTACATATAATGAAGGTACTGTCAAGTCCAAGAATTCTTACCTAGGTCCAGATACAAAAGTCTTTTCCCCGATTGTTTCCTAAAACATGATCTGAGAAGAATACGTATGTATATACATGAATCACTTTCCAAACACCAGACACTAACACAAGATTGAAAATCAGCTCTATGTAAGTAAATAAGGAAATTCCACTTTAAAGACAATCCCCCAAATTCGGCTAGAGCCACGTGACCAGAGTCACTGTGCTGACTGCTGGAATCCTGGCTGTCACGGCAGCAGGACCGCGGTCCCCTCGGAGCCAGCTTCCAGCACTGTCCAGCCCCCACACGATGACCTCATCCCCAGAGAGGACGCCTGTGCGTCCCCCAGGCCCACAGGGGACCCCTTGAGCAGACAGAGGGCATATGCACCGCTCAGGAAGGGGCAGGCTTTCTCACTCAGCCCAGAGAGAGTCCGGGCACCTGGGCACAGGCCTGGGAGGCAGGCCCCAGGAGACTCCTGCTGGGAGCCCAGCTGCTCTCTGCTCAGCAGGGGGCCGGTCACCAGGCCAGGAGGGGCAGGAAGGAGATTTGCATGAGGATGTCCCTTCTGAGGATAAGAGAGCCCAGAGGCCCCAGCCCAGCTGCAGGCTCAGAGGCAGAGCTCGGGGCACATCCATCATGGCCTGGACCCCTCTCCTGCTGCCCCTCCTCACTCTCTGCACAGGTGCGGCCCCCCAGCCCTGCCCGAAGGCTCAGGCCACACAGGACCCTGGGCTGGGCCTGCCCCGAACCCAGAGCGCAGTCCAGGCACCGCCTCAGGGTGGGATGCCCGGGGAAGGGGTCCTAACTTCTCATCCCCTCCCCCTCCTCTCTTCCAGGCTCCGTGGTCTCCTATGAACTGACCCAGCCGACTTCAGTGTCGGTGGCCTTGGGACAGACGGCCAAGGTCACCTGCTCGGGAGACCTATTAGACGAAAATTTTGCTCACTGGTACCAGCAGAAGCCGGGCCAAGCCCCTGTGCTGGTCATTTATCTGAATAGTGAGCGGGCCTCGGGGATCCCTGACCGGTTCTCCGGCTCCAGCTCAGGGAGCACAGCCACCCTGACCATCAGCGGGGTCCAGGCTGAGGACGAGGCCGACTATTTCTGTCAGTCGTATGACAGCAGCAATAATCCTCACAGTGACACAGGCCAATGGGGAAGCGAGACACAAACCCCCTGCCTGGCCCGCGCACACTCCGGCCTCCTCTGAGCAGCTGCAGGTCAGGCCTTAGGTTCAGGCAGCCTCTGTGCTCCTGGCCCAGCTCCTCCAGAGCCAGTCGCTCCCTCCTCGGAGGCCTTGGATTTTCCTGCTGAAAATGGAGATGTCTGTTCTGAGCTAGACTGCTCTCAGGGTGGACAGGAAAGGAAAGGCTTATGGTCTCAAAGGGTTCCAGGGCCCCGGGTGTGACCCTGTGTCTCAGGAGAGGTCTGCAGGGATGCGTCTCCTCCTGGTGGAATCACTGCAGGTGGCCTGGGTGGGCCCCCCTGCTCTCCTGGAGAAGGTGTCCCCTGTCCTGAGGCACTGCCTGCAGCCTCAGACCTGGCCCTTTCCCCAGGACCCTCCTGCCGGGGTCCAGCCCCAGTGGATCCAGGGTGATTCAAAGGTGGGGACAGAATCGGCGTCCTAGGAAAAATCTTAATTACAGATATAGAGAGAGATTAGAAACGGATAGTGTAGTAGGAAAATTAGTGGAGAAAAAGAGGCTGAATAACTTGGATTACGTGGAATAGCATCCATGCTCCAGATGGGAATTCAGCCAGAAAACCGGGGAGCAAGAAAGAAACGACATGGGGGAATCAGTCTTTCCAGAAACTGATCTGATTTCTTTATTTTTCAGGTTTGTTTATATACCTTTTGTTATACATAAGGATGAATACAGAGTCACGCGGGGGTCAGCAGACCTGACCCTTGTCACAATCAGGCGCTTCATATAAAATTATACAAAGGTCTTATGGGTTTTACATCATCTTCTGGCCATGAGGCCTGCTTACATTTTATGGCGCTTTCTGATACCGGTCAGTTAACCAGAAAACTTATTTTTTCCAGGGGTGATTTTTTCTTAAACCAAGCACCACCCTCCAAATAAAGTTGCATTTCTATAGGGTGAGGGTGTAGTGGATTACAACTAAGAAAGGAATTTACTTAGCCTAAGGTTTAACATGATTCATCTTAAAGGTTAATACTTATTTCTCTTATATGCTAGTTATATTCATTATAAGGGCAAGGAATATGGAAATTTAGCAGCAAATATTGGCTCAACAAATGAAAACCCTTCACCAGTGTTCCCCTTAAGGTCTATTTAGTCTTAAGATAGTGATAAAGTCACATTTTTACATAGCAAGGACACAGTGATTTATAACAAAGTACAGTGATCTATAACAAAAAAGAAAATTCATTAACTCAAAAAGTCTAGTATTGCTAACATCAAAAACTACTATATTTCCTTTTCTATATTTCAAATACATTGATTAATATATTCCCAGGTGCCTAAGGATAGGGAGGCCTGGCGGCAATCACTGACTCAACAATGAGAAAAGCCCTATGCTAATACTCCAAACTCTCTGTGCTGTTTATGGTTGAGAAGTTGTCACACAAGCTAGTCTGTCATCAGAGAGGTTTGACCTGAGACACCCTTGTCACACCCAGGGCAGGGAATTAGCAGTGATTATTGGCAGGACAAATGAAAAAACCCTTCACCAATATAATTTCTAACCAACCCACTATACTATACTAATAATTTTCTAACTTCTCAAAAGAGTCTGTATTTAGAAAGTATTAAACATCTCATGCCTCTCAAGGTTGGGAGGCTATAAACAATCACATGTGGCCAGACGAACCTGATCAGGGAGGCTAGAGGACCTCCAGAGGAATTTCTAAGTTGAAACACTCTTGTCACGCCCAGGAATTTTTAGTAACTAGAGCTGCAAGTTAACTCCTTCTCCAAGAGAAACGGTTATGGGGGGAGCCCCCCGTAAAGTCAGAGGTGTAGGTGAGAGCACGAAACAGACTCTGGTTTGGGGGTTGGATGCTCGGGAACAGGGGGTTTCCTGAGGCTTGATCACGCCTTTGCGTATGCCAAGCCTCCTTCCTCATGACCTTTGCAGTGGGCGGAGCTCCTCACGCTAGCCCCCGGCACCCTCCTCTCCTGGGATTTCTCTTCTGAAAATGACAGTCATCGGTCCAGTTCACAGCTCCATGTCCCAGATGCTGGAATGTCCATTACAGCTGGTTAAATTGCCGCCAGGGAGGACCCTCCGGGTTCCCGCCCTCATGTTGCTTAGCACGTCCCTCTGTTCCAGCGGTTGCCAGCTGTGATTCCTTATGACTCTAGGCTACACCATATTTCGCAAAATAGCCACAGAAAGCAGTGTGTTCACTGTGCCCAGGAGCCTGATGCCTTTGGACTATAAGAAATACTAATGGTAGCTTTCCACACAGATGTGAAAACACCCTCGTCAGTAAGTACAGTCAGGCTGAGAAATAAGGTCTATGGCAAAGGCAAGAACAGAAGTTCATTCTTTTAAAAAAAGCCTGTATTAATCTCATGTCAGTTTGCGCCTCCTCTGGGGAGATATTATCACCAATCTTGCAGATACAAGGAATTGCAGGACAATGCTCTCAAAACTGTAAACCAACAGTTAGACGACTAACCAATAATTGTCCATCAACACAGCAGGCGGCTTGGATGAAATGGGCAAACCAACAGACACAAACAAGGCATCGAACCGACTCAGGAGGAAATAGGAGATGTGAGGAGACATCTAAGGAGAGCTTAAGTCCACAATTAAAGACCTCCAGGGAACGTCCCTGGTGGTCCAGCGGTGACGAATCCACCTTGCAACGCAGGGGACACCAGTTCGACCGACCCACGATCTAGGGACAAAACATCCTGAGAGGCTGCTGAACCTGTGCCCCACGGCTACTGAGCCCACGTGCCGCACCCTCGCGAGCCTGGGCGCCCTGCAGCCCGCGCTCTGCAACGAGACAAGCCACTGCCATCAGAAGCCCGAGCTTCGCAACGCGAGAGGAGCCCCCACGGGCCTCAGCGAGAGGAAGCCCGCACACAGCGACGAAGACCCAGCACAGCCGAAAATAAAATTAAAAACCATTAAAATTATTTTTTAAAAATCATCCTAACAAAAAATTCAGTACCGGTGGCCACAGTGATGATTATAGCAGCGATTTAAAGAGGAATTAACACTAATCTTATGTAAGTCTATTAGACAGTGGAAAAATAAGGGAATTTCCTAACTCGATTTGTGAAGCTGGTTACCCCTTCCAACCTACTCAGAGACACTACAAGACAAGGAAATGACAAGACAATATACCTTAGGTTTATTGATGCAAAAGTCCTTTTAAATGTTAGTGAACAGAATTTAATACCATGTTCAAACGATTACATACGACAGTCAAGCGTGTCTATAGCTCTACTGCACACACAAGATAGAAATCCTTTTATCCAGGGACTGTATCCTGTCCACAGGATATTTCAAGACGGAATGTGCCAGACCAAAGGGTGTGAGTCAGTTTCTATTCGTTGGATGACCTCTTATTTTGGCTTTGGTGAGGTATCCCCCACCACCCACCCCTGCCGCTGTACCCACAGCTGGCACCTCTGAGAGTCAACGGCTGAGTCTCATGTCCCCCAGGTCCAAGCCCCAGGACCACCTACAGGACCACTGATCCCCCCAGAGATGTCTGCAGGGGTGGGAGTGCTCACTGCCCCCTCCAATAGCTTGGCCATGAGACACCCGTCACTCGTGACTTCTCAGGAGGCTGAGGACCAATCACCACTGCCCAGCAGAGGCAGCAGGACCTGGCCAGACCCCTAGGACCCAGCAGCACCCCAGCCCCACCTATTCTCCAGCATGACCTGGAGCACAGCTTCCCTGCCTCCGCCACATTCAGGCTGAGGGGGCTTCTGATGAAAGCCAGATGTGGTGAGGATGGCCCCGAGCCCTGGGGGTGTCATGGTTCCTCCCAGACCAGCCCCCGCCTTGCTGCGCTCCCTCCCTGGCCAAGTTCTGCCCTAAATGGCCGGAGTCTGAATCCAGGACCCCTGGGCCCCATCCTGGGCTCATCCCATTCTCTCTATTGACCTGGGGACTTGCTCTCAAGTGGGATGCAGCTTTACCTACTGTAAAATGGGAAGGTAGATACTAACTTCAAGGATATTTTTCCAAATTAAAGTATAAAAAGGCCCAATGAGTGTTGCTAACTATGGGAGTGATTCAGAGAATTTTGAAGTCCTAGGGTTTCCTCGGCAGGAATCCAAACTCAGGGGTTCAGCCATCAGTATGATTTCTGGATGGGTTCCCAGGGGTATCAGCAGGAGATCCCCAGTTTCCTAAAAAGAGGCACACTATGCTAAACAAAAAATGCTACCAGTGCAAACTCTGAGGGTGTGAGGCTGTGAGATGACATAAAAATAAAAACAGGAGAAGAGACGATGGAGATGGTGGTGGGGGTGCTGATACCGGTGATGAGGATGTGGTGATGAAAATGATGTGAGTTCTCAGATGAGCTCAACTGCCAGGAACACCATTAGCGAACTGCCCTCCTCGGGTGGGACAGGTGCTAACCTTGGCATACCAGTACAAGGAGCGCTGGGTCCCTAGGGGATGGCACATGTTGCTATGGAACCTGACGGCTGCAGCTACAGTCATCCCGGACTCTCCACTCCACCAGGAAAACCAAAGGGACAGCACGGCCATTTCCACCCCGAGTCAGGGTTACAGGAACAGCAACTTTGCGGTGTAGGTGGCCTCTCTGTGCTGGCCCAGAGGCAGGGCTGGACTCCCAGGTCCACACCCTCTCTGGTGACCTGCGGGAGGGGAGCCGCTGCCCTGATGGTCCTCCACCAGCAAGGGGCAGCAGAGCGCGGCCAGGAGCAGCAGGTCAGGGGCTGGGCTGCCCAAGGGGGGCTTCAGGGGAACCAGCCCTGCGGGTCCACAGGGGTCCAAGGAGCAGCGCTTGGCAGAAAGTCAGGACTGGACAGGCCATCCCCTCAGGACCAGTGACCACCTCTGAGGGTCACATCCACAGTGAACCCCAGGGCACCATGCCTCAGACCACGGCCAGGACGCTGCCAGGCTGACCTCCCCACTGGGGAGTCCCGGGGAGACCCCAGGCCGGGGGGCTTGGGACAGCGGTCATGTGGTCAGACACAGGGAAGGTGACAGTGACCTCAGTCCCTGAGGACAAGTCTGATGTGCAGACGTGAGAAGCCGAGGAGGAAGCTGGGGACAGACAAGGGCCGATGGTGTGGTGACCCCGCCTCTCAGGGAGGGGCCCCTGGGGGTGAATTTACATAAACCCAAACCCTCACTGCCCCCCGCAAAGCTCTGAGAGGGAATAAAGGGGCTCAGAGAGCCCAGCGCTGCTGCGGGCTCAGAGGCAGAGCTCGGGGGACATCCACCATGGCCTGGACCCCTCTCCTGCTGCCCCTCCTCACTCTCTGCACAGGTGCAGCCCCCCAGGCTCGGCCCCCAAGTGACCAGGGCTCAGGCTGGCCCTGAACGTCAGCTCAGCACAGGGGCTGCTGCAGGGGCTGGGGGCCGCAGGGGGGAGACCCTCTTCCTCACACTCCCCTTCCTCTCCTCTCTTCTAGGTCACCTGGCTTCTTCTCAGCTGAATCAGCTGCCTGCGGTGTCCGTGTCCTTGGGACAGACGGCCAGCATCACCTGCCAGGGAGACGACATAGGAAGCTGTTATGGTCACTGGTAGCGGCAGAAGCCCGGCCAGGCCCCTGTGACGGTCATTTATAAAGATAGTGAGCGGCCCTCAGGGATCCCTGACTGGTTCTCTGGCGGCTCCGCCTCCCGGCCCTCCAGGCAGGCTCTGCACCGGGGCATCTGCAGTGGACGATGGGCTGGCAGGAGGGGGTGAGGTTTTCCTGGACCAGAGCTCCTGAGACTCATGGGCACTGAATGGGACTAGGGACACCTCACCCCAACGTGAACTCAACTTAACTGATGACGTCTGAATTGACTGTTTCCAAATAAGGCCCCACTCTTAGGCACTGGGGTTAGGACTTCAGTTTGTGAGTGTGGCGGGTTCCCACAAGGAGTGTATTGGTGTCGCCAGAAAACAGGGCCCTTGTCAAGTGCACCAAAGCCTTCACACTCCTGCCCCCACCATCCCAAAGCCTCTGGTTTGTGTTAAGGATAAGGAAAATGAATATTAACAGGTGGAATAAGAGTGAATATTCATATGTGCTTAAGAGGTATCAAGCATCACACTCCTACCCCCACCATCCCAAAGCCTCTGGTTTGTGTTAAGGATAAGGAATATGAATATTAACAGATGGAATGTGCATAAGAGGCATCGAGCACCATCAACGTTCTTTCTATGTATTTACTTGTGTAGCAGAACTATTCCCTCCCTCCACCCAACCCCTGGTCCTCACCGCCTTCCTGCAGCCTCTCACTGAGCTTCCAAAGCTAAACACGGCCTTTCCTGAATGTGCCGCGAAGTTCCTCCCAATTTGAAAAATCAAGTGACTGATGTGGGACTGTGCACTGTTGCCTTGTCCTGTTAAAACAAAGTTTCAACCGCATGTGAGGGCTTCACTTATCGCTCAGCTGGGAAAGAATCTGCCTGCAATGCAGGAGACCCGGGTTCAATTCCTGGGTCGCGAAGATCTCCTGGGAAGGAAATGGCAACTCACTCCAGTTCTCTTGCCTGGAGAATCCCATGGACAGAGGAGCCTGGCAGGTTACAATCTATGGAGTCACAAGAGTCCATGGGGTGATAAAAGTTAGACGCGACTTACCAACTAAACCACCACCAACAACCACATATGTAATTTTAAATTTTCCAAGAGACACTTTTGAAAAATTATGCAAAAGAGATGCTGTTTCCATGATAGATTGTGTTTACTCAATTAGCTGAAAACATAATTTCAAGAGCTTCCCTGGAAGCTCAGTGGGAAAGAATCCACCTGCCAATGCAGGAGACACGAGTTCTATCCGTGATCAGGGAAGATTCCGCATGCCACAGGACAACTAAGCCACGCCTCACATCCACTGAGCCAGCGCTCGGAGCCTGGAAGCTGCAGCTGCTGAGCTCACATGTACGGAAGCCCGCCCAGCTGGAGCCGGCGCTCCGCCGGAGAAGCCGCCGCATTGAGGAGTCGGAGCGCCGCGACCAATCGAGCGCCCGCTCAGCACGAGAGGAGGAGGTCCACACAGCAGTGAGGACCCGGCGCCGCCGCAAATAAATCAGTCAAATGGTATTTTAAAAGTACCATTTCAGTATGGATTGAATATGAGAATTTG
Organism: Capra hircus; assembly: GCF_001704415.2. Taxonomy (NCBI): domain Eukaryota; kingdom Metazoa; phylum Chordata; class Mammalia; order Artiodactyla; family Bovidae; genus Capra; species Capra hircus. The sequence continues at coordinate 235,943 of NC_030824.1, read as the reverse complement.
GATACATTCTACACTGCTGCTGCTAAGTCGCTTCAGTCATGTGCCTGGTATTCTCCAGGCAAGAACACTGGAGTGGGGTGCCATTTCCTTCTCCAATGCATGAAAGTGAAAAGCGAAAGTGAAGTCGCTCAGTCGTGTCCGACTCTTCGCGACCCCATGGACTGCAGCCCACCAGGCTCCTCCGTCCATGGGATTTTCCAGGCAAGAGTACTGGAGTGGGGTGCCATTGCCTTCTCCGACATTCTACACTACTCTATCCCAAATCTTTGAAATCTGCTGGGTATTTCAGAACGGCACTTCTCTACTGGGACCACCCACCTGCGCTTTTAGCCACCATGCTGGACTACGTGAGATGGATGAGGCTTCCTTGGGATATCTGTGCCTGCAGAATACACTCGCCACCACCACCAAGAGGTGAGTGAGGGTCCCAAACCTGGAGTTATTGCTGGGGAGAAGCTGCCAACCTACGTTCCACCGAGAAACTGGGGGCTTTTTACATGTATGCATGTGACTTCCATCTCAAAGGCAAGTGAGGAATGCAACTGTAATTTTCAAAGGTGGTTCTGAGCCATCATGCACATTGTTAATATTGTTTGTGAAATAAATGGCAATACTGGTTTTTTTTTTTAAATTTCTATAAGCATCCCTTTCAGTGGGAAGATGTTTGCAAGAACCCCGTGACACGTCATGAAGTTTTGTTTTGTGCCTGGATCTAAAAGGAACGCTGGCCCGCAGGGACTATTTTACTGGCGAAGGTTCCCGGGCGCTTGAATGCAGAGGAGAGGTTGCCAGTGGAGGGGCTCGGGAGGCCTCGGGGCGGGGGGGGGGGGGGGGGGGGGCGGAGAAGCTACGGGGCCCGAAGGTGGGAGGGGAGGGAAGGCGCTGAAAGGTCAGACTCTGAGGTCAGGGCCCTGGATGGAATCTTGACCCACTCATCCCTGTCTGGAAGACTCTGGGGAAGTCATGCCCTCTCCCATGCTGGCTCCTGCTCATTAGACTGGGGAGAGGCTGAGCCGTCACGGAGGGCGCTGGGGGTTATTATGGCGCCAGGGGAGGGGATGCAGGCGACTCCCCAGGAGTCTGGCCTCTCCTGGGGCTCCCAAGTCCTCCCTGTGTTGAAGGAGCTACAGGCGTAGGAAGATGACCGTCCTGGGGCACCAGGGGGCGCTGCGGGTCCTGGTTGCCGACCCTCGCGGGTGCCCGTCCCCTGGGCAGGGCTCAAGTGCAAAGGGCATGACTGGTGCTTCCTTGAACAGACTTCTCTTGGGGAGAATGTCTGTTCCTCTGAAACCCACACGTAGCCCTGCCTCTGATGCCAGGGGATCCCCCGAGTGAGACCCTGGGCTCAGGGCTGAGACAAGAGCTGAGACCCAGGCCGGGGGCGGGGAGTTGACTTGTGTGCACTGCCCCCTCCTTCTGGAGCTGCAAGGGGCGAGGATAAAACGGGGCCTGGAGAGGCCCATGCAGCTGGGCAGCCTCCGGGCAGAGCTCAGGACGCGCCTCCCACCGTGGCCTTGGTCGCCTCCTACCTGCTGTCCCTGCCGGTCAGCACGGGTCAGTGTGGCCCAGGGCCTCGGGGGGCTCCCGGCCCCTCCGTCTGGCTCAGTCCTGAGGGTCCCCTGCCCAGTGTGGGCGGCCTCAGCCTCAACTGCCTTTCTGTCTGCAGGCCTCTGTGCTCGGCCTGTGCTGACCCAGCCCCCATCTGCGTCCTCCTCCCTGGGAGGCTCGGCCAAGCTCACCTGCGCCCTGAGCGGTGAGCACAGCACGGCCTACATTGAGTGGCATCAACAGAGTCCTGGGCAGGCCCCTCGGCATCTGATGAGGCTGACCAGTGACAGGAAAGTCACCCCGGGGGACGGCATCCCCGACCGCGCCTCCGGCTCCAGCTCCAGCTCTGGGGCTGACGGCTACCTGACCATCAGCAACCTCAGTCTGACGACGAGGCTGATTACATCTGTGGTGTCAGCTATAATGATGGTGGCCAAAGTGGGTACCACAGGGAGACAGACAAAGGGGAAGTGAGGCATACCCCTCCCTCCCGGGCCCTCTGCCCACGGGCACCAGGGTGAGCTGCTCCCTGTCCGTCCACAGGGCCCTGACCTCTGAGTCTCCCCTCAGAAATCCATCTCCCCGACTCTCCCAGATTCACCAGCTGGAGATCAGATACACACTAATTTTAAGTGGTTTAGAAACAGGACATTGCGTTTCCTCTTCCACAAGCCTGTGTGGACGATGCTGGGAGAGGCCAGCCCAGACCAGGAGGGCCCATGACCCTGGGAGGGGGCTGAGTTGAGACGACCCTGTCCCCAGGAGCCCCCAGGCCCTGTGGGGTCTCTCAAGCCAGGGACCGGGGTCTCGGGGTCCACAGGTGACACTGGAGGTCGAGGCACCGAGTGACCGGACTCAGGTGCCCAGGGGGCAGAAGTGGAGCTCTGCCGGGACTGAGGGCTCAGCGGGAAGGACTGGGCCTCAGGGGAGGACGGGGCCTCAGCCTCATGGTGGGAGCAGAGCTGGGTCCCTGTGGAATGAGGGGCGTGTGAGGGGCTCTGTGACCAGACAGACCCGGAGCCCGCTAGAAAGAGTCTCAGCCTTGCTGTCAAGAAAGGCTCCCGTTCCACCCACAGGACGTCCTCGTGACGGGCCAGCGCCGTTGCCGCAGAGACAGCAAGAGGGATGGGGGAGGGACACTGCGCTGGAGGTTACGGTCCCGCCCCACGTCTCAGCCTGCGGCGATCCCTTCAAATGCATTTGGGAGGGAGGTTTGTGCACCTGAGGTTCCCGCATAGTTTGTCTGAAATCTGAAAAACAAACATCTTTCACACACACCCGGCCCCTGAGTCAACGTGGGGCAGCTGTCCTGACCACAGGGACCCTGACTCTCGGCACTGACCTGGCCAGCATCGCGTGGGATTTCGGGGCTGGATTGGGAAGGTCAGCTGGGCCTCAGTGACTGAGGGCTGATGGGGAAAGTCCAGGAGCTTCCCGTCGCCTGGTGATGCCCGTGGGCAGGAGGAGAGGAGGAGGCTGGTGTCCTGATGAGGGATGGACAGGGTGCAGGAGGCAGGGCTAGACAGGACATCTGGTGGACACAGGACCGTCTCCCAGGCCCTCACTCTGGGGAAGGGCTGTTCTCTCCAGTGCCTTCGACCCAAACAAGAGCTCCTATGGCTCCCTCAAGTGGGGAGTGTCCTGTCCTCCTGACACTGCAGGAGAGGGAGGGGGACGTCAGCAGGGAGCAAACCCACCACCGCGGGCCCCAGCACACCCACACCCCCACGGTCTGGGCTGCTGAGAACTGGAGACAGTCAGCAGGAGCCTCTGATGGACACACAGAGAGACAGACAGACAGAAGGGAGGACAGCAGCGGGAAAGGGAGGCAGAGAAGACCACTCCCTGCTGTGCTGAGATGGTGACGCACCAGGGAGGGGTCCCCCCTGCAGAGTCTCGGCCATAGAGCGAGGGGCACCCATTAGAGGTCATCTCTGTGACAAGGTCGCAACAAGGTCAGGCTCTCAGGGAGGCCACTGTCTGCCCCATCTCTGAAAGTGACAGATGAACAGGGTGGACATTGGTGTCCACTTCCAGGTTACTCTGCCCTGTGGAGATAGGATAGGTGACCTTATAAAAGAGACCTGGAACACTTGCCCAATCCCCCCGTGAGCCACCGAGACAAAGCTTTGTAAGGACAGAGCCAGGAGATGCCCTCAGTGAGCCAAGGAAAGCCCTGGCAAGAAAAACAAGACTGCAGGGTCTTGATCACAGACTTCCGACCCCCAGAAACAGAGCGTAGAGATTCATGTATTTAAGCACCATGTGGATGGTGTTTGAGCATAGCTGCCTGAGCTGACTGTATCAGGAGCTGGTCGCTCTGGTGTATAGGGATTTATTGGAACCTAAGTCTTCATTTCCCTGAAATAAATTTTAAGAGCACAATTTCTAGATTGTACAGTAATCCAGTGTTTAGTATGTTAGTAGCTGCAGAACTCTTTCTCAGAGTGGCTGTGACACTTGATATGCCTTCTGTGACTCAGGGATAACCTGTCTCTCTGCTGTCCAGCCAGCCTTGGGTTTCGCTGCCATTTATATTGAGTCCATCTGCTCAGGCGTGTAGCGGGGTCTCCTTAGGGTGTAACTGACATTCCCCTAATGACTCGTGGTGACCATCGTCCCATCTGCTCATCTGGCATCTGTACGCTCCTGAAGAAATGTCTCTTCACAACATTCTCCCCATTCGTATTGGATTTTTTTCATATTGATTAGTTTTGAGATTTTTTGAAATGCGTACACAAGTCTTTTGATGAATCTGTGAGTAGAAAGTACTTTCTAAACTTTCCTGGATTTTTCAACTCTCTAAAAAACACTTTTCTAAAAACAAATGCTTTACATTTTAATGTTTCCACTTGACTTCTTCCGTCTACATATAATGAAGTTACTGTCAAGTCCAAGAATTCTTGCCTTGGTCTAGGTACAGAAGATTTTTTTTCCCCTTTTTATTTCTAAAACACAATACAAAAAGAATATTTATACATACGAACCATATACATGTATATGAATCATTTTGCTGTGACCTGTAACTAATACAACACTGCAAATCAACCACAGGCCAACAAATGTGTGCTCATTGACTCAGTGGCGTCTGCTCTTCGCTTCCCCATGGGCAGGAGCCCCAGATTCCCACCAGCATCCTCTGTCCGGGGTACTTTCCAGGGAAGAATGCTGGAGAGGGTCACCATGCCCTCCTCCAGGGGACCTTCCCACGCGGGATCAAATCCGTCTCCTGTCCCTCCTGCATTGCAGCTGACTTCTCTGCCCCTGAGTCACCTGGAGAGCTCAATATGTCAATAAATAAATAAATGCAATTTTAAAGAAATATAATAAATATTCTGCCAGAGCTATGTGACCAGTGTCACCGTGTCTGATGCTGGAATCCTGGCTCTCACAGCAGCAGGACCTGGTCCCCTCAGCACCCACTTCCAGCAGTGCCCAGCCCTCTACATGATGACCTCGTCCCCAGAGAGGACTCCTGTGTGTCTCCCAGACACAGAGGGCGCCCCATGAGCGGACACAGGATGTGTGAAAGAGCTGGGGGAAGGGGCAACCTTTCTCACTCAGCCCAGAGAGAGTCTGGGCACCTGGGCACAGGCCTGACAGTTAGGCCCCAGGAGACTCCTCCTGGGAGCCAGCAGCTCTCTGCTCAGCAGAGGGCTGGTCACCAGGCCAGGAGGGGCAGGAAAGAGATTTGCATGAAGGCCTCCCTTCTGAGGATAAGAGAGCCCAGAGGCCCCAGCCCAGCTGCAGGCTCAGAGGCAGAGCTCGGGGCGCGTCCACCATGGCCTGGACCCCTCTCCTGCTGCCCCTCCTCACTCTCTGCACAGGTGCGGCCCCCCAGCCCTGCCCGAAGGCTCAGGCCACACAGGACCCTGGGCTGGGCCTGCCCCGAACCCAGAGCGCAGTCCAGGCACCGCCTCAGGGTGAGATGCCTGGGGAAGGGGTCCTAACTTCTCATCTCCTCTCTTCCAGGCTCCGTGGTCTCCTATGAACTGACCCAGCCGACTTCAGTGTCGGTGGCCTTGGGACAGACGGCCAAGATCACCTGCCAGGGAGACCTGCTGGATGAAAAATATACAGCTTGGTACCAGCAGAAGCCGGGCCAGGCTCCTGTGAAGGTCATTTGTAAAGACAGTGAGCGGCCTTCAGGGATCCTTGACCGGTTCTCTGGCTCCAGCTCAGGCAAAACAGCCACCCTGACCATCAGCGGGGCCCGGACCGAGGACGAGGCCGACTATTACTGTCTGTCAGCTGACAGCAGCAATAATCCTCACAGTGACACAGACAGGCGGGGAAGCGAGACACAAACCCTCCCGTCCTGCTCACGCTCTCCTCCAGCCCCGGGAGGACCGTGGACACCGCAGGGACAGGCCTGGCCCGGGTCCCCCGGAGCTGAGCCCCCAGGCGGCGCCACCTCCCGGCCCTCCAGGCAGGCTCTGCACCGGGGCGTCCGCAGTGGATGACGGGCTGGCAGGCCCAGCTGTGTCGGTGTCTGGGCCGTGGAGTGACCTGGGGAATGGAGGCCTGGATGAGGACAGACAGAGGGACAGAGACCCAGTGCTAATGGTCCCTGGATGTCCCTGCGGTGCTGACAGGACCCTCAGCAGCCGAAACTCCTGGATGAATTCAGAGAACTACCCAGCTCCTCGGAGCTTCTGTGAAGCTCGAGAAACAGAACGAACCAGCCCGGGGCCGGTGTGGGGCCATCAGACCCCTCCCCTGGGCTCCGCTACCTCCCACTTGTGCTGGGGCCGCGGCAGGTCCCCGCTGTGCCCTCCCTGGGAGGGGCTGTCACTGCAGAGACAGTCCCCCCGCCCAGGCCCTGACCCCTCTCTGAGGGAGATTCAGGTCAGCGAAGCCTGAGGCCCGGAGCCCAGTCCCGGCTCGGGTCAGGATGACGTGCAGGCCCCACCCCGAGCCCACACCTGTCACCACACCGCAGGGCGGACCCGTCCAGCCTCCCAGGCTTCCACCAGAGATCACACTCAGCACCGTGCCTGCAGTTCAGAGCGGAGGTCCAAGGGGCCGAAAGAAAACACACGTCTAGAGAGGAGAGTCCTGAGGAGGAGAGAGCTACCCAGAGGGTCTGCAGACTGCAGACACTACTCGGACCCCGAGAGCTCGAGTGTGGGGCACAGTAAGCGGAGGTGAGGACGGAACCTCCAAGGACACTGGACGCCGATGGCCCGAGACACACGCACGTCCAGTAGCCGGCTGCCCAGATGCAGGGGGAGCTCCTCACGAAGGCCTCGGGGTGAGAGTCAGGAGAACTGGCCTCATGCGGGGAAACTCAGCCCAGAGGACGCGCTGCCCTGGCCCCAGGAAGAGACGAAATAACAAGTAGAGGAAGGACTTTCCTGAGTCCCAGTGACTTTCCTGAAGGTAAACCCAAAAGTCAAAAAAAGAAAAATTAGGGAAAAACGCAAATATCCCATATTCAACAAGGAAAGATTCACAGTACCCGATTCCTAACAAAAATTACCTGTAAAGAATCAAGAAGATAGGAGCCATAGGAAGTACAAAATGTATTGATTCAAACATGCTCTGAAATGGCCCAGATAATGGAGTTTATAGTCAAGGACACAAAACCAACCTTTAAAATTGTGTTTGTTTTTTTTTTTCTTGAGATAAAGAGATTTTAAACACGTTAAGTAGAAACAAGAGAGGTTTAAAAATGATCCAGACTGAATTTACACGAACGGAAACAATAGCATCTGAAGACTGAGCTACTCTGGACAAGATGGACAGCGCACAGGGGTGGCAAAAGTGAAGAGCAGGGAATTTGATCCCTCTGCCCGAGACCCTGGTCCTCACCATCTTCCTGTGGCCTCTCTCTTCCAAAGCTGAGACATCGCCTTTCCTGAATGTGCCAGCAAGTTCCCTCTCCTTTATCAAAAAAACAAGTGACCGACGTGCTGACTTTGCTGTGCTACCCTGTCTGGCTTAAACAAAGTTGTAACTGCACATGTGATTTAAAATTTCCCAACACACACGGGTGAGTGCTCTGTTTCACCCAGAATTCCTCCACATGAGCCTCAAAGTGTGAATCTGCTCCAGAGAACAAACCTCCAACAGCTGGTTTTCTTTCTTTCCTGCTAGTCGTTAGATTGTCCCTTTTCTGAGCAGAGACCTCGGGTTAGGGAGGAGGGGACTCTGCCTTCCTCAGCCTTGCGTTCCTCCTGGGTCCACCGGCAGAGAGCCTCGTGCTTCACTGAGCCCTTGGGTTCAAGTGCTCCTGTCCTCCAGAAACACCCCCAGACACCCCTAGAAGTAAATCAGGGGTGATTGCCTTGTTTCCAGGTAAAGTGGACACACGAAATGAGCCCTCATGGCGCTGGACATAATAACTCATGTATACATAGATTTTACAATAGTTCAAAACTCCCTCAGTCTAAAATGAAGTATAGGAATTTGAATTGTGAAGTCAACTGACCAAGAAACCGGAAGGAAAAACTGTGTAGTGATCAGCCACAAACGCCTCCACGAGTGTCACGTGGGTTACACGGCCCCCTGGAGACTCACCGCCTCCCCCTCTCTCTCTCTCCATGTACATGTATACAGATGTATGTTTGTGTTTGGGAGAATACATATATATCTGTCCAGTCCACAGCCCCCACATTCCCTGACGCCCAGAAGGCCTGGCATAGCTGTTTTCTTTGTCCCCAGACAAGATCTTACGGAGTAAAGAAAAGGGAATCTTCCTGACCCAGGAATTAGACCGGAGTCTCCTGCATTGCAGGTGGGATTCTTTACCAGCTGAGCTACCATGGACGTGTGTGTGTGTGTGTGAAAGTCACTCAGTCATGTCCGACTCTGTGACCCCATGGACTATACACTCCATGGAATCTTCCAGGCCAGAATCCTGGAGTGGGTAGCCCTTCTCCTCTCCAGGGGATCCTCCCAACCCAGGGATTGAACCCATGTCTCCCACATTGCAGGCAGATTCTTTACCAGCTGAGCCAGAAGGGAAAACCTACCAGGGAAGCCCCAAGCAAAAGGAAAGTAATCATAAAGATAAGAGCAGAAACCAATAAAATAAAAAACAAGATGTATTTTTAAAAAGTCAATAAGACAAAAGTCTACGAATCTCTGACCCAGTGGTTCTTAACAAAAGGTCCTTCCACCATCCCAGGGGATGTTTGTCCATGTCTGGAGACAGTTTTGATTGACACAAATGGAGAGGATGTACTTGCTGCAGGTATGTAGTGAGTAAAGGTTAAATGATGCACTCATCCCACATGCTAGTAAAGTGATGCTCAAAATTCTCCAAGCCAGGCTTCAGCAATACGTAAACTGTGAACTTCCTGGTGTTCAAGCTGGTTTTAGAAAAGGCAGAGGAACCAGAGATCAAATTGCCCACATCCACTGGATCATGGAAAAAGCAAGAGAGTTCCAGAAAAACATCTATTTCTGCTTGATTGACTATGCCAAAGCCTTTGACTGTGTGGATCACAATCAACTGTGGAAAATTCTGAAAGAGATGGGAATACCAGACCACCTAACCTGCCTCTTGAGAAACCTATATGCATGTCAGGAAGCAACAGTTAGAACTGGACATGGAACAACAGACTGGGTCCAAATAGGAAAAGGAGTACGTCAAGGCTGTATATTGTCACCCTGCTTATTTAACTTCTATGCAGAGTACATCATGAGAAACACTGGGCTGGAAGAAACACAAGCTGGAATCAAGATTGCCGGGAGAAATAGCAATAACCTCAGACATGCAGATGACCCCGCCCTTATGGCAGAAAGTGAAGAGGAACTAAAAAGCCTCTTGATGAAAGTGAAAGAGGAGAGTGGAAAAGTTGGCTTAAAGCTCAACATTCAGAAAACTAAGATCATGGCATCTGGTCCCATCACTTCATGGGAAATAGATGGGGAAACAGTGGAAACAGTGGCAGACTTTATTTTTGGGGGCTCCAAAATCACTGCAGATGGTGACTGCAGCCATGAAATTAAAAGATGCTTACTCCTTGGAAGAAAAGTTATGACCAACCTAGATCGCATATCAAAAGCAGAGACATTACTTTGCCGACTAAGGTCCATCTAGTCAAGGCTATGACTTTTCCTGTGGTCATGTATGGATGTGAGAGTTGGACTGTGAAGAAGGCTGAGCGCCGAAGAATTGATGCTTTTGAACTGTGGTGTTGGAGAAGACTCTTGAGAGTCCCTTGGACTGCAAGGAGATCCAACCAGTCCATTCTGAAGGAGATCAGCCCTGGGATTTCTCTGGAAGGAATGATGCTAAAGCTGACGCTCCAGTACTTTGGCCACCTGATGCAAAGAGTTGACTCATTGTAAAAGACCCTGATGCTGGGAGGGATTGGGGGCAGGAGGAGAAGGGGACGACAGAGGATGAGATGGCTGGATGGCATCATGGACTCGATGGACGTGAGTCTGAGTGAACTCCGGGAGATGGTGATGGACAGGGAGGCTTGGCGTGCTGCGATTCATGGGGTCGCAAAGAGTCGGACACGACTGAGCGACTGAACTGAACTGAACTGTCTTTAAGCTCACCAGCACTTTCTTCTGCATCCCCAGTCCCCTGTTGAGACTACCCAGGGGATGTTTCATTTTAGACAGTGATGTTTCAGGTCTAAGACTTAATTGGGTTTTTTTGACATTTTCTATTCCTTTCTGGAATTCTCTGTTCACTTGAGCGTACTTTCCTTTAGTGTCAAGTATAGTTAAAAAGCTGTTTTAAAATCTTTGGTGATTTGTTATACCGGTTGTCTCTGGGTTTGTCTCCATTGCTTGCCTTTTATCTGAACATTGGCCGCATTTTCTTATTTCTTCACATTCCTGGTCATTTTGGTTTATCTCCTGGACGTTGCTAATGATATGGTGTACAGGTTCTGGTTTCTTTTGTGTCCCTCTTGAGACTATTGAACCTTTTACCAGACCGTGTTCCTGACAGAACTCTAATGATAGACTCTTCGTGTTGCCTGAAGCATTAGTGCAGTTCAGTTCAGTCTGGTCATTCAGTCGCGTCCGACTCTCTGCGACCCCATGAATCGCAGCACGCCAGGCCTCCCTGTCCATCACCAGCTCCCGGAGTCCACTCAGACTCATGTCCATCGAGTCGGTGATGCCATCCAGCCATCTCATCCAGTAGATGAAGCAGCAGAAACCTAGTCTATTTCTTCTAGACTTAATTAGGCTGCTTGGAGCCTTCTGCATACCTATGTAGTTCAAGAGTCAGACAGAGACTCAAGCGGAGCTGGTGTGCAGGATGGCGCCTCCTCCATGGCGCTCTCCGTTCTGAGACTTGCTCTTCAACCTCAACCTTCTGTGGCCCCCCTGACACTTGTCCTCTGACTTTTCACGCCTCTAGGACTGTGAATTTTCTGGCCAAGTTTTAGCCACTCCATCTGGCATAAGTTGGGGTTTGCTCTCAGGTAAACAAATTCAGAAAAATGAGAGACTTAGTCCATGCCACGTCTTCCTTGCAAGAGTGGGCTGCTGTCAAGCTTCCGCTGTTTTTTTTTTGTTTTCCGGTGACTTTAGGTGGTTGTCGTATTTTCTTCAGAATTCATTGTTGTTTTTTGAAGAATATTTGGCCCAGTAAAAGCTATTCCTCCATTACCAGAAACTAGAATTCCATTTCTCTGGCTTGGATTCTTTTAGTATACAAATACAATGGTTTATCCTTGTCCATCATTGATAATTTTTCTATTTATTCTCAAAGATAAATCAGATCTTTCAGGAGTCTATTCTTAGCTACTCAAAATGACTTAGTATCATCTCCAAATATAAATATTTTGCTTTGTTGTCTCCATTCCAAGTTATCACATTATTAATAAAATTATTTATTAATTCATGCAGTCTTTACAGAACTCTCTTATTCACCCATTTCTATTCAGAGAAGAATTAATTTATATTATTTGCTTCTTATCTCTAGACCCTTTGTAAGATAAAGCAGACTCTTCACTACAGCCTGACCAGATTTTGAAATTAGCTCGTGTAAAACTTTGCCAAATGGCTTTTGAAATTCTCAGTGGACTATATCAACCAATTGCTTATGCTTATGTCTTTTTATTTCTTTAAGGACAACAATAATTTATCCACAACATATTTTTAAATGTTTTGCTAGAGAGCCATGTTGCCTCATATGTTAAGAGTTTAATACTCCAATCCTTTAGTAATTATAACTTAATATCAGCTTGTCTAGCATAGAAATGCGATGCAATTTTAAATTCTTGGATTCTTTCTGGATTTTTTTTAACTAATATTACATTTGTGATTTTCTAGTCTTGTGACATGGAAATCACAACAAGTCAAAATTTACATTTTGGCTACACATCCCTGATTTTACAGCTCAGTGACTTTAAGAATACTATCTGATTTTGGTGATTTAAGCTAAATTTATTTTGCTAATAATAGCTAATGTTTATTGTACATGCCTTAAATGCCAGACAATGTTCTAAGTGTATGATCTCATCTTGTCCTCCAATTACCCCATAAATTGCCTTCATTTCCATCTGCAGATATAACCTGTTGGAGCACATCCAAGGTACTGATGACCATTTGAACTAATGCTTCTGATCTTTTTCAACTGAGAGGAAGTGTTGGAACAGTGCATCATCTTTCTCAGTAAGCCTTCAAAACACCAGATTTCTTGACCTGTTTTTTCGACGGCTTCATGCATGCTCTTTTCCATGTAGCTAAGTTGCTTCAGTCGTGTCTGACTCTGTGAGACTCCATGGACTGTAGCCCACCAGGCTTCTCTGTCCATGGGATTCTCCAGGCCAGAATACTGGAGTGGGTTGGCATGCCCTCCTCCAGGGGACCTTCCCGACCCAGGGACTGAACCTGCAGCTCCCACATCTTCTGAGTTGGCAGGCGGATTCTCTGCCACTAGCGCCACGTGCAAAGCCCCAAACTGGTTCTACAAGACTAATATATTTTCAGTAGTCATGTATGGATGTGAGAGTTGTACCAAAAAGAAAGCTGAGCACCGAAGAATTGATGGCTTCTAACTGTGGTGCTGGAGAAGGCTCTTGAGAGTCCCTTGAACTGCAAGGATATCAAACCAGTCAATCCTAAAGGAAATCAGTCCTGACTATTCATTGAAAGGACTGATGCTGAAGCTGAAACTCCAAAACGTGGCCACCTGATGCAAAGAACTTACTCATGGAAAAGACCCTGATGCTAGGGAAGATTGAAGGCAGGAGGAGAAGGGACAACAGAGGATGAGATGGTTGGATGGCATCACCAACTCTATGGACATGAGTTTGAACAAGCTTCAGAAGTTGGTGATGGACAGGGAGGCCTGGCGTGCTGCAGTCCATGGGATCCCAAAGAGTCGGACGCGACTGAATGACTGAAATGAACTGAACTGAAGATCTTCCAGGTTCCCCCCTTACACTGGTCATTAGGTCTCTCTGATCCAGCATTTCTCAGCTAAGACTCCTTGTGACTCCTGGCTGCAGAATCTTCTGAAAAAGTTCCACAGAGAGGCGTGTGATCACTGTACACAGGAGGACCGTGGTTCTCTAGCGTGAGAAAAGCTAAGTGAGCCCTTCACGGGGACATGAATGTACCTGAGACGGTCATCAGTCACGCTCAGAAATCAGAGCTCTACTAGAGGCAGCACGTGGGGTAGCCAGCAGGGGGCAGCAGAGCGCGGCCAGGAGCAGGTCAGGGGCTGGGCTGCCCGAGGCGGGGGCTTCAGGGGAACCAGCCCTGCGGGTCCACAGGTGTCCAAGGAGCAGCGCTTGGCAGGAAGTCAGGACTGGACAGGCCATCCCCTCAGGACTAGTGACCACCTCTGAGGAACCCCAGGGCACCATGCCTCAGTGCATGGCCAGGACGCTGCCAGGCTGACCTCCCCACTGAGTCCCGGGGAGACCCCAGGCCGGGGGGCTTGGGACAGCGGTCATGTGGTCAGACACAGGGAAGGTGACAGTGACCTCAGTCCCTGAGGACAAGTCTGATGTGCGGACGTGAGAAGCCGAGGAGGAGGCTGGGGACAGACAAGGGCTGATGGTGTGGTGACCCCGCCTCTCAGGGAGGGGCCCCCGGGGGTGAATTTGCATAAACCCAAACCCTCACTGCCCCCCGCAAAGCTCTGAGAGGGAATAAAGGGGCTCAGAGAGCCCAGCGCTGCTGCGGGCTCAGAGGCAGAGCTCGGGGGACGTCCACCATGGCCTGGACCCCTCTCCTGCTGCCCCTCCTCACTCTCTGCACAGGTGCGGCCCCCAGCCCTGCACCCCGGCCCTGGTCCCACAGCACCCAGGACTGAGCCTGCCTCAAACCCAGAGCTCAGCCCAGACGCGACCTCAGGGAGACGCCCTTCTCACCGGGGAAGGGGTCCTTCCTTCTCATCCCCTCCCCCTCCTCTCTTCCAGGCTCCGTGGTCTCCTATGAACTGACCCAGCCGACTTCAGTGTCAGTGGTCTTGGGACAGACGGCCAAGGTCACCTGCTCGGGGGACCTGCTGGATGAACAGTATACTCAGTGGCACCAGCAGAAGCCGGGCCAGGCCCCTGAGCTGGTCATTTATGAAGATAGCAAGCGGCGCTCAGGGATCCCAGACCGGTTCTCTGGCTCCAGCTCCAGCAAAACAGCCATCTTGACCATTAGCGGGGTCCGTGCGGAGGATGAGGCCGACTATTACTGTGTGTCGTGGGACAGTGGCAATTACAACATCCACAGTGACACAGACAGACGGGGAAGTGAGACAGAAACCCTCCCGTGCTGCTCACGCTCTCCTCCAGCCCCGGGAGGACCGTGGACACCGCGGGGACAGGCCTGGCCCGGGTCCCCCGGAGCTGAGCCCCCAGGCGGCCCCGCCTCCCGGCCCTCCAGGCAGGCTCTGCACCAGGGCGTCCGCAGTGGACGACGGGCTGGCGGGACCATGGTGTTGATGTGGGGAAGCTGACAACACAGACGCATCCATCCCATCATGGTCCCTGGAGCTCTCTCTGTGATGGCCTTGTCTAGGCCATCGCTACCTCTCTGTGGCCCTCATGTCCTGACCTGATCCCCGAAACCGCCCTGTGAAGTCTTGGATTCCGATGGAACACCCAGTGCTGTGGGCATCATCGAATCCCCCAGACCCCTGGTCGGCCCTGAGTGCCCTGCCCACCGCCAACTGGGCCCAGTGCCAGCTACCTGAGCACCCTGCTGGTTCTAGAATGCTGCCCCTCACAATCACGCCTCTCCTAGAGGATTCAACTCATCAGTCTTGTGGAGTCCTGCTCCACTAGAGATGACCTTGCAGGGCCTGCAGGCCCAGAGCCTCCAGGAGGACCCAAAAACTCAGTCAAAACCCGGGCAGGTCAGGGTCTCCTCCCCTGAGTGTGGCCTCCCGAACCCCCTCCTGACAGCTGGGCCCCAGCTGTCCTCCTCAGAGTCCACCTCCAGGAGAAGCTGTGACGGCCCAAGGGAGACCCAGAGGAGGCCAGTCCCCAGGGGTCAGCTGGGCTTCCATCCCGCCCTCTGAACCCCACATTAGGACCCAGCCCTCTGTCCCCAGGGATGCAGCCACCAGCTCTGAAAGTCCGACTCAGACCACGTGCTCATCCTGGCTCTGACCGTGGCCAGGAGACACATTAGGGGACCCCTTGGAGATGAGCCCTGGGTCTCAGACAAGCTCTGTCTCCCCCTGGCAGCTCTGAGTGCCCCTGGGGCCACTCCACTGCCGGGGTGCAGACCCCCCCCACCCCAGCTGCTCAGTTCCAGGCAGGAAGCCCCACTTGGGCCTGGATCTGCAGATCCAGGTGGGGCCGGGCAGGGTCCGTTCTGAGTGGCGCCTCCACAGGGATTTCAGACAGACGCTCAGACACTGTGCCCAGGATCACAGCCCCCGACCAACAACAGAGCCAGGCTGGGGTCAGGGGGGCTGACCACACAGCTCCAGGTCACGGCCACAAGGACTGGAGACACAGCTCTATCCGCCGCCTGGCTCCGGCCCTCCCCGGCTTCGGGACACACCAGCGGGGTTGGGCTGCGAGTCCAGACTCTGATGAACTCTGGCCTCGCTCTCACTTCACTCCCCTTCCTCCCCTTCCTCTGCGTGTCCTCCCCTCTGTCTCCCTGCCGCCTTCTCCGTGCTTCTCTCCTCTCCTCCTCCTGCTGCTTCTTATTTCCTTTCTCTCCCTCTCTCTCCCTCATAAGATGTTTGGATTTCTCCCCATGGATTATATTTAATTTAAATTTTCCATTATATTTGTAGTGTCAGCTAAACACAGATGCACAGCTTGAGAGTTGCGAGCTAAGTTTTACGTGGGGCAAAATGAGGACTGCAGCCCAGGAGGCAGCTTCTCAGAGAGCCCTGGGAGCTGTCTGGGGCAGCGGGGGGAGTCGGTGCATAAGGTTTTGGTGAAGGGAGGGTTCAGTACCATGAAGCACTCATTCTACAAAAGGCTTTTTACGAGTCAGGAGGGTTTGATGTCACCATGAAGGGAGTTAGTGCCTCTCCAGATATGAGGAGATGCACGGATGGAGATCATAAAATCTGTTCCTAAGAAGACCTATACAGAAAGATCTTCATGACCCAGATAATCACAGTGGTGTGATCACTCCCCAGAGCCAGACATCCGGGAATATAAAGCAGGCGGGCCTTAGGAAGCATCACTACAAACAAAGCTAATGGACCGAATTAGCTAAAGTGATGGAATTCCAGTTGAGCTATTTTAAATCTTAAAAGATGACGCTGTTAAAGTGATGCACTCAATAAGCCAGCAAATTTGGAAGACTCAGCAGTGGCCACAAGACTGGAAAAGCTCAGTTTTCATTCGAATCCCAGAAAGGCAATGCCAAGAATGCTCAAACTACCGCACAATTGCACTCATCTCACACGCTAGCAAAGCAGTGCCCCAAAGTCTCCAAGCCAGGCTTCAACAGTATGTGAACCGTGAACTTCCAGATGTTCAAGCTGGGTTTAGAAAAGGCAGAGGAACCAGAGATCAAATCGCCAACATCCGCTGGATCATAGAAAAAGCAAGAGAGTTCCAGAAAAACATCTATTTCTGCTTTATTGACTATGCCAAAGCCTTTGATTGTGCGGATCACAATCAACTGTGGAAAAGTCTGAAAGAGGTGGGAATACCAGACCACCTGACCTGCCTCTTGAGAAATCTGTATGCAGGTCAGGAAGAAACAGTTAGAACTGGACATAGAACAAGAGACTGGTTCCAAATAGGGAAAGGAGTACGTCAAAGCTGTATATTGTCACCCTGCTTATTTAACTTATATGCAGAGTACATCATGAAAAATCCTGGGCTGGATGAAGCACAAGCTTGAATCAAGATTTCTGGGAAAAATATCAATAACTTCAGATATGCAGATGACATCACCCTTATGATGACCGCTGTCCCAAGCCCCCCGGCCTGGGGTCTCCCCTGGGCTGTCCCAGCTGAGCCCTAGCCTGGCAGCAAAGAAGAACTAAAGAGCCTCTTGATGAAAGTGAAATAGAGTGAAAAAAATTGGCTTAAAGCACAACATTTAGAAAACTAAGATCATGGCATCTGGTCCCATCACTTCATGGCAAATAAATGGGGAAAAAATGGAAACAGTGACAGACTTTAATTTTAGGGGCTCCAAAATCGCTGCAGATGGTGACTGCAGCCATGAATTTAAATGACGCTTGCTCTTTGGAAGAAAATTTAAGACCAACCTAGACAGCATATTAAGAAGCAGAGACATTACTTTGCCAACAAAGGTCTGTGTAGTCAAAGCTTTGTTTTTTTCCAGTATTCGTGTATGGATGTGAGAGCTGGACTATACAGAAAGCTGAGCACCAAAGAATTGATGCTTTTGAACTGTGATGTTGGAGAAGACTCTTGAGAGTCCCTTGGACTGCAAGGAGATCCAACCAGTCCATTCTGAAGGAAATCAGTCCTGAAAATTCATTGGAAGGACTGATGCTGAAGCTGAAACTCCAAAACTTTGGCCACCTGATGCGAAGAACTGACTCATTGGAAAAGACCCTGATACTGGGGAAGATTGAAGGCGGGAGGAGAAGGGGACGACAGAGGATGAGATGGTTGGATGGCATCACTGACTCGATGGACGTGAGTTTGAGTAAACTCTGGGAGTTGGTGATAGACAGGGAGGCCTGACGTGCTGCCGTCCACGGGGTCGCAAAGAGGTGGACAAGTCTGCGGGACTGAACAAAGCTGGAGAGAATAATTACGCTCAGGATAGCTCAGCTGGCAAAGAATCTGCCTGCCATTCAGGAGACACCGATTCGGTTCCTGGGTTGGGAAGGTCCCCTGGAGAAGGGAAAGGCTACCCACTCCAGTGTTCTGTCCTGGAGAATTCCACGTAGAGTCAGACAGGACTGAGCAACTGAGCTGAACTCAGGACAGTAAGTAATCAGCCATGCTGAGAAATCGGAGCTCTACTAGAGGCAGCACGTGGGGTAGCCAGCAGGGGGCAGCAGAGCGCGGCCAGGAGCAGCAGGTCAGGGGCTGGGCTGCCCAAGGCGGGCTTCAGGGGAACCAGCCCTGCGGGTCCACAGGGGTCCAAGGAGCAGCGCTGGCAGGAAGTCAGGACTGGACAGGCCATCCCCTCAGGACACACAGGACACCCAGGGCAAGGGGCACAGTCCACGCCTCAGCCCACGGCCAGGATGCTGCCAGGCTGAGGGCTCCGCTGGGACAGCCCAGGGGAGACCCCAGGCCGGGGGGCTCGGGACAGCGGTCATGTGGTCAGACACAGGGAAGGTGACAGTGACCTCAGTCCCTGAGGACAAGGCTGATGTGCAGATGTGAGAAGCCGAGGAGGAAGCTGAGGACAGACAAGGGCTGATGGTGTGGTGACCCCGCCTCTCAGGCAGGGGCCCCCAGGGGTGAATTTGCATAAACCCGAACCCTCACTGCCCCCCTGCAAAGCTCTGAGAGGGAATAAAGGGGCTCGGAGAGCCCAGCGCTGCTGCAGGCTCAGAGGCAGAGCTCGGGGGACATCCACCATGGCCTGGACCCCTCTCCTGCTGCCCCTCCTCACTCTCTGCACAGGTGCGGCCCCAAGGCTCGGCCCCCAAGTGACCAGGGCTCAGGCTGGCCCTGAACGTCAGCTCAGCACAGGGGCTGCTGCAGGGGCTGGGGGCTGCAGGGAGGAGACCGTCTTCCTCACACTCCCCTTCCTCTCCTCTCTTCTAGGTCACCTGGCTTCTTCTCAGCTGACTCAGCCGCCTGCGGTGTCCGTGTCCTTGGGACAGACGGCCAGCATCACCTGCCAGGGAGACGACTTAGCATTTCTTAGTGCTAACTGGTACCAGCTGAAGCCGGGCCAGGCCCCTGTGACAGTCATTTATGGTGGTAGCGACCGGGCCTCAGGGATCCCTGACCGGTTCTCTGGCTCCAAATCAGACACCACGGCCACCCTGACCATCCGCGGGGCCCAGGCCGAGGACGAGGCCGACTATTACTGTCAGTCAGGTGGTATCGATGTTGATGCTCACAGTGACACAGACAGACGGGGAAGTGAGACACAAACCCTCCCGTCCTGCTCACGCTCTCCTCCAGCCCCGGGAGGACCGTGGACACCACAGGGACAGGCCTGGCCCAGTACCTTCAGAGCTGAGCCCCCAGGCAGCCCCTCCTCCCGGCCCTTCAGCAGGCTCTGCACAGGGGGTCAGGAATGGATTTAGGGCTCCCAGGACCAGGCTCCATGGTGTTTTCTTGACAATGTGTGAAATGTAGAGCTCCGGTCTCATTTAAAGTCAGCAAAGACATATGTCCAATGTGGTGGGGTTTTTTTTCTTTTTAAAAGAAAAGCTTGGCATTTTTTATTATGTGGAGTTTTAGTTGAACAAAAATACACTTGAATGGTTAGCAACAAATGGGAAAGTCTCAGGAGCGGTTGCTCCACCATCAGGAGCTGGAAAGAAGTGGAAGCAAAGCAAGGAATTTGCGTGATGGCCAGAGGGCAGGAGCGGGGAGCTGCGAAGACCGCCTGCTGTTTGTGACTGGCCACCTCCGGATGCGTTTCTTAGCAGGGAGGCACTGCACTCCTGTCTTGGTTTGCTAACTAATTCTTACTATTGTTTAGTTGCAAGATCATGTCTGACCATTTGCAACCCATGGACTGCAGCCCGCCAGGCCCCTCTGTCCATGGGATTTCGCAGGCAAGCATACGGGGGATGGTAGCCATTTCCTTCACCATGGGACCTTTCCAGCCCAGGAATGGAACCCGAGTCGCCTCCCGTGGGGTCTGCTGCCTAACAGGCAGATATTTGACGTCTGAGCCAGCAGGGAGGCCAGATGGTAATTTTACACTAATGGTGTATACACACGCTAATTACACACTAATCTTTATCAAAATCTTTCAAACAGTAGAGGAGGAAGGATACTCTCTAGTCTATTCCATAAAGTTGGAATTACACTTACCAATAAAGACATTACAAGAAAAGAAAGTGAAGCCCCAAATGCCTTATAAATATGCAAGAAAAAATCTTTTAAGATATTAGCCAACATAATCAACAAAAATGTATCAAAATTGCAAGTGACATTCACCCCAGGAATGCAAGTGTGGTTCAACCTAAGACAATCAGTTATAAGTGTACCACCGAAACAAATTAAAGAGAAAAGACATTAAATATCACAAATGGTGCAGAAAAAGATTTGGCAATATTGAACATCTTTTCATGACCGAAGGAAAAAAAGAAACAAAACACCAGAGAATTCTGTGTAGAAAGACTTTATCTCAAGCCAATGAAGGGCATTTATGAAAAACCCACAACGTACATCACACTCCATGAGAAAGACTGAAAGCTTTCCCCACTACCATTGAACTCCGTCCTGGACGTTCTAGTCACAGCAACTGAGCATGAGAAAGAAATAATGGCCGTCTAAACTGGTAGGAAGAAATCAAAAGGTCTCTATTCTCTGGGCGCATAATACAATATAGACAAATTTCGGAAGTCCGCAAAAACTTACTAGAGCTCATAATGAATCCAGAAATGCGTCAGGACTCAAGATTCAGATGCAAAAATCATCTGGGTTTTGATGCTCCAACAAACAATTCCATTAACAACAGTATCCAAGGAGTTAATTTAACTTAGGAGAGAAAAGATCTGTTTACAGAGTTATAAAACATTTGGTGATGAAATTAAATACGAGCAAATCATATAGAAAGACAGTTTGTGTTTTGGAGACTTAATGTCGTAAGGTGGCAACACAGAGACGCCTCAGGTGCAACCCTGGGCCTCCTTCTCCAAACAGGTCTGCCCATCATTTCACAGGTAACCTGAGACCCTAAAGCTTGACACTGAGGCAGTTTGAGGGCATGAAGAGAGCAGTGGTTCCTCCCACGGGACCGACAGTCAAGGCCCAGGGATTCACCGGCTGGGCAGCTGGTTCTGAATCTGCACCTGGGCAGATGACTTCCTGGCCCCTTCAGCAGTCAGTGCAGAGTGGCCACCAGGGGGCAGCAGAGAGTCACTCAACACCGCACCTGGAGCTGGGGAGACCTGGGCATCAGGTCCCCGGGCAGGGGCTGGGTACCCAAACCTCACACCTGAGGACAGGGGCCGGCTTTCTGTGGTGTCGTCCCGTCAGGATGCACAGACTCCACCTTTCCGCTTGCACTGACAGCCTCTGTCCTTCCTGCAGGACAGGCTCCTCCCCCATCTCTCCCCACAGGGCTGGGGCCTTTACAGTGATCTCCCTTGTCCGCTCCAGGCACACAGAGCCAAGAGGTCTATTTGTCTTAATTAGAAAAACTATTTGTATTCCTGCGTTTCCCCAGTAACTGAAGGCAACTTTTAAAAATGTATTTCCGGGACTTCCCTGGTGCTCCAGTGGCTAGACTCTGAGCTCGTGTTCAATCCCTGCTCAGGAAACTACATCCCACAGGTTGCAAATAAAGACCCTGCATGCCACCCGATGTAGGCAAAGAAACAAAAGCTTAGTACGTATACATTTCACATGAGGTGCTTTTATGATTCACAGCCCGTATTCTGCCTTACACTTAATTCCTTTGAGCACACGATCAGTCGATGGCCCAGACCACACACGGCGATACTGAGAGCCAGCACCCACCGGCTGCCCAGGACCTCAGGGGCAACGGTGGACGCTTACAGGGCCTCAGGGGCAACGGTGGACACTTACAGGACCCCAGGGGCAACGGCGAACGCTTACAGGACCTCATGGCCAAGAGTGGACGCTTACAGGACCTCAGGGGCAACGGTGGACGCTTACAGGAACCCAGGGGCAACGGTGGACGCTTACAGGACCCCAGGGGCCTGTAAGATCTCCCTCTGCTCTGGGCAGAGGAGCATGTCATCCTGGCTCTGTCACTGGGGAGCTGTGTCTGGGCCGGGCCCTGCAGCTGTGCATCACCTGTGGTGTGGGCCTGGTGAGGGTCACTGCCCAGGGAACCTGAAGGGTCAGAAGAACCTTCCATTAAGAGTTCTGGAGGTGGAGCTAGAACCAGACCCACATGTGAACGTCACCTAGAAACAGTGAAGGAGGAGACACTTCAAAGTCCTGGATGAGATTAAGGTCCTTCACCAGGGTGGACCAGGGCCTCACCTGTGCAGTGAGCCAGGAGGCCGAGGAGGAGGGGGTTCCAGGCCAGGGTGGAACCATGATGGAACAGAGGAAAGACTTGGCTTCCAGGAAACCCCGACGTCTCCACCGTGACTCTGGCCACGTGCACGGCAGGGCCCAGGATCCTCTGGTGCAAAGAACTCAGGTTTCCTGGAAAATACAGTCTCTACCTCTGGGCTCTCAGTGACAAGGGCTTCTCTCCCAGGAGTGGGGCCAGGACCCAGACTAGGGTGCAGCTGTCCCCGCAGACCCTGAGACCAGCAGGTGCAGGGGGAGCCCTGGGCTGACCCGCCCCCCACCCCCATGTTCCCCAGGCTGAGGGGAGTGTGCGGGGCTGCCCTCCCCCGTGTCCCTGGGCTGAGCCTCTCCCACCACGGCCACAGGCAGCACCCTCCCAACCCCCACCCCCGGCTCGGGCTGATTGTCATCCCCAGCAGCAAGGGGATAAGACAGGCCTGGGAGGAGCCCTGCCCAGCCTGGGCCTGGCGAGCAGACTCAGGGCGCTTCCACCATGGCCTGGACCCCCCTCCTCCTCGGCCTCCTGGCTCACTGCACAGGTGAGCCCCACGGTCCACCCACCCCAGCCCAGGACTCAGGAACAGGCCTGGCCCTGACTCTGAGCATAGTGGGATCTGCCCGTGGGAGCAGGGGGCTCCTGGGGCTGCTGCAGGGTGGGCAACTGGAGGGGCTGAAATCCCCACTCTCTGCTCACTGCTGGGTCAGCCCTGAGGGCTGTGCCTGCCAGGGAAAGGGGGGTCTCCTTTACTCAGAGACTCCGTCCACCAGGCCCGTGAGCCGGGGGGCTGAGACTGAGGGGAGGGTGTCCCTGGGTCCCAAAGACTCTTAGGCACTTAATCTGGGTCAAGCAGGGGCTTCTGTTCCTGGGCTCTTCGTGTCCAGCCGCCTCTCCTTTCCCCTCCTGCAGGCGCCTGTCCTGCAAGCTGACTCAGCCACCCTCGGCGTCAGTGTCCCCGGGACAGACGCCAGGATCACGTGTGGGAGGACCAGCGCTGGAGGTGAAAGCGTTCAGTGGCACCAGCAGAAGCCGGGCCGGCCCCTGCGCTGCTCACCTATGGAGATGATAACCGGCCCGCAGTGGTCCCTGACCGGTTCTCTGGCGCCAACTCGGGTGGCACGGCCACCCTGACCACCAGCGGGGCCCGGGCCGAGGATGAGGCCGACTATGACTGTCAGCTGTGGGACAGCAGTTATAATCTTCACAGTGACGCAGGCAGACGGGAAGCGAGACCCAAACCCCCTGCCTGGCCCGCACACCCCGGCCTCCTGTGAGCAGCTGCAGGTCCCGCTGAGGCCCGCTGCCCTCTGTGCTCAGGGCCTCTGTACATCCTGCTGAGCAGTGGTAAGTGGATGTTGGGTCCCGAGTCCTGGGGGCACACCAGCACCCTTGAGCAGGAGGGTCCCCCATGCCGGCGGAGTCCTAGGACAGCCGTGTCCCCTCTCCATGCTCAGCTTCTCTCAGGAGTGCTAGGAAGATTCCAGAATCAGGCAGGAAACTGTCAGTCGCTGGTGGCCGCTGCTGGCCGCTGCTGGCCCCTGAGTCAGGCGGCCATTCTGGTCAGCCTACCGGATCGTCCAGCACTGAGACCCAGGGCCTCCCTGGGAGGGCAGGATGCAGGACTGCAGCCCGGCCCCCCATATGGTCACCCCAAACCCTCGAAGAACCAGGCTCCCCAGGATGCCTGCCCTTTGCAACCTGACATCCGAACATTTTCATCAGAACTTCTGCACAATATTCACACTGCTCCTTTACGCACATTCCCCAGAGGCTAAAAATCATCATGATTTGCTAACCACTCTCCTTAGATGTCTTTTCAGTACGCATCTCTTACTACCTTTGGGCTGCTCGGGTATTTCCTTTTTTTTAAATTTTTATTGGAATATATTTGCGTTACAATGTTGAATTGGTTTCTGTTGTACAACAATGTGAATTAGTTATACATGTCCTGAGGAGGGGCGGCTGCATGGGCACAGGAGGGCTGAAGGCGTTACTCCACGTTCAAGGTCAGGAGGGGCGGCCGTGAGGAGATACCCCACGTCCAAGGAAAGACAAACCCAAGTAAGATGGTAGGTGTTGCAAGAGGGCATCAGAGGGCAGACACACAAACCATAATCACAGAAAACTAGTCAATCCGATCACACAGACCACAGCCTTGTCTAACTCAATGAAACCAAGCCATGCCCACGGGGCAACCCAAGACAGGCGGGTCATGGTGGAGAGGTCTGACAGAATGTGGTCCACTGGAGAAGGGAATGGCAAGCCACTTCAGTATTCTTGCCTTCAGAACCCCATGAACAGTATGAAAAGGCAAAATGATAGGATAATGAAAGAGGAACTCCCCAGGCCATTAGGTGCCCAATATGCTACCGGAGATCAGTGGAGAAATAACTCCAGAAAGAATGAAGGGATGGAGCCAAAGCAAAAACAATACCCAGTTGTGGATGTGACTGGTGATAGAAGCAAGATCCGATGCTGTAAAGAGCAATATTGCATAGGAACCTGGAATGTCAGGTCCATGAATCAAGGCAAATTGGAAGTGGTCAAACAGGAGATGGCAAGAGTGAACGTCGACATTCTAGGAATTGGTGAACTAAGATGGACAGGGATGGGTGAATTTAACTCAGATGACCATTATATCTACTACTACGGGCAGGAATCCCTCAGAAGAAATGGAGTAGCCATCATGGTCAACAAAGGAGTCTGAAATACAATACTTGGATGCAATCTCAAAAATGACAGAATGATCTCTGCTCATTTCCAAGGCAAACCATTCAATATCACGGTATCCAAGCCTATGCCCCAACCAATAACGCTGAAGAAGCTGAAGCTGAACGGTTCTATGAAGACCTACAAGACCTTTTAGAACCAACACCCAAAAAAAGATGTCCTTTTCATTCTAGGGGACTGGATTGCAAAAGTAGGAAGTTAAGAAACACCTGGAGTAACAGCCAAATTTGGCCTTGGTGTACGGAATGAAGCAAGCAAAGTCTAATAGAGTTTTGCCAAGAGAACTCACTGGTCATAGCAAACACCCTCTTCCAACAACACAAGAGAAGACTCTACACATGGACATCACCAGATGGTCAACACCAAAATCAGATTGATTATATTCTTTGCAGCCAAAGATGGAGAAGCTCTATACAGTCAACAAAAACAGGACCAGGAGCTGACTGTGGCTCAGATCATGAACTCCTTATTACCAAATTCAGACTTAAATTGAAGAAAGTAGGGAAAACCGCTAGACCATTCAGGTATGACCTAAATCAAATCCCTTATGATTATAGAGTGGAAGTGAGAAATAGATTTAAGGGACTAGATCTGATAGACAAAGTGCCTGATGAACTATGGACGGGGGTTCATGACATTGTACAGGAGATAGGGATCAGGACCATCCCCATGGAAAAGAAATGCCAAAAAGCAAAATGGCTGTCTGGGGATGCCTTACAAATAGCTGTGAAAAGAAGAGAACTGAAAAGCAAAGGAGAAAAGGAAAGATATAAGCATCTGAATGCAGAGTTCCAAAGAACAGCAAGGAGAGATAAGAAAGCCTTCCTTAGAGATCAATGCAAAGAAACAGAGGAAAATAACAGAATGGGAAAGACTAGAGATCTCTTCAAGAAAATTAGAGATACCAAGGGAACATTTCATGCAAAGATGGGCTCGATAAAGGACAGAAATGGTCTGGACCTAACAGAAGCAGAAGATATTAAGAAGAGGTGGCAAGAATGCAGAGAAGAACTGTACAAAAAAGAGCTTCACAACCCAGATAATCACGATGGTGTGATCACTCATCTAGAGCCAGACATCCTGGAATGTGAAGTCAAGGGGGCCTTAGAAAGCATCACTACGAACAAAGCTAGTGGAGGTGATGGAATTCCAGTGGAGCTATTTCGAATCCTGAAAGATGATGTTGTGAAAGTGCTGCACTCAATATGCCAGCAAATTTGGAAAACTCAGCAGTGGCCACAGGACTGGAAAAGGTCAGTTTTCGTTCCAATCCCAAAGAAAGGCAATGCCAAAGAATGCTCAAACTACCGAACAACTGCACTCATCTCACATGCTAGCAAAGTAATGTTCAAAACTCTCCAAGCGAGGCTTCAGCAATACGTGAACCGTGAACTCCCAGATGTTCAAGCTGGTTTAGAAAAGGCAGAGGAACCAGAGATCAAATTGCTCACATCCGCTGGATGATCGAAAAAGCAAGAGAGTTCCAGAAAAACATCTATTTCTGCTTTATTGACCATACCAAAGCCTTTGATTGTGCGGGTCACAATCAACTGTGGAAAATTCTGAAAGAGATGGGAATACCAGACCACCTGACCTGCCTCTTGAGAAACCTATATGCAGGTCAGGAAGCAATAGTTAGAACTGGACATAGAACAGACTGGTTCCAAATAGGAAAAGGAGGACGTCAAGGCTGTATATTGTCACCCTGCTTATTTAACTTCTATGCAGAGTACATCATGAGAAACGCTGGGCTGGAAGAAACACAAGCTGGAATCAAGATTGATGGGAGAAATATCAATCACCTCAGATATGCAGATGACACCACCCTGATGGCAGAAAATGAAGAGGAACTAAAGAGCCTCTTGATGAAAGTGAAAGAGGAGAGTGAAGAAGTTGGCTTAAAGCTCAACATTCAGAAAACTAAGATCATGGCAACTGGTCCCATCACTTCATGGGAAATAGATGGGGAAACCGTGGAAACAGTGTCAGACTTTATTTTCTTGGGCTCCAAAATCACTGCAGATGGTGACTGCAGCCATGAAATTAAAAGACGCTTACTGCTTGGAAGGAAAGCTATGACCAACCTAGATAGCATATTCAAAAGCAGAGACATTACTTTGCCAACTAAGGTCCGTCTAGTCAAGGCTATGGTTTTTCCTGTGGTCATGTATGGATGTGAGACTTGGATTGTGAAGAAAGCTGAGCGCTGAAGAATTGATGCTTTTGCACTGTGGTGTTGGAGAAGACTCTTGAGAGTCTGTTGGACTGCAAAGAGATCCAACCAGTCCATCCTAAAGGAGATCAGTCCTGGGTGTTCATTGGAAGGACTGATGCTGAAGCTGAAACTCCAATACTTTGGCCACGTCATGCGAAGAGTTGACTCATTGGAAAAGACCGTGATGCTGGGAGGGATTAGGGGCAGGAGGAGAAGGGGACGACCGAGGATGAGATGGCTGGATGGCACCACCGACTCAATGGACATGAGTTTGAGTGAACTCCAGGAGTTGGTGATGGACAGGGAGGCCTGGGGTGCTGCAATTCATGGGGTCACA
This sequence comes from Capra hircus, assembly GCF_001704415.2. NCBI lineage: Eukaryota > Metazoa > Chordata > Mammalia > Artiodactyla > Bovidae > Capra > Capra hircus. The sequence goes on along the minus strand of NC_030824.1, from coordinate 208,596 downwards.
AAGAGTCGGACACGACTGAGCGACTGAACTGAACTGAACTGAGCTGTCCTGAGGAGGGCATGGCAACCTATTTCTTGCCTTGAGAATCCCATGGATAGACAGGCTACAGTCCATAGGGTCACAAAGAGCTGGACGCGACTGAAGCAACTTAGCAAAAGGCAAAGGCCATGTGCATATCCCCTCCCTCTGGAGCCTCCTGCCACCTCACCCCGTCCCAGTCTCCTGGCCGTTACAGAGCACGGCGCCGAGCTTCCTGAGCTTTGCAGCAGGCTCCTGCGAGCTTCCTGTTTCACTGAAGGCAGTGTGTATGTGTCAGGCCTCCTCTCCCAGCCCATCCCACTCTCCCCTTCCCAAAGCTGCTCTGTTGACAATAGCCAGGACATGGAGACAGCGTAAATGCCCACTGGCAGAGAATGAGTAGAGAAGGCGTGATGCACGGAGCAGCTTCAGCTGCCTGCAACCACTTCTGGTAAATTCTCTTGTCATTTTTATTCTGTTATAAATATTATCTAACTTTCCTTGCTGTGGTTTCTTAGATACACCCATCATTTAAAAGTGGACATTTCATTTCCACGAGATTTTTTTTAAGTATCTTTGATAGTGATTGCTCATTTTGATATTAACTTCTCACTTAAATGTTTTCTTCTCTGCAATCACCCTCTGTGTTTTTTCAGTCTTCTGATTTTATTGAGGGTTTCAATGGTTAACTCAAAGATCTCTCTTGATATATGTCACATTGCACTACAACATATGTGGGTTATTTTCAGATATCTTTTGTATTGATTTCTAATGTATTTCCACAGTGATAAGAGAACAGACTCTGCATGATTTCAGTACCTTTAACCCATTACACTTTTGCAACTGTTTTGTGTCCCTCGATATGTTCCCTTGTCTCCTAGTTTATAGTCTATGGGAAATTGAACAGAATTTGGATTCTACTGTTGTGGGAAAATCGCATAGACCTTAATGATGTTGAGCTGGTTCATCGCGCTTTTCAGCTCTACGCTATACTTCCACTTCTCTGTGTACTCGCTCTATTCGTTCTTGAGAGCTTGATGTTGAAACTCCAACTAAAAATCTTAATTTATCTACTTAAAAAAATAACTGTAATATACAGTGGAAGTCTATGTAAACTTGTTCTGCATTTTCCAAGCCTCCTCTAAGTGTGTTGTTACACTTTCGTCATTTGGAAAGCAGACAAGAAAGAGAGAGACTTGATCGTTTTTTTTAAAGGCGTGGTACACACATACCATGTACTACTGCTCACCCACGAAAAGGAGCGGAATAGGGTCGCTGGTGGAAATGTGGGTGCACCTAGATTCTGTCCCCCAGGGTGAAGTGAGTCAGAAAGGAAACCAAATATCGCGCATTAATGCCTGCGTGTGGAATCTAGAAAAATGGCACAGATGCCCCTACTTCCAGGGCAGGAGGAGAGACGCAGACGGAGTGGACGGACTTCTGCTCGTGCGTTTTCACGCCCAAGAATCTCGTTCAGTGTCCTGCCATACATCTCTGTCAGAACACGTACATTCCTTTTAAAATGTTCAACGGCACCATGATGTAAAGTGCTAAAAGTTTCCTCCTACCTTGAATTAGTACCCTGTTAGTAGCAGAATTTGACTCAAACAACATAAATGTATTGAAATCTTTGTTTTTACAGTTTATTTACTTATTTTTAATTTTTGGTTGCCCTGGGTCTCTGTCACCAGATGGGCGTTCTCTACCCGTGACCAGCGGGCCTCTCTGGCTTCTCACTGTGATGTCACCTCTTGTCGTGGGGCACAGCCTGGCTCCTCGCTGTGGAGCCGCCTCTCGTCGTGGGGCACAGCCCCAGGCGCTCGGGCTCAGCGGGTGCGGCATGTGGGCTTTGTCGCTCAGTGGCAGGTGGGCCCTTCCCCGACCGGGGATCAGATCCACACTGGCCGGCAGATTCTTACCCACCGTACCACCAGGGACGTCCTGAAATCCTTACAAGCAATTATCAACTAGTGTTGATTCATGGATCCATCAACTGGTACAACTTACTTTTACCTCTAGGGCCTTCCCCTGTGGCTCAGTTGATAAAGAATCTGCCCGCAATGCGGGAGACCTGGGTTTGATCCCCGGGTTGGGAAGATCCCCTGGAGAAGGGACCAGCTACCCGCTCCAGTGTTCTGGCCTGGAGGAGCCTGGTAGGTCTCCCTGGAGGAGTCCACGGGGTCACAAAGAGCCAGACACGGTTGAGCGACTTCGCTTTCCTTCTTTCTTTCTTTACCTCTGGAATGAAGTAGGTCCAGTGTGGTCAACAATGCTGCTCTGGCTTTCGTTTCTACAACAAACCTGGAGAAACTTCAGTCCCACAAATAGGAGTTTTGCAATAGAGTGTTACTCCCTGCCATGAACTCCTTCCTGGTCAGCTGCCAAAAACGATTCGTGCTGGATGGTCAGAAATTGTTTCTCCGAACGATTTATCAGCTGACAGCTCCAATTCATTCTCTTTTGATTTTGCAGATCGCAAAACATCGGACAGCATCTAACCTCAAGAGGGTTTGAGAGGGGCCCGTTCGATGCACCTCCGGACCGTCTGAGAGGAGGGTTCACTGTCCCATCCACTGGGGAAATCCCCGCAAGCTGGCCCCACCCCAGAGGCAGCTTTTCAAGAAACCAGCTGCCGAGAGGCGTCACCCGGTCCCTTGTTCACTGTCTCCGTTTCAGGGGTGAATACCAAGAAAGCGCGAGCAGAGCTTCCCGCTTAAATCTTCACTTTAGAGGCCTCTTGTAGAAGACGCAGCTTTAAAGACCAAGGAAATCTTAAGTCTCTGCCATCTCAGAGCTTCCCAGGTGGCACAGTTGGTAAAGAACCCAACTGCCAATGCAGACAAGACGAGGGACATCGGTCCCATCCCTGGGTGGGGAAGATCCCTTGGAGGAGGAAATGGCACCCCACTCCAGTATTCTTGCCTGGAAAATCTCACAGACAGAAAAGCCTGGCGGGCTACAGTCAACGGGGTCACAAGAGTCGGACACGACTTAGCATGCCCACGCTAGTCAATTTCATGCATCTTTGCCAATCGGGTATCTTATGAGGAAAACGCTTGCGTCTTATCATGCGCTCTAAGTCGAGTGTCCCCAGCCTCTAAGATCTAACGCCTGAGCTCTGAGGTGGAGCTGATGCACCAATAATAGAAATAAGCGGCACAATAAACGTAGCTCACTTGAGCCAGCCTGAAGCCACCTCCCACCCTTGTCCCTGGAGCCAAAAAGGACTGCTGCTTTCAGTAAACGCTTCCTCCCAAGCTTGAGGCCGCCGACTTGAATCCTTCAATCGATGGAAGAGTCTAAGCGCGTGATCTAACAAAGCTAGTCCTCCTGCCAAACGTCCCATTCCGACCACGTTCTGTCAGAAGCCTTCCCACTGGTCAGTACAAGCAAACATGGCAGTGTGCATTTTGAGGAAGGTCGCAAAATCACTGAAAATTAAACGATGTGTCTGTCTAGTGAAATCAACGTTAACTTTACCTACATTTATAAAAGCTCTTTAAAGACAAGTCACCAGGCTACTTATCATTCTTGAATTAGCAGCAGATCCTGTTGGCCGCCATGGATAGTGAGGAATAAACGTCAGGGTGTTTAGGTGTTTGGCGTTTAGAAATGATGAAGTAAGAATCAAATATAAATCACCTTGGCATCATGAGCCATCAGGTGAAGCATTTCCCATGCACGGAACAAGGATGTGAGAATGTGTCCGTCTAAACCACCGTCCCAGGGTCCCAGGAGGACTCACCGAGCTGACAGTTGCCGGAGGAACAGGTAAGGAAGCAGCAGCTGCTGCGAAACCACCAGCTGCCAAAGTAGGGTCTCCTCGTGACAGGAGTGTGCCCTTCCCGGGTGTCAGTCCAAACCTTTGGAAAGGACCTGGAAAATAAGCACTATCCACCAGATAGTAATATAAACCTACCTGGCCAGGAGAGGCAGGCGCTGCTGGCCCAGGAAGTGTCCCAAAACTCAGTCATCAAGGTAGATAATATTCAGGGACCTCCCTGGCAATCCAGTGGTTAGGACTCTGCACTTTCACTGCCAAAGGCACCGGTTCAATCCCTGGTCGGGGAACTAAGATCCCACAAGTCACAAGACATGGCCAAATTTAAAAGACAAAGAAGAGAGAGAGAGAAATATTTGGTGCAATAGGTTTTAGAATTGAAATTAAGCTCCTGCCCGCCCCCCGCCCAATCCGGATGAATAAAGCATCAAAATAGTAAGTGAAGTCAGGCTCTGACGTGCACTGATGTAACTCACCTCAAGCACCCCCCACCCTAGGACTGGTTGGGGTTCCAGGAGTTCCAGGGGTGCCAGGAAGACGGAGTCCAGCCCCTGCCCCCTCCCCCCACCAACTCCTCCACTGGAGCCGCCTACGTCACCTCCCACCCCACCCCCCACCCCCCTACCCCCCACCCCTGCCCCCAGGTCTCCCCGTCCTGGGTCTGATCTCCACACTTTCTGGGCAGTGCCTCCCTCTACAGCTTGTTTCTGCTGCCCGCTACTGGGCCCGTCCCCTCTGTTCAGCTCAGTTCAGTCGCTCAGTCCTATCCGACTCTTTGTCATCCCATGGACTGCAGCACACCAGGCCTCCCTGTCCATCACCAACTCCCAGAGCTTATTCAAACTCATGTCCATCGAGTCGGTGATGCCATCCAACCATCTCATCCTCTGTTGTCCCCTTCTCCTCCCGCCTTCAATCTTTCCCAGCATCAGGGTCTTTTCCAATGAGTCAGCTCTTCTCATGAGGTGGCCAAAGTATTGGAGTTTCAGCTTCAGCATCAGTCCTTCTCATGAATATTCAGGACTGATCCTTTAGGATGGACTGGTTGGATCTCCTTGCAGTCCAAAGGACTCTCAAGAGTCTTCTCCAACATCACAGTTCAAAAGCATCAATTCTTCAGCACTCAGCTCTCTTTATAGTCTAACTCTCACATCCATATGTGATTACTGGAAAAACCATAGCCTTGACTAGACGGAACTTTGTTGGCAAACTAATGTCTCTGCTTTTTAATATGCTGTCTAGGTTGGTCATAACTTTTCTTCCAAGGAGTAAGCGTCTTTTAATTTCATGGCTGCAATCACCATCTGCAGTAATTTTGGAGCCCAAGAAAATAAAGTCTGTCACTGTTTCCACTGTTTCCCCATCTATTTAAGGAAGGGAAATCTCCCAGAGCCCCCAAGTTCCAGGTTGGGCCCCACCCCACTCCCATGTCCCAGAAAGCCTGGTCCTCCCAGGTTTCCGGCTGGTGTCACTAAGTCCCAGGATATTGTCTTTACATCAAGTTGCTGTGTGTCATAGGAAAGAAACTCTCCCTCTCTGCGCCTCTGTTCCCTCATCCGCAGAAGGGACTGCCAGGTGGGGGAGTCTGTGACGTCTCCAGAAGCCACAGGATTCTCTCCCCATTTGCTGAAAGAGAGCTCGAGGAGGGGGAAGCTTCTGCACCCCTAGGATCACCAGAGAAGCCGGGGTCTTCAGGGTTCCCCGGGATCCCTCAGAGGGGGCTCAGGAACCACAGAGCCAGACCCTGATTCCAGAAACCTGGTCACACCTCCAGACGACCCTTTGCCCCCCCGCTCCCCCTCAAACGTTCCAAGCCCCAACAGTGAAGCACTTAAGAGAAGGATCCACGACGCTTGAGTTTAGGGAGGAGGGAAGTGGGGAGCTGGGAGGGGCCTGGGCCTGGGAGACAGGAATCCACAGCGGCTGTAGGCAGGGTCTCTGGGGCCTGCGGGGTGGAGAGCAGGCAGAGGTGACTGGACACGACACACCCCTCCACTCCAGGGGAGGTGGGCAGGGGCAGGGGCACAGAGGAGCAAGAGACCCTGGGAAGGGGGCCCACCGAGCAGTGCTGCTGGACCCAGACATCTCTGAGCCAGCTGGAATCCAGCTCTAAGCCGTGCTCAGCCCAGGCAGGGTGCAGGGCAGGCCTGAGTGCAGTGGCCAGAGTTGCAGCTGCGAGGGCTGGGAAGGCCCTGTCTGTCCCCCGGGGTCCCCCAGGGTCTAGCCAGACTCCGATTTCCGACCGCAGCCCCCACAAGAGGAAGTGGTCGGTGGTGGAGTCGGCCCAGAGGCCTGGGCAGGTGCAGGGTGGGGGAAGGGGGCAGCTGGAGTCACCCGCTGAGTTCAGGGACAGTCCCTTTTTCTCCCCAAAACCTGGGGCTGTCCCAGGGGCCACCGCAGCCTCCAGGCCCTGGGCAGTGGGGAAGAGTCACACCCGCATGGGGGTGCTGGGATGAAGCAGCTTCTGCCTGGGACCTCGGGGGTAGGCGGGGAACCCAGCCCCCAAGATGCAAGGAGTGTAGGTCCCAGGCTGGGGTGAGCAAAGCACCATGGTGGGGAGAAGTTGGACTGGATCGGGCCCCTAGCGGCTCCCCCATACCTGCACGGCCGCTGTTAGGGCACTCGCACCCCACTGCTGTTCAGTGCTGGCCAGTGTCCAAGGCCGGGGTATATGTGTGTGTGTGTGTGTGTGTGTGTGTGTGTGTGCGCAGTCCAGCCTCAGCACTGGACCAGGCAGCCTGGGGTTCCTCCAAAACTGCTTGATGAGTTTGGTCAAACAGTGAGGTTCTGATCACTGCCATCCATTCGCCCCCTCCTGCCCTACTTATCACCGTCGTTATTGTCATTATTGAGAGCTGTGGAGGGTCTGGGAGGTCATCCGGCCTGCCAGCTAAACCGTGAGGCTCTGACCACCACCATCCACTTTGCCCCCTCCTGCCCCCCTCATCACCATCGTTATTGTCATTATTGAGAGCTGTGGAGGGTCTGGGAGGTCATCCCGCCTGCCAGCTAAACTGTGACGCTGCCGCAATTGCACTGGTGTGGGCAGACCCGAAATGCTGGGCCGGAGACAAAGGCCAGCTTGTCACTCCGCCAGAGTGGCGGTCAGGCCACGAGCATCATCCAAGCAGTGGTTCTCTGAGCCAGACAGGGTGATGCAGAGGAGCCAGCAGCCACCTGCACGTCCAAGCTGGGGGACCCCAAGTCTGTTATGCCGGACAGTAAGCACGTTCCGCTCCGGAGGGAGACCCCAGCTCCACCTTCCAGGGTTTCTCATTCCACAAACAAAGACAATCCACACCAAAGGCGACCCGTGCCTTTGCTCCTGAGACATGCAGAAACACAGGGGTCCACAGACACTGTCTCCCAGCACCCTATCTATGTGAACAAACTGAAGTCCCAGGCTGTGTGTCTGGTACCGCATCCCACGGAACAGGCTGCACTGATTTTCACCAAATGTCGCAGGAACGTTAAGGAGTATCAGCCTCAAAACATGAGGGCCAGACATGTCTGAAAGGTCCCTTCCAGGAAAATCCCTTTGGGGCCCTTCCCCAGAGCGGCTGAAACAGAGAGCCGGGAGGGCCGCAGAGGTGGACTCAAGTGGACCCAGGCACCTGCAGCACAAAGGTCCGTCTCATCAAAGTGGCGGTGTTTCCAGCGGCCATGCGCGGATGCGAGAGTGGGGCCATAGAGAGAGCTGAGCGCCGAACAACTGATGCTTCTGAACTGTGGTGCTGGAGAAGACTCCTGAGAGTCCCTTGGAGACTCAACCAGTCCATCCTAAAGGACACCAATCCTGAATATTCATAGGAAGGACTGATGCTGAAGCTGAAACTCCAATACTTTGGCCACCTGATGCGAAGAACTGACTCATTGGAAAAGATCCTGATGCTGGGAAAGATTGAAGGCAAGAGGAGAAGGGGATGACAGAGGATGAGATGGTTGGATGGCATCACTGACTCAATGGACATGAGTCTGAGTAAACTCTGGAGTCGGTGATGGACAGTGAATCCTGGCGTGCTGCGGTCCATGGGGTCACACAGAGTCAGACCCGACTGAGCGACTGACAGAACTGAAGAGCTGGCAAGCCGGAGGGTAGGTGCTGGCTGTGATGAGCGGGAACGTGCCACCTGCCACGTGGAGTTCTTCCTACAGCCAGAGTCCCGACAGCGCTGTGAGCTGGCCCTCCACGGCCTCTCCAGGGCCCGAGACACCCCCGCAGCGCAGAGAAGCGGAACAGAGCTGGTGTTCCGGACCAGGCCCCGGGGCTGGGGCGGGGCTGGTGGGCGGGCCTTAGTGAGAAGCCCCTGCGTCCTGGAACCAGAGCAGGGCAGCTGGCAGAGGCCCCTGGGAGAGGCCCCCGGGAGTGCCGGCCCTGGGCCCTGGGGGAGGGGGTGGGGCCGGGGGCAGGGACAGAAGGCCCAGGCAGAGGACGGGCCCCAAGGGACGGGGCGCACCGAGACGGCCCCTGCCAGCAAGGGGAAGCGGGGCCGCTTTCAACCCCCTCCAAGGAGGAGCCCGCACCAGCAGGCATGAGGCCCAGGCCAGGCCAGGGGGCCCGTGAGGCCCCCAGGGGTCAGCGCGGTGTCCCCAGGCAGCCCTGGCCTCTCATCCTGCTGGGCCTGGCCTCTCATCCCGTGGGCGCCCACGGCCTGCTGCCCCCGACGGCGGCGCCTCGGAACACGGCCTCCCGCATGGAGGCCCCGTCAGGAAAGAGCCCGTGGAGCCTGTGGGGCAGGTAAGGGCCGGGGGAGTCGAGGGGCTTCCCTACGATGGGACCCAGGGGTGAATGACCGCAGGGGCGGGGAACGAGAAGGGAAAACCAGCTGGAGAGAAGGAGCCTGAGCAGACAGTGGCTGTACTTAGAATGCCTTTGTTTGTGTTGGTTTTTATTTTTTAATTTTGTATTGAAATACTATTTATCTCGTGGAGCTTTCGGCGCCCTGAGATTTTGCACACACGGCTGGTGTCGCACTTGCCTCACCCTGACCCTCTGAGCAGGGCAGACACAGCGCAACGGGGCAGGACGTGTCCAGGAGGCACTGATCATTTTGAGGGGCAGCGGCCCACAAGGCAGGTCTGCCTTCCTCCCCTTCTTACAGGCGGGGACAGAGGTCCAGAGAGGTGAGGCAAGCTGCCCAGGGTCACACAGCACACGGGCGCAGTCCCAGGACTGTAGAAACCCCGGGACTAGACAGGCACCAGAAAACAGTCCAAGAGAAGGGGCAAGTCTGCAAGGCGGCCAGAGAAGGGAGCAAGGGCTTGGCTCGGTCTCCCCCACGGAGGCCAGCTCCTCAGCGAGGTTCCTAAGTGTCTAACGGGGCCAAGCCTGAACCAAGGGGTCACGTCCAGGTATGGGGCCCTGACCTGGGATGGGGGTGCTCCAGGCAAAGGGAGTAGGGAGGCCGAGGAGGATGGAGGGGTACACAGCCATGCAGGGAGCTTCCAGAGCTGGGGAGAACGGGGTACAGAACGGGGGTCTTGTCCACCCCTCCTTTATCCTGGGACCCAGGGCAGGTATTGAGGGATTTACGTGCGGGGCTGTCAGAGTCCAGTTCGTGCTGTGGAAAAATGGTTTCAGATCAGAGACCAGTGTGAGGTCAGGCTAGATGGAGAAGAAGCTGTGAAAAGGTGATGGAGAGTGGGGGGACCGTCCTCGATGACCGGGCACCGAGATCGCCCCTGGAATCCGCAGGCGAATTTACAGTGACGTCGGCAGAGGGCTGTCGGGAGGAACAGGCACTGTCATGAACCGGCTACAAAACTCTAAAATGTACACCCTTTTCGGCAATATGCAGCAAGTCATTAAAGAAAGCCTATTTCTTTACATTGCGTAATTCCGCTTTTAGGAATTCATCTGGGGGTGGGGGAGCAATCAAAAAGATGTGACCAAAGGTTTACAAGCCAGAAACTCAGCTTATTAATGACGGGAGAAAGCCGGAAATAACCTGAATCTCCAACAGAAAGGGTGTGATGAAACACAGCATGGAACGTCCGTCGTAAGGAATCCTAACACAAACTTCCAAAACGATATTTCTAAAATTGGGTTTTTAAAGCATGTGTGCCCTTTCAAAAGCTTGTCAGAAAATATAGAAATATGACAATACTGTGTCTCTAGCCAGATATTTTTAATTTTTGCGTCATAATTTTATAAAATTATTAAGTTATAATTGTATAATTATAACACAAATATAATTATAAATTTATAAACTATAAAAAATAGTTATGAAAATGTTCACAAGAAGATATATATGTGATTTTATCTTCTACAATACTTTTTAATACCAGAATAATATGTGCTTTTAAAAACGATTGAGCACAGAAGCATATAAAGTAAACCTTGAGGGTTTCTGCTCACCAACCGCACACGTCTTACCCTAAAACCCATTCTCCAGCGAGAGACAATGTCACGTGGGTCTGTACACGTCTGGCCTTCCTCCTAGGCATCTATGTCCCTGAAAACACACACACACGACTAATGGCGCTGGGGTTGTATTTTTCAAAACAGACTTATACTCTGCCTATGAGCCTGCAACTATCTTTTTAAACAGTCTGTTGAGATTTTCTATATGAGCCCACATGGATCCCCCATGTTCTCTGAATGGCTCTGTATGAATTCAAAGTTTGGAAGAAGCAGCGTGTCTTTAATCATTCGCCTATTAATGGACATTTAGGGTGTTTCCACTAAAAAACGTAAATTACAAGAGATGCTGCGTGGAAACCCCCACATGCGTAGCTATGTGCCTATACTTTGCACACTTTATCTCCCCAGAAAGATGCCTAAAAATAGGGTGCTGGGTCAGAGAGGACAGGCTTTGAAATTTTCATAGGCGATGCCAATGGTCCTCCCGGAAGTCTGTTCCAGAATGACAGTGCTTTTTCCCCTCCATTCTCACCAATAATGTGACATTTGGATCTTTTTTTATTTTGTGCGTCTGAAGAGCAAAAATGAGAACAAAACTGTCTGCTGTTTGTTTCTTTGCTTGTTGGTGAAATTTATTTTCCGTTCGTATTTTTATTGATTGATTTTTTTCTTCTGTGAATGCACCGGTTGTCATTTTGTCTGGCTAATTTTTTGTTCAGTTGGTCGTACTTTAAGGCTCATAGAAGCTCTTCACCCATTTGGGATAGTAACCCCTCGTTCAGTATGCATGTGGTAAATATGCTTCCCTGATCTGTTTCCAGTTTCATCTGTGGGGTCTTTCAACATTGAGCCTTTTTAATTTTTACGTGTCAGGTTGGTTGCTTTTCTTTATGGTGTTCGTGATCTGTGGCGAGCATAGCAAAGACATTTCTATTTTGATTTTTTTTTAATTCATGTACTTCTATTGTCTCGGTGTTTGTTTTTACTTCGCCTGAGATTTATTTTTGTGTTGGTAGAAATGTATCCCTATATATCTTCCAAATGGGAAACCAGTCGTCCTGTATCTGTTGAATACAAACACAGCTTTCTTCAAACGCTGAATTACCGGCTTACCGCATCCTCTCTGTGGCTCTGACCATCAATTCCCGCGTCCCTTCCACCATGTTTTAATGATGGTAGCTTTACAGTGTGTGTTGGTGCTAGAGAACAACCCCGCCGGTGTTATTCTCAATCAAAATATTTGTGTCTGTTCTCCACCATTGAGATGAGATGGTTGGATGGCATCACCGACTCAGTGGACGTGAGTTTGAGTAAGCTCTGGGAGTTGGTGGTGGACAGGGAAGCCTGGCGTGCTGCAGTCCGTGGGGTTGCAAAGAGTCGGAGGTGACTGAGCAAATGAACTGAACTGAACTCCACAATTATTCGTACTGTTGGACTTTAGAACTGGCTCACTGACTTTAAAAATGCTTATTTATTTGGCGGCGCCGGGTCTGAGCTGCGGCACTCTGGACCTTGAGTTGCGACTTACACACTCTTAGTCGCAGCACGTGAGTTCCAGTTTCCTGAGCAGGGGTCGAACCCAGGCCCCCCGCACTGGGAGCTTGGGGTCTCAGCCACCGGACCACCAGGAAGGGCCGAAATTATTCCTTTGATGTTGTGCTTGCAATTTCATGGAGTGCATGGTTTCGCTTGAGGGGAACTGCTGTCTGTGCTGCTGTGTCCGTTCACTAGGTTGTGCTGTATTTTATCCTCACAGGTCTTAGACATCCCGTGTTAAGTTTATTCCTGGGGCTTTTACTAGAGCTGCCACCGAGCTTGTCAGTGCTTCCGCCATTTCGCATCCTCAGCAGTTCCGCCTGCACAGAAGGACACCCGCTGGGTTTGGCCCAGCCTGCTTGTATTCGATCACAGGTTCACTTTTGTACCGGTTCTAATTGCCCTTCAGTTCATCTTGAGCTTGTTTTTGTTTTTTTAAGTAAACTAGCCCATCACCTGCAAAAACCAATTTTATCTCATTTTTCCTAACACTCACGCTCTTCCCCGCATCTCATTTCATGGGCTCGAATCTATAGAATATGTGAAATAATAAAAGTAAGTGTGGGAACCCTGGCCTCTAAAATGGTTTTGCTTTTAAATGTGAAGCATTCTGTAAGTTTCAGGAGATACTGTTCATTAAGTTGAGGATGTTTCTTTAGTTAATTAACTTAGTAAAAGGCTGGATATTTGCTCTCTTTAATCAGAAATAACTGCTGAATTTACACTGCTGTCCTGTTAAATTTTGTTTCAAAAATCGTATGTACATACCTTAAACACAACCATGACCCAAAAGTTCCCTTGCTGAATTAAAAGAATGCTGGACCCGGTGCAGTACTGGTTACCTTCCTGCTTAGATTCACCGCGTAGGGAGATAATATCAGATTTGGCAAGGTCTGAGGATTCTTGTCATCATAAACTCTGACAGTGCAATCTGGGTGCATTTTTGTTTTTCTGAGATTTTTTAAGGTATGTTTTGTTATGGTGGGACACAGAGGCTGACTCAATGAGGGCCAAGCGTTATGGGATGAGTCCAGGCCTCTGGCCTGCGGAGAAATCTACCGAATTGAGAACAATGCGGGGGACCAGGTCTGCAAGGGCCTGGGAGCAGTTTTGATGGAAGATGCTGAGTCTGAGGTGTCTGTGGGACACTCAGGCAGAGACACATCCAGGAGGCAGAATGTGTATAAATCCAGAGCCGAAAAAAGAGGTCAGGAAGGAAATAGGGATGCAAGAACCCTGGGCAGTTGTCTGAGTGCACAGTGCGGGTCAGAAGCAGAGAGAGTGGAAGAGCACTGGGGGCTGTGGGGGGCCTCAGACTCGACGGGATGGGACCTTGTTAGACTTGACCTCAGAAGTTTCAGGGAGGGATGGGGTGGGAGGAGGAGGGCTCCCCCCACCAAGTCCCAGCATGTGAAACAGGGCTTGGCCGACGGGTGCTTGATGGCCATTGTTGGACAGACAGATGCATCATGGACAGATGGATGGATGATGGATGGAAGGATGGATGATGGATGGAAGGATGGATGATGGATGGAAGGAGGGATGTTGGATGACGGATGGATGATGGATGACGGATGGATGTTGGATGACGGATGGATGGATGGATGTTGGATCGATGGATGGAGAAACAGATGTACAGAAAGACAGTGAACTGACAGCAGAGAATGTTCATCAGAGAGAACAAGCTGAACTGCGTCTCCGTGGGTGGAGAAACAGGGCAGGGGTCCCCCAGTTGGGGCCTGAGGAATAGCCCAGTGTCCACAGTCCCAGGAAGGAAGCTACCTGGCTGGACTGTGAGGAACTGTGGGGAAGGAACACCCAGCGGCCTTACAGTGAGGCCAAGAGCGGCCAGGCAGGTCGGAGCCAGCCCGGTACTCCTCTGCCGCACCACGCAGGCCCGGCGCTCCGTGTCTCCATCAGTGCTGAGGCGTCAGTGGCGGCCAGGACAGCCTCCGAGTGAGGGGGCACTGAGTGACCCCAAGGCATGTGTGGCTGCTGCCTCGGCCAGGGGGCTGGGCACGGGGCACCTCCAGGACATGAGCCCACCCGGGCTGCCCTGGCCTCTGGAAGACTGGCTCCACAACACCCCTCAGCCCGAGGACACAACCCCACCAGCTGCAGCCCTGCGCCCGTCACGCCCAGCGGGTTCCCGCCTGGCCCAGCCCCCGGGGGACAGCCCCCAGGTGCTGGCCCGGCGGGTTTTGGTCCGAGGCTCAGTCACTGTGCTTCGTCTTAGGTGGCGGGACCCAGCTCACCGTCCTAGGTAAGTGGCTCTCACCCATTCCCCAGCCTGTCTCACCCTCTGCTCTCTCGGGAAAGTCACTTCTCTTGCTCTGGGAGCGGCTTCCTCTCTGTCCCCCCCGGCCTTAAGGGCCGATCCCCACCTTTCCCCGTGGGGTCGAGCGGGGAGGCGGGTTGGGGTAACCAGCAGGAGCCTCCAGAGGCCGACCATCTGACGGGGCCAGTCCGGGCACCACGGCTGGTGTCTGGTCCAGGAATGAGGGGACTCATTCCCCTCTTGCAGGGCAGATGCTGGGGTGTGGACCAGAGGCTGGTACTGACTAGGGGCGTCTCCAAGCCCCGGGCTCTGGGCTGTGAGCTCCGTGCCCCAGCCGGGAGGGCCAGACAGGAACTTGGGGGCTCACTGGGGGCTATGACCAGCCCCCAGGGACACAGAGAGCAGCCTGAGGGAGGCCCCTGGAGGGCAGAGAGAGAGGGGTCTCTGGCGAGCTGCCCAGAGGCTCTCAGGACAGCGGTCAGAAAGGAGCAGGTCCCCTGGGGCAGAAACGCCTCCATCCGGGAGCCCTAATCCCCTGGGGTCACACCTGTCCAAGGGTTGGCCTCCGCTGGCCTCGAAGCGGGCGTTAGACTTAGAAGATGATGAACAGGGCTCTGACCCCCACAAAATCAGGGTCGTTGGAGGTGCTGTGTCGGGGCACCATCCTCTGAAGGCAGGCGAGGTGAGGGGCCCTACACTCAGGCAGGGGGGACAGGGAGACAGGCAGGGCCTCAGAGGAGTCTCAGGCTCTGGCCGGGAGAGCTGAGGCTGGGCTGGGCGAGGAGAAGGAGGCCCGGGCCCAGCTCTGTACGTGCCCCTGGCGCGCCTGTCCCCACGCCTCCCGTCAGGACCGCCCTGGCAGGTGGGCTGGGGCACCCGGGTTCACGGAGGAGGCACCTGGCTGCAGAAGCGGAAAGTCACGGAGGGGTCTGGCAGGGGCTGAGGGCTCAAGGGGTCAGGGCCAAGAGCAGACACAGACTCCCGGGGCCAGGAGGACGGAGGAGAGCTGCCCTGGTTGCAGCGGGGCCTCTGAGGCCACGCTTGGCAGGTCACTTGGGAGAGTGACATGCAACGGCTTCTGAGGGGCTGCCTGCAGCCCAGGGGCTGAGTGCAAGGGGCAGGGGGCCACAGAGAAGGCAAGCAGGACTACAGTGGGGACAAGGTCAGAACCTCCCCAGCCTCTTACACCCCCTCCTCTGTCCACACAGGTCAGCCCAAGTCCGCACCCTCGGTCACCCTGTTCCCGCCCTCCACGGAGGAGCTCAATGCCAACAAGGCCACCGTGGTGTGTCTCATCAGCGACTTCTACCCGGGTAGCGTGACCGTGGCCTGAAAGGCAGATGGCAGCACCATCACTCGGAACGTGGAGACCACCCAGGCCTCCAAACTGAGCAACAGCAAGTACGCGGCCAGCAGCTACCTGACCCTGACGGGCAGCGAGTGGAAGTCTAAGAGCAGTTACAGCTGCGAGGTCACGCACGAGGGGAGCACCGTGACGAAGACAGTGAAGCCCTCAGAGTGTCCTTAGGGCCCTGGGCCCCCACCCTCGGGGGCCCTCTGGCCCCCACCCCCTCCCCCAGCTCTCCATGGACCCCTGAGCCCCCGCCCAGGTCGGCTCAGACCAGAGGCCTCTCCTTCCTCCTTGTTCCTGCTTCTCCTAAATAAAGACCTTCTCATTTATCAGCCGACATGTCTGAAGTGCTTTCTGGGTCTGGGCTAGTGTCAGGGTTAAGGGTCAGTTCCTTAGGGGAGGGACAGCTGTGACTTGAGAGTCCATCCACTTGTCATCACCCCAACCCATCCCCAGGCACCAGGGCGCCCTGAGTGCCCGGGCAGCGGTGACGCAGAGCAGGCCATGGTCAGCGGCGCAGGCTGCTGGGGGCAGGCTTGCCCTCCCGCACACCCCGTCCCCCCAGGAAGGGCCAAGGGCCTGTGAAAGGGGCAGGAGATGGCTCTGGGGATCGGGGAGAAATGAGGAGGGTTCCGGGTGAGACTGAGACACACAGGGCAGCCTTGGGCCCTAGTGGGGAGCGGGGCCTCCCGCAGGAGGACTGGAGGCGCCTGAAGCCAGGCCCGGGGTGGGCTTAGTTCTGAGGGGAGCCTCATGCTGGGTCCTCACTGCTTCTCCAGCTCTTTCTCTGGCTGCAGCGAGCGCGGCCTGCCCTGCCCTCTCAGTGTGCAGGCCCCCCGTTCCAGAGGCCCCTCCTGTTGCAGAGGCTCCTCCTGTTGCAGAGCGCAGGCTCTAGGCCCAGGCTCAACAGCTGCGGTGTGAGGACGTAGGCACTCCGAGGCCCGTGGGACCTTCTCAGGTCAGGGAAGATCAAACCCACGTCTCCTGCACCAGCAGGCGGGTTCTTAACCGCCGGGCCACCAGGAAAGCCCTGCGGTCGCTCATTTCTGTTGAGCTGTGGTGGGATAAGTTTCTACTGCCCAGCAAAGTGAGTCAGATGTCTGTGCACATACACACACGTGTGCCCACACGTTTAGATTCTGTCTCCATCCGGATCATCGCAGAGGACTGACTCGCGCTCTCTGCGCTGTCTAGTAGCTTCTCATTAGCCGTCGACGTGACATACAGACTTTGTAGGACCAGCATGTGTATGTCAGTCTCAATCTTCCAGGTTATCCCCCCGCTTCTGTCCCCCTTGGCAACCATAATTTTGTTTTCTACATCTGTGACTTCATTTCTGTTTTGTAGAGCAGTTCCTTTGAACCACTTTCTTAGATTCCACATTTAAGCCGTATCAAGTGCTATCTGTCTTTTGCTTACATCTGACTTCATTCCGTATGACAAGCTCCAGGTCCGTCCATGTCTGCACATGGCCTTGCTTCATTCTTCTTTATGGGTCACTCATGTTCCCTTGCGCGGACGCACCAACATCTTCACTATCCATTCATCTGTCAACAGACATTTAAGCTGCTTCCACGCCCCGGCTACTGCGAACAGTGCTGCCGTGGACACTGGAGCACGCGTGTCTCTTTGAGCTGTGGTTTTCTCGGGGTGTATGCCCCGCGGTGGGGTTGCTGGATCATATACGGTAGCTCTATTTCTGGATTTTAAGGAACCTCCACAGTCTTCTCCCTAGCGGCTGCACCAGCTGACACTCCTGCAAGCGGTGCAAGAGTGTTCCCTTCTGGTCACAGCCTCTCCAGCACGCACCTTCGCAGGCATTTAGGTGATGGCCGTTCTGACCGTTTGGAGCTGGTACCTCACTGCAGTCTTGATTTGCGCTTCTCTAATGGTCAGTGATGTCAAGCGTCTTTCCACGTGCCTCCTGGTCACTTGGTTGTGTTTGGGGCGCCGTTTGATTTGGTGTATTTTGTGTTCTTTCCACGAGGGTTGGAAAGCCTTGACCCTTTGATTGGTGGGTATGTCTGGGGCCTGGTGGGTCCTTCAGTCTCTCCCAAATCGCTCTGGCTTTTTCTAGCTGGAAGAGGCTGCAAGGGTGCGGTTGCTGGGGTGCAGCCCCCAGCCCCCCACCTCAAGCTGGACCTGGGAAATTCCCACTGCTTTACGTGCCTGCAAAGTAAAGTGGCTCTAGCTAGAAAGGGCTAGCAGGGTTCTGGGGCATATTTTGGCCAGAGGCAGTCCTAGGACGGTTGGTCAATTCCCCCCACAGGGCCCTTTCGGGATCACAGGTCATTAGCCGACTTATCTTCCTTGGACGCTCCAATCCCAGGTCCCTCAGGTGGGGTGGGAAGCCAGGGGCAACTGTAGTTCTGTCCTCCTCACTCTAGTGAAAGCGAGCGAAGTCGCTCAGTCCTGTCTGACTCTTTGCGACTCCATGGACTGTAGCCTACCAGGCTCCTCTTCCCATGGGCTTTTCCAGGCAAAGCTAGGGAGTGGGTTGCCATTTCCTTCTCCAGGAGTGAAAGCAGTAACTGGTCCACAAAGGGAGGCCCCTCCGATGCTCTTCACTTCTCCAGGAGTAGCTTTCGGATCTTATTTCTGTCCTTTAGTGGAGCACTTTTGCAAAATAACGAGTGGTCTCTGCCATCTTCTGAAAGCCAACAGCTCATCGTATCGCGGGGAAGTCTAGGGTGCGTGCAGGCAATGTTTGAATCCGCCCTGGTCATACTGTCTTGGTGCTGGAGTTCCCCCCTTCGTCCAGGGCAGCCTCGGCTGGTGGCCCCAGGCCTTCCCGCTCAGGCACAGGAGACCTCACAACTTCCTGCGCTCTGTGGGGACCGTGTGTTCCAGGCCCCTCTGGTGCCTGGCCCGACTCAGGCCTGGGATGGCCCGTGTAGCCCAGCAGCCTGATTCTCCTTAAAGAGATGCTGTCTCAGGACCACACAGAGGGGCTTGCTCACATCTCTGTTCTGAATAAGATGCTCTCAGATGCCT
Source organism: Capra hircus (assembly GCF_001704415.2). Taxonomy (NCBI): domain Eukaryota; kingdom Metazoa; phylum Chordata; class Mammalia; order Artiodactyla; family Bovidae; genus Capra; species Capra hircus. Next base: position 190,274 of record NC_030824.1, on the reverse strand, counting down.
CCAAACGTCAGATGAGACCCTGAGGGCTGGCCAGGACACTGTCCAGTCCTCCCTACAGACGGAGGCCGGACTTGGACAGCAATCAGCCCAAGCCTCACTAGAGATGCCCGTTTGAAGCCAGGAGAACCCCGAGGAACTGGAGGGGAGCCCCTGGAGCCCCAGTTAGGGTCAGATGGAAGATGGTCACGGCAAATCCATTCCAGCCGTGTCCATGAGGGGATGGGGACGCCCCCCGCCCTCAGCCTGTGCTCTCACCAGGGGGTCAGGCTGCTGCCAACTCCACAGAGAAGAGAAGCAGCTTTCTCCTCCGGGGTACCTTGCTCTTAGGGCGGTGAAGGCCCCCGGCCCCCTATGATTCCATTCCCACGCCTGGCCGCCTGGTGGGAAGAATGCATCCAACACGCACACCTGCTTAGGGAGCCTGCCTGTCCAGGCTCCTGCAGCTCGGCACGGGGTCCCCTGTCCTCTCATCTGCTGCGGGGGAGGGGTGCTGAAGCCCCTCTGTGAGCAGACACCAGCCTGGGGCAGGGACCCCACTTCCTCTGGCGCAGCTGCAGGTGGGGGGCTGGGGCGGGGCGGGCGGGGCGGGCCCTCCCAGGGAGGGGTTTTTGTGCCAGCCTGTGTCACTGTGTGGTGTTTTCGGCAGCGGGACCAGGCTGACCGTGCTGGGTGAGTCTCCCTCCTCCTTTCTCTCCCTCTTCTTTCCCCAAGGTTTGGATTTTCTGTCACTTTGCTCTTTTCTGGGCCCGGGGTCAGCCTGTGGTCAAGCCTTCAACCAGGACCCACCTCTGGGGCCCTAACCTCTTCCCTTCCCCTGACCCCAGACTTGTCCTGCTTGTCACTGAGGCCGCCACCAGAGCCTCCCCTCTGACCCCAGGGGCAGGGGAGTGAGCAGGCTGACCTACTGACTGGTCTGTCTGGCTCTCGGACCTCGCTCTCCTCTGTTCCCCCAACCCCTAGTCTGGGCTCTATGTTGACCCAGCTTTGTCTCTGAGGGTCACTTGGGGTCCCTATCTCATGGGGAAGAGGGAACTGGGCTACAGATGAGGGGCCATGGGGAGACATCAGAGGGACCCAGAACCCTCGGGGCTGGGGACCGAAGTCAGAGCGTCAGGACAGTCTGGGGACCGTGGGTCTAGGGAGCGGCTCGGGGACTTGGCAGAGGCGGAGGGGCTCGCCCAGGCTTCCAGGGGGCTGCCGCGCAGATTCTGGGCGGGCCTGGGACCCAGGGAAACTGCAAGAGGGAAGACAGGGGAGGAGAAGGTGCTAGACTCAGAATCGGGGAAGGGGATAGGCAGTCAGGACATGGGGGACACAGACTCCTGCGTCTGCAAGACACAGTCCTCAGAAGCAGGAGTCCCTGAGGAAGCAGAGAGACAGGTACCAGGGTAGGAAACCTCCAGACCCAAGAAGGATCAGAGAGGAACCTGAACTCAGATCTGCAGATGGGGGGACCGAGGACAGGCAGACAGGCTCTCCCTCAACCCAGCACAGAGGCTCCAAGGGACACAGACTAACTAGGAGACCAACAGACTCCTTCGGGCAAAGGTGCGAACAGACATGTCAGCTCGAAATATACATGGACTGACTCACAGGAGGCCAGGGAGGCCACATCATCCACTCATGGGGACAGACAGACAGCCCCAGGCAGACCCCCATCAACCATCAGACGGGCAGGCAAGGAGAGTGAGGGTCAGATGTCTGTGTGGGAAGCCAAGACCCAGGGGGTCTCAGGACAGCACTGTCAGGGGTCCAGGCTCAGGCTTTCCCAGGAAGATGGGGAGGTGCCTGAGAAAACCCACCCACCTTCCCTGGCACGGACCCTCTGGCTCACAGTGGTGCCTGGACTCGGGGTCCTGCTGGGCTCTCAAAGGATCCCGTGTCCCACTGCGACACAGACTCAGAGGCTCCCATGACAGGCACCAGACCTCTGATTGTGATCTTTTCCCCTCCCCCACTTTGCAGGTCAGCCCAAGTCCGCACCCTCAGTCACCCTGTTCCCGCCCTCCACGGAGGAGCTCAATGCCAACAAGGCCACCGTGGTGTGTCTCATCAGCGACTTCTACCCGGGTAGCGTGACCGTGGTCTGGAAGGCAGATGGCAGCACCATCAATCAGAACGTGAAGACCACCCAGGCCTCCAAACAGAGCAACAGCAAGTACGCGGCCAGCAGCTACCTGACCCTGACGGGCAGCGAGTGGAAGTCTAAGAGCAGTTACAGCTGCGAGGTCACGCACGAGGGGAGCACCGTGAAGAAGACAGTGAAGCCCTCCGAGTGTTCTTAGGGCCCTGGGCCCCCACCCCGGAAAGTCCTGCCCTCCCACCCTGGCTCCCCCTAGCCCTTCCTCCTGCACGCAATCAGCTCTCAATAAAATGTCCTCATTGTCATTCAGAAATGAATGTTCTCTGCTCATTTTTGTTGATACCTTTGGTGTCCTGAGCTCAATCATCCTCAAAGGAAACAAATCCTCTTAGCCTTTGGGAATCAGGAGAGAGGGCGGAGGCTTGGGGGTCTGGGGAGGGATGATTTCACTGTCACCCAGAATTCCCCAGAGAACATTCTAGAACCGGGGATGGGGCCGCGGCAGGAGCCAACTCTGCCCACCCTCCCCGTCAGCCGCCACGCTCCCTCCACCGTGTGGACCGTGTCCAGCTCCGATGGTCCACGTCATACACTCTTTGGTTGCCACGGCCCCAGGACAGCATCTCGGCCCCCTCCCCTGGGTGCTCAGCAATCACATCTGGAAGCTGCTCTTGCTCAAGCGGCCCTCTGTCCACTTAGATGATGACCCCCCTGACATCATGCGTGTTTTGGCTGAAACCCCACCCTGGTGATTCCCAATGGTCACAGCCAAGACTCCCCCTGCCTCGACCTTTCCAAGGCCACGGCCCTCTGCCCCTCCCCCAGGCCTCCCTGTCACATTCTTCAGGGGACCGGCAAGCCCCCCACCCTGGGCACTCATCTCACAGCTCCCCCAGGTTGCCCTCCTCCCGCTTGCGTGTCAGGAGGCTCCCAGCTGCCTTCGAGGTCGCTGACCAGCCCAGCTCTGCCCTCTGCGACCCCTTAGGACTCAGCCCACCACGGAGCCCAGCACCATCTCAGGCCCAAGTGCCCGTTTTGGTTGATGCGTTCCGTGAGCGCAAGCCGAGAATCCGGTTAGGGAGGTCGTGGTGTGTTCATCTCTGACCTTGGGCGCTGTCTTAGGAGCTCAGAATGGGGTCTGAGACCTGGATAGACTGTGCTAGCTATTCACATGGGACCACACGTGAGCACTGTTAGACACACACACACAAGTTACTGCAAACACAGTCATGTTGGACCAGAGCGCTTCCAGAATCCACCATGGCCTCACTCTGCGGAGACCACAGCTCCATCCCCTCTGGGCTGTAAACCGTCTCCCACCAGGTCGACCCCCTAAGCTGCTCATGAGCAGCCCCCACCTCCTCCAGGAGAAGTTCCCCTGGACCGGACCCAGTGTGACACCCAGCTGTCCCTCCTGCCCCTCCCCCGCCTGGAGATGGCCAGAGCCCCATTTCCCAGGGGTGAGCTCACAGGACGGGAGGGGTAGCTCCCCTCACCTGCCCGGAGGGTCGACCAGCCCCTCTGACGGCTGGAGGGGTGGTGCGGGGGTGGGGGGGGTGCGGGGGCCGGGGAGGGGGTGGGGGGCTGGCGGGGGGCGGGGGGGCAGTGTGTGGCAGCCCGGGGCTCCTCTGCAGCTGCAGGCAGGCCTGGGCTGGGGCTGGTGGGCTGGCAGCAGGGTTTATGCTCGGGGCTGTGTCACTGTGTGTCTGCTCGGTGGAGGGACCCAGCCGGCCATACGGGGTGAGTCTCCCCCTTCCAGGTTTCCGGGTCAGGAGTGACAGCTGGGTAGATTCTTGCGTCTCCTTACCCGTCTGGGGCTGAGGTCTCAGTCGCCCTAGGCCTGTAACCTGCCCGCTTTTAGCCTGTTCCCCCTGGGGTTCTTCACATTTCCCTGTCACCAGCAAAGCCCAGAGAATATCCAGATGGGCAGGCTGTATGGGACGGCAGGCTTGTCCACCGCCAGCCCCCGGGCCCTCTCACCCCGGGCTCCTCGCAACCTCCAGACACTGTCTGAGCTGCCTCCCTGGATGCTTCACCTTCTGAGACTGTGAGGCAAGAAACCCCCTCCCCAAAAGGGAGGAGACCCTACCCCGGGGCAGATGACCGTGCTGTGTGGGGACCCTGGGAGCAAGTGGGGTCTGGGGGGACTGTGGTCACTGCAGACTGACGCCCCAGGAGGGGTGAGAGGTCATGGCCGCCAATGCTAGCAGCTGCAGGGAGCACGGGCCGGGGGACAAGTTATGCAGACAGGACAGGGCGTGTGACCCTGAAGAGTCAGAATGGCCCAGAGCGGGGGCCCGGAGCTCCCGAGATTAGGCCTTGGATCCTAACAGGAACCAGGAAGGTCCACAGGCCCACCCCAGCCCTCTCCCTGCACCCAATCAGCTTTCTCATTGTCATTCAGAAACCTTGCTCTCTGCTCATGCTTTGCCTTGTCCCGTATTTAATCATCAGCCTCTCCAGGATTCTGGAACTGGGGTGGGGAAACCCAGGCACCAAGGAGGAAAATACCCCAAGGGGAGCAGCTTACAGTGTCAGGATCAGGGGGCATCTCTGGGAGACTGGTGGGGACCCACCCCCCACCCGCCCTCTCCTCCTCCAGCTCAGGGCCTTGCCCACCCCGCCTCCTTTCTGGACTGGTGCCGTCCAGATGAGCCCTCGCTCCCTGCCCCGGTCGAGACCCTCTAGACGGCGACCCCGCCACCGCCACCATGTCATCTCTCTCCTGCCCTGGCCCTGCCCCTGGAATGCCCCCCTCCCTCGCTGCCCAGTTCTTCTCCTGCCCAACCCCACATCTTCCTCATCACTCCCGAGGGCTGGCTCACCCACGGGGCCAGTCCTGCACTGTCAGCTTCATAGGCTCCTAAATCTAGGGTGCGTCTCGGTTCTCCACCCAAAGACAAGTTCAGGGATGCAAGAGGCTGGAAGGAAGCCAGGAAGGAAAACGGTTGCATGAAAGACCCACCTGGAGGAGGCTTGAGCCCGTGACAGAGATGAGCTCTGAGCTCCTCAGGAAGGCGGCAAGAGGTGCCTTGGAAGTGCCGAGATTCACAACAAAGCCTTTGCTGGAGGGAAACTGGTGTCTCGGAGCCGAAGCCAGGCACCTTGTACCACAGTCAAAAGTGGGGTCGTGTTTTTCCGGAGACCTCAGCCCTGCTGGGAGCCGGGCTCTGACACACACACAGGTGATGGGCCGGTAGCCTCAGGACCCGGCGAGGACCACGAGCTGGCACAGCTGCCCTGCAAAGGGAGCCCGCCGTGTTCCTGTCTCGGGTGCCATCTGGGGGCAGGCGACGGCTACATAGTAACGGTCCCTGGGTTTGGCCCCTGGGAGGTGCACCAGGTAAGCTCCTGCCTCTGGACCCAGGGTGGACCCTTGGAACAAAAACCCACCACCCTGCACACACCGTACACCTAAGGCCTCTCCCACCCCTGCCTGAGGCCCCTTGGGTGTCCCAGGGCCCCCAAGCTGTCCCCCAACTCACCACCCAGCTCTGCCAGGTGGGAGCAAAGAGGAGAGGGCTGCTCTCCCAGGTCTGAGGCCCAGGAAGGGGCCTGCCACCTCCCCGGGGCTGGTCCACTGGCCACTTGCTCCCTTCCACCGTGACGTCAGGACTCACTCCCTCTGTGAGGCCCCCAGGGTCCGCCAGCTCCAGAGGCTCTGACGACGAGGGGTATGATGAGCCCCAAACAGGCCCTCCATGCTGGGGCCCTGGGCGGTGCCCCTTCCGGCTGCACTTGGGGGCTAGAAAGGCAGGCCGCGGTCAGGGCTCAGGGTGTCCCTCGGCGACTCTGCCCCTTGGCTCTTGCTTTAGCGGCTATAATGAACCACCCAAACACAGAGGCTTTAAGCAATCGACACACATTTACTCTTACAGGTCAGGGGGCAGAAGCACAAAACGAGTCCTACAGGAGAAACTCCAGGTCTCTCAGGCTGAGTTCCTTCCGGGGGGCTTTTCCAGCCTCTGCTGTGTGTTGTTCAGTCACTAAGTCGTGTCCGACTCTTTGCGACCCCGTGAACTGCAGCAGGACAGGCCCCCTGTCCTTCACCATCTCCTGGAGTTTGATCAAATTAATGTCCATTGAGTCGGGGATGCCATCCCGCCATCTCATCCTCTGTCGTTCCCTTCTCCTCCTGCCCTCAATCTTCCCCAGAATCAGGGTCTTTTCCAATGAGTCAGTTCTTTGCATCAGGTGGCCAAAGTATTGGAGCTTCAGCATCAGTCCTTCCAATGAATATCCAGGCTTGATTTCCTTTAGGATGGACTGGCTCGATCTCCTTGCAGTCCAGCGGACTCTCAAGAGTCTTCCCCAGCACCACAACTTGAAAGCATCAGTTCTTTGGTGCTCAGCCCTCGTTGCGGTCCAGCTCTCGCATCCGTACATGACTGCTGGAGAAACCGTGGCATTGACTACGCTGGTCTCTGTTGGCAAAGTGACGTCTCTGCTTTCTAATACACTGTCTAGGTTTGCTACAGCTTTCCTTTCTCAGAGCAAGCGTCTTCTAATTTCACGGCTGCAGTCACTGGCCGCAGTGATTTTGGAGCCCGCCCTAAAAAAATCTATCACTGCTTCCACTGTTTCCCCTTCTATTTGCCATCAAGTGATGGGACTGGATGCCCTGATCTTAGATTTTTGAATGGTAAGTTTTAAGCCAGATTTTTTGCTCTCCTTGTTCACCCTCATGAAGAAGCTCTTAGTTCCTCTTCACTTTCTGCCATTAAAGTGGTATCATCTGCATATCTCAGGTTATTGATATTTCTCCCAATAATCTTAATTCCAGCTTGTGATTCATTCAACCCAGAATGTCACATGATGTACTCTGCATATAAGTTAAATAAGCAGGGTGACAATATACAGCCTTGACGTATTCCTTTCCCAATTTGGAGCCAGTCCATTGTTTCATGTCCGGTTCTAACTGTTGCTTCTTGACCTGCATACAGGTTTCTCAGAAGGCAGGTGAGATGGCCCAGCACTCCCATCTCTTTAATAAGAATTTTCTACAGTTTGTTGTGACCCACACAGTCAAAGGCCTTGGCGTAGTCAGTGAAGCAGAAGTATTAAATTATGTCCTTTGGGAATTCCCTTGCTTTCTCTATGATCCAATGGATGTTGGCAATTTGATCTCTGGTTCCTCTGCTTTTTCTAAATCCAGCTTGTACATCTGGAAGTTCTCGGTTCATATACTGCTGAAGGCTAGCTTGAAGTAGTAGGAAGCATTACTATGAATAAAGCTAGTGGAGGTGATGGAATTCCAGCTGAGCTATTTAAAATCCTCACAGATGATGCTTTTAAAGTGCTGCACTCGAGAAGTGAAAGTCGCTCAGTCGTGTCCAACTCTTTGCAACCCCATGGACTATACAGTCCATGGAATTCTCTAGGCCAGATTGCTGGAGTGGGTAGCCTTTCCCTTCTCCAGGGGATCTTCCCAACCCAGGGGCTGAACCCAGGTCTCCCGCATTGCAGGCGGATTCTTTACCAGCTGAGCCACCAGGGAAGCCCGTATTGCTGCACTCAGTATGTCAGCAAATTTGAAAAACTCAGCAGGGGCCACAGGACTGGAAATGGTCAGTTTTCGTTGGATTGATCAGTGTCAGCGTCCAATCCCAAAGAAGGGCAATGCCAAAGACCACTGAAACTGCCATACAACTGGGCACGTGCTAGGAGAGCTGTGCTCAGAATCCTGCAGGCTGGGCTTCAGCAATCGTGAACCGAGAACCGAGAGCTTCCAGCGTCCAGATGAGCCCAGTCCTCAGCTCAACCCTTCCCCTCTGCTTCAAAGCTGCAGCAGCTTCTCGCCTCTCTCCTTTCCCCTTTGACCTCTGCCCCCATCTCACCCCTCGAGGAGGTGTTATAGCCGTGCATTCCGGGAAACAAACTCACTCAGGACAATGCAGATAGTGGAGCGCAGTTTATTACACTGGCGGCCCGAGGCAGAGTCTCCTCTTAGCCAAGGATCCCAACAAGCATTTGTGAAAATCTTTTACACCCCATGTGTACGTGTCCGAACACACCGCCCCAATTTCATTGAGACTTACATAAAACACAGGAAGGGTGAATACAATCACAATAACCCCATCATTCAAATGTTAGGTGTTCAAACAGTTAATAATCTATAAGCCTGCGGTTTCGCTCCAATAGATACAGAAAGGACTTATGGCCTGTCCGGAGGCAGGGGTGATTACGTGTGTTTTCTCTTAGGCGATGAGTAGCCAGGATGTGACCTGAACGGTGCCCCGGTCCAGAGCGGGGCTCATCCTTCTACTGCAGGCACTAAACACGGAGTCCAGAGTCCCCTGGAGAGGCGGCCGAGCATGGGCAGCATGAACAGGCCTCAGATGGGGTCCAGGCCCTAGGAACCCCTTCTTCAGAGGCTCCAGGTTCGTCAGGGCCGCCATTGCCCGCTTCAGGGGCGTCAGCTACAAACTGGCGCTTGCCATGGGACTCGCCATCTGCTTCTACGAGGACTGAACACGCGCTGCTGCAGCTGCCGACTGTCAACACCCGCCGAAAGGAGTTCAGGGCGGAAAGCAGAAAGGAGGCCCTCTGTGCTGGGAGCAGGGTCGGGGAACAGACCGGACAGGTCTGCAGAGAGTTAGACGTTCTCAGGAGCTGATTTTATGAGCCCAGTTCTTGTATGTCCTCACATCTAGAAATGCACCAAAAATATCCATGGTGATGATTGTTCCTTGTGCCTAGCAACAGCTCCACAAGACTAGTAGAATCTTCTGGAAAGATATGTGCTTGGCTGCACGTCTTTCCCCTTCACCGAAATCACACACAAACCGACCTTTCTCCCCCTGCCTCCTCGGGGCAGTTTCTCAGAGCTATCTGAGGGGCCGTCCCCTGGGCTGCAGTCCTCATATTGTACCAGATGAAGCTTGCGACTCTCACGCTGTGCTTTTTTTTTGTTTTAAGTTGACAGAGGGCACACTGACCAAGTTCAAACACACCAGGCTTGCCCTGCTCAGCCAAGCGCTGGAGCAGCCTCTGTGGACTGAAGGCCCCAGAGCTCTGGGCTGAGCAGTCCCAACTCACGGCCCCTGGAGGAAAAGAGAAGATGGTCAGGTCAGAAGAGGGGCCTCAGCCTGGCCCTGCCCTGCCTCGCTGAGCCACACTGGGCAGCACCCTTGGCCCTGGGCTTGCTTGCTGAGACCAAGGCAGGGAGAGGCGATTGAGTTGGGTGGGGGAGGGGGGTTGTGACTTCCTCCACTGCCGAAAAGCAGAGCCTAGAATAGCCTCTGGCTGGGGGTGGGGAAGGGGAGGGGACTGCTGGGGCCCTGGGGGACGTCCAGGAGTTTCTACTGAGCTGAGCTGGGTGACTCTCCCGACTGCCCAACCCCCTGCGAGTCAACAAGAGAGCGCAGCCTGGCGAAACCTGGGCAGGGCACACGTCTCCTTAACCCCACAGTGTTCACCAAGCCCAGCAGCCGTGGGGAGGGGCAAGGTCCCTGTGTCTGGCGGGAAACAGACCCTCACACCCAGCACAAAGGCCTAAACCCAGGTTTCCAGCCGCTTTGAAATTATAGCAGCCGTGCCCTCTGGGTCAGTGACCAGGACACAGAGAGATGAAGTCCGCATCTCTCAGAGCGCGCCGTCCTCCGCCTGGTCAGGCCCAGGGCCCCCGGCCCGTCTGTGGCTGTGACGGCGCATGTTAGCCTCCTCCTTGCGGCTCCTGAGCAGGACGCGCGGGAGGAGCTGGCCAGGTCTCCAGGGCCCCTGGCGGTACACACAGGAGCATCACCCGCCAGCACCCGTGGGCCAGGCTGCTCCAACACGCTGCCGGGCAGGAGCCTTTGAGAGGCTTCAAGGGGCAGCACCTCCCTGGGGTGGCCAGGGATCCCCTGCTTCTGCGAGGTTACCCAGAGGGATCGCACGTGGGTCTCGGGGACACAAGTGCAGTGGTGCAACAGAGGGGAATGGGTCCCGGCAGGGCCGGTCTTTGGACCCGATTTTCTGAAAAGCCAGTTGGTCACCTGGGGTCACAGCAAAGCTAATCCTGTTTGGCCAGGAGTCTCCCAGTGACGGCCTCCCCCAGAACATCGGGCCCAGTGGGGGCTCCAGGGGGTAGACTTGCCTCCTGCATTTCCCCTACAGTCCCAGCTCACGCCTGAGTCTTAACAAGTCCGTGATTTGGTAAATTAATTTCTGTAGATTGACAGTGTTTGTGTGTGTTTCTGCTGAACAGCAAAGTGAATCAGTTACACATATATGTATCCAGCTCTCTTAAGACTCTCTTCCCATATAGGTCTCTGTGGAGTATCAGGTAGCATTTCCTGTGCTGTGCAGAAGGTCCTTATTCACTTGAGCTCAGTCGTGTCTGACTCTTTGTGACCCCATGGACTGCAGCACGCCAGGCTCCCCTGTCCATCACCAACTCTTGGAGCGTATTCAAACTCATGTCCATCGAGTCGGTGATGCCATCCCACCATCTCATCCTCTGCCATCCCCTTCTCCTCCTGCCTTCTATCTTTCCCAGCACCCACTAGAGAAGGGAATGGCAAACCACTTCAGTGTTCTTGCCTTGAGAGCCCCATGGACAGTATGGAGAGCCCTTATTAGTTATCTATTTTATATACAGCAGTGCGCACATGGCAGCCCCGCTTTCACAATTTATCACCCCCCACCCCCTCCAACCACTTGGGAGCCATAAGTTTGTTTTCTGCATCTGTGACTCTATTTCTGTTTTGTAAACAAGTTCATTTATGCCACTTTTTTAGAGTCTGCACATAAGCGACAAACCCACAGCAAACATGCCCAGCAGTGAAAACTTGAAAGCGTTTCCTCTGAGATCAGAAACAAGATAAGGATGTCCACCCGCTCCATCTCTACTCAGCACGGCTCTGCCAGTCTTAGCCATGGCAATCAGAGGAGAGAAAGACATTAACGAACCCAGACTGGAAAAGAGGAGTAAAACTGTCACTGTGTGCAAATGACGTGGCGCTCATACACAGCAAACCCTAGGGATGCTCCCGGATAACTGTTAGAGCTCATCAGCGAGCGTGTTGCAGGATAAAACTAATACACAGGAATCTCCTGCATTCCTACAGACTGACAGCGAAAGGTCTGAAAGAGAAATTAAGGAAACCATCCCATTTACCATCGCATCAAACTTAGGAATAAGTCTACCTAAGGGGGCAAAGACCTGCACTCAGAAAACCATAAAATAGAAATCAAAGACGACACACAGAGAGAGGGATAGCACGCTCTTGGATTAGAAGAATCAAGAGTGTGACGATGCCTATACTACCCAAAGCAACCCATAGATTCAGTACAACGCCTATCAAACTCCCAAAGGCATTCTTCACAGAATTAGAATTAGAACAAACAGGTTTACAAGTTGCAGGGAAACAAGAAAGATCCTAAAGAGCCCAAGCAATTTTGAGAAAGGAAAATGCAGCTGGAAGTCAGGCTCCCTGCCTTCAGACTGTGTGTACCAAGCTGGCATGACTTTTAACAGCGGGGGCGCAGGGAGGGCAGATGGGGTGGGCTTCCCTGGTGGCTCAGCTGGTAAAGAATCCTCCTGCAGTGCAGGAGACCTGGGTTTGATCCCTCGGCTCGGAAGATCCCCTGGAGAAGGGAAAGGCTACCCACTCCAGTATTCTGGCCTTGAAAATTCCAAGCACCATATAGTCCATGGGGTCGCAAAGAGTCGGACATGACTGAGCGACTTCCAATCCTGGAAACGTCCCAGTGTGGCCGGTGAACTTGGGTTGTCCAAGCTCGGGGTAACCGTTTGCTGAGCGACTGACTGATACTCCTTCTCATGGGTTAAAATGTGGGGCCCAAGGCCAGGACCAGGCCCCGCGGTCAGCCAGGCAGACCCCGTGCAGCCCCATCGAGTATGTGGCCACCGTGGGGTTCCTGGCCCCCGTGGGCCTCGACTGGAGCCCCTGGAGTGAGCCCACCCCCTCCCAGCCCTTGAGAGGCCTGGGTGCAGCCCTAACCGTTTCCCACTCAGTGACAGATCCGTCTGTGTGGAAACCTGCTCTTGTCCCCAGGGAACCTGGCAGGACTCAGGGAGAATGTCTCCAGGCAGCCACAGATCAGGGGCCAGGAGGCAGGGCTGGGTCCAGCAGAGGCCCTGAGCCCACTCCCGGGAAAGAGCAGCTGACGGTCAGCACGACCCACCAGGGCACCGACGCCTGCTTCCACACAGGCCGCCCCCTCATGGTGACACTCTTTTCCTGTGGCCACATCACGCGCCCCAGGTCCCTCCTGCTCCCCAGCTCCTGACCTGGGGACCTTTTTCCCCCACGGGGACGTCAGGGCTGGCATCCACTGAGCACCCCGTGCCCGGACCGTGCTGATCACCAGCGCTTGCACCCCCTCTCGGGTCTCACCAGGATGGGCAACTCCTGCCCGCCCAGCACCCGGCCTCCTGGGGACACGTCGAGGGAGGAGGGAGAAGCCTGGGCCAGACTCCCAGTGAGCTCCCTAAGGAGGACAGAAAGGCTGCCGTGGGCCGGCCGACAGCAGCTCTCTGAGAGACGTGGACCCCAGACCACCTGTGAGCCACCCGCAGCGTCTCTGCTCACACGGGCCACCAGCACCAGTGTGGACCAGGGCGAGTGGGTGAGGCCCAGGAGGACAGGGCGCGTGGGTGAGGCCCGGGTGGACCAGGGCGAGTGGGTGAGGCCCGGGTGGACAGGGCGAGTGGGTGAGACCCGGGTGGACCAGGGCGAGTGGGTGAGGCCCGGGTGGACAGGGCACGTGGGTGAGGCCCGGGTGGACCAGGGTGCGTGGGTGAGGCCTGGGTGGACCAGGGCCCATGTCGGTGAGGCCCACTGGACCAGGGTGCGTGGGTGAGACCCGGGTGGACCAGGGTGTGTGGGTGAGGCCCAGGAGGACAGGGCACGTGGGTGAGGCCCACTGGACCAGGGCGAGTGGGTGAGGCCCGGGTGGACAGGGCGAGTGGGTGAGGCCCACTGGACCAGGGCGAGTGGGTGAGGCCCGGGTGGACAGGGCGAGTGGGTGAGGCCCGGGCGGACCAGGGTGCGTGGGTGAGACCCGGGCGGACCAGGGTGCGTGGGTGAGACCCGGGCGGACCAGGGTGCGTGGGTGAGACCCGGGTGGACCAGGGTGCGTGGGTGAGGCCTGGGTGGACCAGGGTGCGTGGGTGAGACCCGGGTGGACCAGGGTGCGTGGGTGAGGCCTGGGTGGACCAGGGTGCGTGGGTGAGGCCTGGGTGGACCAGGGCCTGGAGCAAAGCCCTGACTCAGCAGTGATTTCTTGAGTCCCCACTGCGTCCAGGGACCTCAGCGATGGCAAGCAGCCCTGTTAGGGGCTCCCGACGGGGACCGGGCCGGGGGACAGCCTGTGGAGAGTGAGAGGTGCCCTGGAGAAACAGCCGGGGGATGGCCGGGTGCCCCACCAGGCTGTCCAGGGGCCACAGCTGAGCCCGGAGGCGGCCAGTGTCCGGGACAGCCCTGATTCTGGGTTGGGAGCTGGGGACCAGGGTACCCTCTGTGCAGCTGGGCCGGCGACAGTGGAACCTCGCTCCCTGGGGGCCCGAGAGGGACGGTCAGGTGGAAAATGGACGTTTGCGGGCCTCTGGGGTTGACAGTTGTCGCCGTTGGCATTGGGCTGTTTGTGCCCAGCAGCCTCAGGCCAGCACCCCTGGGGCTCCCCACAGGCCCCGCACCCTCACCCCCACGCAGCTGGCCTGGCGAAACCAAGAGGCCCTGACGCCCGAAATAGCCAGGAAACCCCGACCAACCGGCCCAGCCCTGGCAGCAGGTGCCTCCCTCTCCCCAGGGTGAGGAGAAGGGTAGCTCCAGTTCTGGAAGCTTCCACCAGCCCAGCTGGAGAAGGGCCTGCAGCCCAGCACCCAGGCAGCCCAGGCCCCTGTGTCCAGGCCTGGCCGCCTGAGACCACATCGGTCAGAAGCGGCAGCTTCGGTCCCACGATCCTGTGTCTGGGATCCTGGAGGTCGTGGCCCCTCTCGGGGCCCCAGGAGCCCGTCTAAGTGCCGGGCTCAGAGCTGAGGGTGCCGCGGGACACAGAGCAGCTGAGGCTGGCCTGAGGCACCACGGTCACACTTCCTCTGCTGCCCCTCACTTGGGACTCTCTGTGGGGAGGGACTGAGCCGAGTGTGGGGAAGGGGAGAGAAACGGGGACCCTCACGATCGCTGCCCTCGGAGCCCTGGTGCGTCTGGAGTAACAACGAGGTGACTCAAAGCACAGCTGATGCCCACGGGGCCTCACAGGGTCATTCTCCAGGGCACGGGACCTCAGATGGGCCAGCCACTCATCCATCCGTCTGGCCACCCATCCATCCAACCATCACCTTTCCCTCCATCCATCTGAACGCCTCCCTGAGGCCTCCCCGGGGGCCCGGCCTGCATGCGGCTCTCAGCTGCTCATCCCAGGCAAGTCAGGCCCGGCACAGTCAAGGCCAAAGTCAGACCTGGAAGAAGCCTGCTTCACCACGGGAGGAGGGGGGCTGAGGACACAGGGCGCCCCGTGCCCTGCCCAGCCTGCCCCCCATGCTCAGCCGAGATGCTGAGGACAACGTGGGGGCAGGAGGTGGGACAGACGGGCCAGCTTGGGGAGGCTAGCTGCCCCCCTGGCTGCGGGTGAGCAGACTGCCCACCCCACCCCAGTTACAGGCCTCCCTGATGGCCCCTCCTCGCCTCCCCATCTGTCTCCAACAGAGAGGTCCTGGGACATTCCAGGGCTCCGTGGTCCTCACAGGAGTAAAAGGTGGGGAGCAAGTACCCGGCACGCTCTCCTGAGCCCACCCCCAAACACAAACACACAAAAATCCCTCCGCCGGTGGGACTTCACCAGCTCGTTCTCAGGGGAGCTGCCAGGGGGTCCCCCAACCCCAGGAAGCCAGAGGCCAGGCCCGCAAGTCCACAGCCATAACACGTCAGCTGACAGAGAGACACAGCGTCCGGCAGACAGGTGCCCCCGCCCGCGAGCCTGGGGACCCGGGGAGTGTGGCCCTCGCCCGCCCAGCCAGGGTCGGCCGGCTCATCAACCGCTGCCCACTCCCAGCACCCTGGCCTCCCCTGTGGGCCCAGCTCAGGTCCTGGGGGTGAAGCTAAGCCACGGAGCCTCATCCCAGCCCAGCCCGGAGCCCACGAGGCTATTAAGAAATGCTTCTTCCCTGCGTCGGGAAGCATCAGTGGGGAAGGCAAGAGCCGGGGGGTTCTGGGGTCCTGGGGGATCAGATGAGGGGGTCTGGGAGCAGCAGCAGCTTCAGGCACCACAAAACAAGGCCCGGGAGCTGGACTCCCAGGGCTGAGGGGCGCAGGGAAGGAGGACCTCCTGGGGGTTGGCGTGAGCAGAGGCACCAAGGTGGGGGCTGAGCACCCCTCGGCTGGCACACAGGCCCCACTGCAGCACCCTTCCCCCTCGGAGACCCCAGGCTCCCATCTCCTGCCTGGCCTGCCATCCTGCTCACCACCCGGAAATCCCTGCGTGCGGTGCCATGTGGCTGGGCCCTGCCCTGGGGGGGAAGGAGACTCAGACAGACAGGATGCCAGGACAGAGAGGGGCGAGCAGAGAGCGCTGGGAGGGGGCCGAGGGAGGCCTGGGGGGCGGAGGGGCAGGAGTTCTCCAGGGTGGACGGCGCTACGCTGGGCTCGGTGAGCACAGAGGCCCCAGGTGTCCCAGGCCTGGGAACCCAGCAGAGGGGCAGGGACGGGGCTCAAAGGACCCGAGGGCCGAGCCCTGACCAGACCTGTGGGTCCAGAAGGCAGCTGCACCCTGAGGCCACTGAGCGGCCCCTGTCCCGAACCACCTTTGAAACGTGGGACACACGCTCCCGGGTGGAGCCACTCACGCCTTCTGGGAGGCTCCCAGTGAGCTCATCACTCCATCTCACAGGGAGGGAAACCGAGGCCCAGATGACGAACATCCCAGCGAGCAGGTTAGAGCCAGCCCCTGGGGTACCCCCTACCAGCCTGGGGCCTCCCCTCTGTGGCGTGGGAAATCAAGGCCACACAGGGGCTCCACGAGGGCTGCCCTCTGCCAGGCCCTGGACACCACGTGGGTGACCTCCGCCTCCATCATCCAGCCCTGGGGGGCAGAGGGGAGGCCCAAGGGTGGACTCCCTGGCCACCCCCTGCCCCACAGCTGGGAGGAGCTGGGAGCTGGTGGCCAAGGGCCTGGAGGAGCCCAGACCCCAGGGTGGCAGGGGGGTCCCCCAGCCACAGCCCTTCTCAGCCTTGACCTGGGGCCACTGGCCTTCCTCTAAGTTCAGTTCCCTCTCTCCATCTGCACAAGGTTGGGGGTGGGGGGTGGCGCGGTTAGTGAGTCTCCCCTGAAGGGGGGCCTGGGGCTTAAAGGCGATGACACCTGTGACGTGCTTGGACCCCGGTGACTCTCACCCACCCCAGTCACTCTGTCCCCTCCTGGGCTCCTTGTCCAGGGCCTGCCTCTGCTGTGCTGTGAGACCCTGGGCAAAACGCTTCCCCTCTCTGGGCCTCAGCCTTCCCCTCTGCTCGGGGAGAAGTGGGTGGGGAGACTTGCAGGCCAGAAGCAGCAGGAAGACCGTTGGATTCCTGGATCAGGGAGCTGGGCAGCCAGGCCCTGGGCCTGAAGGGGCAGTGAGGCCAGAGGTGAGAGCAGGGAGGGGAGCGGGTGGGGTGGGGGCTCTGCCTGCAGCTGGCCGCCCCTGGGAATCCCCAGGCTAAAGTTAACCCTGCGCTGGCTGAAACCAGAACTCCGGGTGCCAGCAGGGCGCCACAAGGGGAAGAGAAACCGAGCCGCGGTCGGCGGGGCGTGGGACGGGGACAAACAGCGCCAGGTGCGGCCCGCGCGGCGGGACAGGCCAGTTTCAGGGCTGATGCCGGATGTTTGTGCAGCTCACAGGTGGGGATGTGCAGAACCCCCCCCTCACCTCCGCCCAGCCCCTGCCCAGCCTGGTCCGGGCCTGATGCCGCCCCCTAGCTGCCTCCTCAACATCCTTGCCATCCTGGGTCCTGGGATCCTGGAGGGCTGGACCCCAGGGGAATCTCAGAACCAGCTGGCGGTGGCCCCCGAGGTCAGCAGGGCCCCGGGGAGGGGGCAGCAGGGTCACCAAGCCCATCAGCACAGCAGGGAGGGGCTCTGGCCCCGGCGTCCCAGCCCCAGGGCCCTCCTGGCTGCAGAGTGAGCCTTGGGTGGGCGAGGGGGTGAGCAGAGGCCTCCCCACTGCCCGTGACTCCAAGGGGCCCCAGGGAGACGCAGTCCAGCCCTTCAGCAGGAAATGTATCCCTTGTCCATGGCCTGGGGACGCTCTGTCCTTTGGCCCAGCAGCCCTGCTCCTAGGAGCTCCTCACCGGCCCAGGACCCAGGGACAACGTGGTGCCCAGCCCTGGGTCCCCACCAGCAGCACGTCCGCACAGCCTGACCTCCACAGCCCCAAAAGGCCTTGGAGATGTGCCGTGGGAGGGTTCCACTGTAGGGGACGGGGACAGGGGATGGGCGGCGGTCGTGTCTGAGCCCACCTTTGGGAAAAGGCCCTGACTGTCACAGAGGAAAGGCTGCCAGCATGCACACCAACACGCTGAGTGCCCCCTGGAAGCAAGACCGGGCGTTTACTTTCTTCCTTATGCGCCCCTGTTCCTTCTCATTTCTCAAAGACCGTGACACTTTCAGCATCAGGAGACAAAGCAGGACGTGATTTACGATGAACGACCCTCTAAACATGGTGTGGTAGAAGGTTTGAACGGCATCGAGAAAACATCATCCCCAAGAGGTCACAAGACAAGACCCAGCATCTGCGAGCGTGTGTCTCTGTATCCACAAGCCCACCCGTGTCCGCACCTCTTACTTGGGGCTACCCGGGCGGGCGGACGTGCCAGGAACGGTGGTTCTCACTTGGCCCTGGCCACTTCCCTGATTTGTTTCTACAATGATGTTTACTATGTAGCTATAAAAACACATGTTTTTAAGTGTTTTTGTTTTCACTTGTGTTATTTCAGTTCACTTAACATTCAACAAATATTTATTGCTTACCTGCTACATCTATGACAGGCCGGGTGCAGGTTTGGGACTGACCACGTTGATGATGAGAGAGAGAATCATCTCTCTTGATCAGTGGTCCAGGGTGGTGGGGGTGGCTATTTGGAAAGAGGTCATGACAACGTTAAGATGGAGTCTCACCTCTAAGTCGTAGGTCATGTCCAAACCCACGAAACTCTCTCACAACCCCAGCTCCACACCCAGAAAGGCTACTGAGCCCCTAAGAACAGACAGAAGGCACTGCAGGGGTGCGGAATGCCTGCCAGCAGGCAGGGAGCAAAGAGGATTGGAGAAAAGCAGCCCCTTTCAGAAGCTCTCTGGTGGTTCAATGGTTAAGACCTTGCCGTCCAGTGCAGGGGGCGTGGGTTGGACCCCTGGTAGGGGAGCTAAGACCCACAGGCCTCATGGCCAGACCACCAGAAAATAAAACAGAAACGATGTTACAAGTTCAATAAAGACTTTAAAAACGGTCCACGTCCAAAAAGCTTTTAAAACAAAGAAAAGCAACCCGTTTTAATACAGCTAAAAACATAAGAGTGAGCGATTGCACACCAAAAGTGTAAGCAATTTCTGCAGAGTTAAAAAAAAAAAAAAAGACAAAAAAAAAAAAACCTTCCCACAAATAAAGTGGACTGGCCTGGGACAAAGTCCAGGATTGGCAGAACTTATAAAGGAAAGAGGCACTCTTTGAAGCAGACCAGAGTAAGCTTCACGAGCGTTTACCCAGTTCTTCGGACAGGAAGAGTTACGCGGTAGATGAAAGCACAGTCTGTGTGGGTGGGAAGGCCTAGGCTGCCACAGAGCTGACAAGGCATCTCAGCAATTCTCTGTCTCCCTGGGTCTGATCTGGTCGATGTTGGTAATATTAGAGGCCACCTCACAGCTCCATCCTGAGGAATGCAGAAGAGGAGGTAACTAAGCCTTTTCACAGAACACCTGGCTCAGTGAATGAAAGAAACGGGTTAGCAGTAATTACTAGCAACTCACTCACACAGAGCTTGTTAATTCTAATCGTAGTTACAGGAGCCGAAGGACCCTGTACAGACGTCCTTTCTTTTTCTTAGCCCCCTGGGTCCTGTACAGACGTCCTTTCTTTTTCTTGGCCCCCTGGACACTCTATTTAGACCCTCCATTCAAGGGGCCTCCCTGGTGGCCCAGACAAGAAAGAACCTGCCTGCTATGCGGGAGACTCAGGTTTGATTCTTGAGTCAGGAAGATCCCCTGGAGAAGAGAATGGCCACCCACTCCCGTATTCTTGCCTGGAGAATTCCATGGACAGAGGAGCCTGGCGGGTTAGAGTCCATGAAGTCATAAAGAGTCAGACACGACTCAGCAACTGACACAGCACACACACAGTCACTGCCAGCCGGTGGTCCTGCGGATGCGTGCACACACCTCAGCTGTCCCTTCCACACGCTCTCCCCAGAAAAAGATGAGGGCTTAACCCAGTTCAGTGAGTCTGGCACTGTGACTTCGAGTCCAAACGGGCAGGAAGTCAGCAGCCATCTCTCCAGCCTGCCTGTCTCCGGCCTCAGCTCCCACTCCCAACCCTTTCCACAAAGGAAGAGGCGCAGCCCCCTCCCTGGGCATCTCACCCCCAGCCCAGTACCTGACTGCTTCAAGGCTCTCGGTAAAGAGTCTGAATGAGGGCAGGAAGGAAGGAAGGGAGATATGACGGGCAGGTGGATGAGTGGATGGGTTGGTGGGTCCATGGTTGTGCGGGTAGCTGGGTGGGTGAGTGGATGAATGGATAGCTGGGTGGGTAGGTGAGTGGATGGGATAGCAGGTGAAGGATTGGTGGATATGTAGGTGGCTGGGTAGGTGTGTGGATTGATGGATGGAGGAAGGATATGAGGGTGGATGGGTCAGTGGCTGGCTGGCTGGCTGGGTGATTGATGGACATGGGGGTAGACGGGTCAGTGGCTGGATGAGTGGATGGATGGGTAGATGAGTGATTGGACTGGGGGTTCATGAGCAGGCTAGTAGTCGGATGGCTGAGCGGATAGTTGAGTATGTGGGCAGGTCCTAATCCTGAAGAACACAGACCCTTAGCACCTGGCTGCTCTGTGGAAAGGGTCTGAACTCAACACCCAGGTTCCAAACGCAGCTCTGATCCTGACTTGGTGTGACCTTGGCCATTTCCTTAGTGCCTTGAAGCCTTGTCCCCTTGCAGGCCAAGAGGACCCCAGCCCCTGCCCTGCCCACCTCACAGGCTGGCGGGAAAGACACACACGCGTGGAGATGCTTTGGAAACCCGAGGGACTGTCCAGGCACACTCAGCCCTGCGAGGGCCTTTAAGGGAGTTGAGCCGACACCCCTTACCCGACCCCGGGCTTGGATCACATCTGCGGTGGGAAGAGCTTGAGCTTGGAGCCCAGACAGACCTGGGTTGCAGTCCTGGCTCCACCCTTTTCCAAGTATGTGACCTTGGGCAGATGACTGTCCTCCTCTGGGAGGTGGACATGATGACCGCTCAGGGCTGCGGGAGATTCAGGGGGATCGTTCGGGAAGGCACTCAGCACAGCACCCACCAAGGGCGCAGCGATGGATCTGGGGTCCCAAAGAAGAGGCCCAGTCCCGCCTCTCGGCAGCAAGGGGCCCTGGAGACCGGGAGGTGTTCCAGGACACTGACCAGTGGTTTGCGAAACCCCGAAGTGTGTCTGTGAAGATGTGTTTTGTGGGGGGACAGGTCCAGAGCTTCGAGCAGAAAATCAGCCACCGCCTGTGGAGGGCTAAGCACGCTGGACCATTTTTAAAATTTTCACTGAATTTGCTGCAATGTTGCTTCTGGTCTATGTTCTGGTGTTTTTGGCTGCAAGGTTTGTGTGATCTTATCTCCTCAACCAGGGACTGAACCCACAGCCCCTGCAAGGGACAGCGAAGTCTTTTTATTAATTTTTATTTTTACTTTATTTTACTTTACAATACTGTATTGGTTTTGCCATACATTGACATGAATCCACCACGGGTGTACATGAGTTCCCAAACATGAACCCCCCTCCCACCTCCCACCCCATATCATCCCTCTGGGTCATCCCCGTGCACCAGCCCCAAGCATCCTGCATCCTGCATCGAACATAGACTGGAGATTCGTTTCTTACATGATAGTATACATGTTTCAATGCCATTCTCCCAAATCATCCCACCCTCTCTCTCTCCCTCAGAGTCCAAAAGTGCGCTCTACACATCTGCGTCTCTTTTGCGGACAGCGAAGTCTTAACCACCAGACAGCCAGGGACGTCCCTCCCCTCACTGATCTAATCCAAGATCCTCATTAAGGAAAAACAGAGGTTCGGAGCTCCCCTGGGGAGGACTCGGTGGGCCAGGAGAGAGCCAAGCACACAGGCGCTCAGCCCAGCCTGGCGCCCTCCCTGCCCCCCAGGACGAGGGCACGGCAGAAGGACCACAGGAGACCCGGTCGGATTCAGCCATAGGACTGTGAGGAATCGCAACTTACTTTTTAAATCTGTCTCTCAAGGTTGTTACAAGAGGACTTTACCAGTAACTTAAAAGTTGAAAGGGACTTCCCCGGTGGCACTCGTGATGAAGAACCCTCCGGCTGGTTTTGGGAGACATAAGAGATGTGGGTTCGATCCCTGGGTCAGGAAGATTCCCCTGGAGAAGGAAATGGCAACCCATTCAGTATTCTTGCCTGCAAAGCCTCACGGACAGAGGAGCCTGGCAGGCTACAGTCCACGGGGTCGCACATAATCGGACACGACTGAATCGACTTAGCTTCACGTTGAGACAGGAAGAGGGGGCGACTGGTGGCAGAACATCTCACCCACGCTCCCAGGGGACCTGCACTGCTCTGCTTCGTGAGCTGTGCTAAAATCAACCCAACGAGAGGCCCAAATGGAGGGAAACTGAGTTTATCAAACATGGGTGTGACGTGGAGGAGATAATCCAGGAAGGGGGCTGCCAAGCCCATCACAGTCCTGTCCTGCTCAGGGCCGTCCTGGCAGAGCGGTGCAGGGCCCTCCAAGCCCCCGAACTCCAGACCCAGCTGGGGGCAACAGGATGTGGCTGAGCTGCAAGGACTCTGGCGTGAGCCCAATGTCAGGGAGAATCACCTTGTTTTCTGAGTTTTTCTTAAAATAGCCTTTATAAGTCCTGGTCTTTGGTTTTAAAATAACAACTGTTCACCGTAAACGTGAAGAGTACAGAGACACAAACAGGAGGAAACACGCACCCCGGGTATTTCACCCAGAAGAGCCGCCACTAGTGTTTTGATGGGTTGCCGTCTATTTTAATCCTGTTTTCATGGTAAACTGTAAACACCACATCATAAATAAATTAAAGGTATCTGTAAAGTTTAAAAAGTAAGAACGCCGGTGGGGATGGTTGCACCACGCTGCGGATGCTCACTTCACGATTGTGGGTTCTAGGGACTCCCCCGGCGCTCCAGAGGCTGAGATGTTGCGTCCATTGCAGGAGCCGTGGGTTTGACCCCTGGTTGGGGAACTAAGATCCCACATGCCATAGGGAGTGGCCAAAAAGAATGTTTTGTAAACGGTGAGTTTTAGGCGATGTGAATTTCCCGTTAATTAACGTCACAGGCTCAGAATGCAGCCAGGCCCTCAGAAACCCCAAGTTCACTGTTTCTTTGCTTTTCCTTAGAGTTTTATGCCTTCCGTATTTGCCCTTAAACAAACCATGTTTCAACCTCGTCCGATTTTGGACTTTATATAAATTTTAGACTGTGTTTCAGGAAACTTTGCTCAATATTCTCTAATAATCTCAATGGGAAAGAATTTGAAGAAAGGATACACACTTGTATATGCATAACTGAATCACTTTGCTTTGTGTCCGACTCTGCGACCCCATGGACTGCAGCACACCAGGCCTCCCTGTCCATCACCAACTCATGGAGTTTGCCCAAACTCGTGTCCATGGAGTCGGTGATGCCATCCAACCATCTCATCCTCTGTCATCCCCTTCTCCTCCCGCCTTCAATCTTTCCCAGCATCAGGGTTTTTTCCAATGAGTCAGTTCTTCACATCAGGTGGCCAAAGCATTGGAGTTTCAGCTTCAGCATCAGCCCTTCCAATGACCCTCCCCCGCCCAGACCTGAAACTAACGCAGTACTAATCCACTATGCTCCAACATTAAAGAAAAAAAAGTTTTCAAGTTTAGACTGTGTGTGTCTTCCTTCTCTCAATACTGCGTCTGACACCCACCCACACTGCCCAGCACTGCATTCACTGTGGACGGGAGGCCCCCTGCCCCAAAGCTGCATACTCGGCCGGTCACCGCCAAGCAGAGCTGTCCCCCCAGAGCGGGGCCACCGACACGGGGGACAAGCGAGGGGCTTCTCCAGGGCCTGTCATTGCCCGTTGCTCCTGCTGGTTTTGTTTTCAAGAATGGAGGCAGCGTAATACTTCCCTGATTATAAAAAGAAGTACACAGGCTCTCCACAAATAAAACGGGAGAAGTATAAAGGACGGAAGTTCCCAGCACAGCCTGGAGAGCCTTCCAGGCTGGACCTCACATCCCACGCGGATATCAGGAGGATGCGAGATCGTGGGTGCATGGGGGATAGGCCGATGACAGACAGTAGACAGAGGGGTACACAGACAGACGGACAGACAGACGCTAAGACACCAAGCGAGGGCACAGACGGATGGGAGACCCCGTCCTTTGTCACTGACCGCACACCCACACGGGTGTGGTGAGCTGGCTGTCACACTTGTGAACCTGCTGCTCTCTCAACACCAGCTGGGTCCCTCCAGCCCCAGCGTCCCACACAGCAGACGCCCCGGCTCCATCCCCAGGCAGGAATCCCACCACCGAAGACGGTGGACCCTCCCTGCAGGAAGGTCGTGCTGTCTAAGGCCTTCAGAGCAAGTTACAGGCCTACTTCCGGGAAGACAGCACACACACCTGCCCCGCAGAGCCCAGGAGGACCCCCAGGGTCCTGGGGAAGGGACTGCACGGCCTGGACGGGGAGCGGCCTGGGACACTGCCCCCAGCCTGTCCCACCTGACTCCTGCTCTCCTCTGAGGCAGGGCACAGAGGGGGCCCCGAGGCCTCTTCCCAGTTCTTGGGAGCACCTGCCAGGTCTGAACCAGGCTGGAAGCCCCCTCCTCAAGGTGTCCCCAGACCACTCCCCTCCACCTCCACCTCCAGTTGCTCTGTCTCCTGGCAGCAGGGAGCCCCGGTGAGAAGAGAAAGCTCCAGGCTGTGATCTCGGCCCCCGGCTGCTCTGGGAGTGTGTCGGGGGTCACCGGGAGGCCATGAGTGCTGGGGGTCGGGGCTGTGAAGCCACCTCGAGGTCAGCGAGCTGTGGGCCGGGCTCTGTGAGGTCCCCATGGGTGGAGCTGTGCAGGAGGCCCAGTCAGCGGTCCCGAGTCAGGGCCGAAGGAAGGGGTTCAGGCCCCTTTGGTTCCTCAGCTGCTGAGACTGGGGACCCCAGTCTGGCCTTGGTAGGGGGGATTGCAGGGGAGGCCCTCAGCCCCAGGACCTCCAGGAGTGGGACCTGGCTCCCCAACCCACTGGGCCCTGATCTCAGAGTCTGAGCTCGGCAGGACCATCGGTGATCCTGGCCACTCTGGCTGACTCAGAAGTCAGTGGGGGGGTGGGGGTTATCAAGGGACCAGGAAGGGGGGCTTAGAGATCGGGGGCCACCCACCCAGCTTGCACAGGAGAAATGGAGGCCCACAGGGTGCAAGGGACTCGCCAGGGTCACACCGTGAGCCCAGCTGCTGGACTCAAGGCCCAGGGCCATCCCCCACCCATGGTGGCCACACCCCCTTGGCCCTGAGTGCCCCTTCAACTTGGACAGGGTCAAGCCCCCTGACCTGCACCCCCAAGACTCAGGCTTGGCCGTTCTAAGCTGAGGAGCCCTCAGGATCTGCAGTCAAGGCCACAGGGCCCAGCCCCTCACCCCGTGCAGGCCTCTGGCCAGGCTCCTGTCCGCTCAGTGGGCCAGGGCCTGGCTGGGGTTCCTGCAGGCCTCGCTCCCATCTTCTTCCTCTGGGCCTGTGGGGTCCCGCCCGCAGCCCCCGTGTGACAGCCCTGTAGCTGAGGCTCCGGCCTCCCAGAGCAGGCCGCTCCCACGGGGGCCACAGGCGCGGTGTCCTGTGCTTACCCACCGAGACTGCGGGGGCATGCGATGCCAGAGAGGAGGGGCCTGCCAGGCCCCCGGGAGCAGAATGAGACCCCCAGACCGAGGTCCCCTCTCACAGGCCGGGGCCTGGGGGCCTCGGTCCACACGTGGGGCCTAGAGCTGGGCCTGTCGGGGGCTGCCCCGGGGGTCACTGTGCACCACGTTGGCGGGGAGGGGGGTCACCCACACAGCGGAGCCAGCCCCTCCCCTGACGGTGCTCGTGGCCCACGTGGAGGTGTCCCGGCTGCATTCCTGACCGCAGAAGCGTGTCCCCGCATCGTGCGCCCCCACAGACGCACACACATATGCATACACGCTCACACGCGTGCACACACTCAGGGCCCGGCGGACAGCGCCCTCTAGCGGCCACTGTGGGCACAAAGCTCGCAGGCACGTCTGTAAAGACCCGGAAGACTGCTCTCTCCTTTCACAGGGTGGGGGGTGTGACCTGGCCAAGGTCACACAGCAGGTGAGCAGAGCGGCCCTGACCCCTGACCCCGCGTGCGCGCATGGGAAGTCGCTCCACTCGTGTCCGACTCCTTGCCACCCCAAGGACTGTAGCCCATCAGGCTCCTCTGTCCATGGGATTCTTCAGGCAAGAATACTGGAGTGGGTCGCCATGGCCTCTTCCAGGGGATCTTCCCGACCCAGGGATCGAACCCGCATCTCTTATGCCTCTTGCATGGGCAGGTGGGTTCTTTACCACCAGGGAAGCCTCCACTGGCCCAGATTCCAGCTCATTCCAGCTCCCGAGGCCCTGCCAGGGCCCAGAGGCTGGGCCCTCTGGGACAGAAAAGCTGGGGGGTCTTGTGCCCCCACCCCCCTCACACACGGTGCCTGGCCCCCGCAGGATGGGGGAGTCACATGCGGAGAGGAATCTCAGGACCAGAGTCCCCAAGCCCAGTCTCCTCTCTGCTGATCGGACAGGGTATCAGGAGGGGAGGGGCTGGGTTCACAGAAACCTCGAAATGCCAAGATGACGGGCACAGACAGGATATACCTGCCACTTGGAAGCAAGACACGCTGACCTGTGTCCCTCGCTTGGCTCCTCCCCCGGGGGAGGAAAACCGGCCATACCAGGTCCCCTTATCCCCCCAGCCTAGGTCTCTCTTTCCCCAGAAGAAGCGAGCACCATCCACTCCACACACGTAGTCCCTGATCAGACTTAAAGCCCAGCACTGCTCTGGGCCCTGGGGACACCGCAGGTGCCTCAGAGACCAAGGCCTGCAGCAAAGTCCCAGGAGGTGACGCAGGCAGACAGGCAACACTGTCCATTCTAATGGGAGGTGTGATGAGCTCTTTAGGAAAGGAAGCGGTTGGGTGACAACTGCTGGTTTAAACTAAGACCATGGCATCCAGTCCCCTCACTTCATAGCAAATAGAAGGGGAAAAAGTGGAAACAGTGGCAGATTTTATTTTCTTGGGCTCCAAAATCTCTGTGGATGGTTACTGCAGCCAGGAAATAAAAAGATGTTTGCGCTTTGGAAGGAAAGCTAAGACAAACCTAGATGGTGTATTAAAAAGGGGGGCCAATGAAGGCCCATCACTTTGCCAATAAAGGGCCATCTAATCAAAGCTATAGGTTTTCCAATAGTCATGTACTGATGTGAGAATTGGGCTACAAAGAAACCTGAGCACTGAAGAATTGATGCTTTCCAGCTGTGGTGCTGGAGAAGACTCTTGACAGTCCTCTGGTCAGGAAGGAGATCAAACCAGTCAATCCTAAGGAAAATCAGCCCTGAATATTCACTGGAAGGACTGATGCTGAAGCTCCAATACTTTGGCCTCCTGATGCACAGAGCTGACTCATTGGAAAAGACCCTGATGCTGGGAAAGATTGAGAGCAGGAGGAAAAGTGGGCAGCAAAGGATGAGATGGTTGGATAGCATCATTGACTCAATGGACATGAGTTTGAGCAAACTCCAGGAGATAGTGAAGGACAGGGAAGCCTGGCGTGCTGCAGTCCATGGGGTCGCAAAGACTGGGAACAGCTGAGCTGCTGAACAACAAGAGGGGCCACCCCCTAACGAAGAAGGGGCACCCTGGCAAGAGCCTGGGGAGGGGCAGTCCTGGCAGAAGGGGCAGCAAGCGCAAAGGCCCTGGGGAACAGCAAGGCAGCAAGGAACAGCGAGGCAGCCGGTGAGGCCAAATTCAAGGCAGGGGGCCAGGGAGGGGGCCGGCCCTCGGGGCCTCACAGAGCAGGCTGAGCCCCTTGAGGTTTGTCCAGGTTCTCAGACGAAGCTGGATGGCATTGTGTCACCACACCTGCCCCTTCTAACTTCCTGCACACTCAGGTCTTGGGTGTATGTCAAGCTAGTGGAGCCAGATGGCTCAGCGTGCGGACACACGGCGGGTGCCTGCCCGTCTGTGAGGACGGACATGCGGTTCTGGCCCTTCCATCCCAGACGCGGCCGGGGGAGCCCTGTGCCGCCCCGGTGCACAGGTCAGCGCTTCTGGGGGGCACAGGCCCACCTGGAGCCGCAGAGCGGGGCGTCTCTGTGAGGGTCACTGCGACCTGCTGCCGCCTCTGCCAAGCAGCTGGACTCACGCCCCGGGACAGGCCGAGCCGGGTCCCGCCTCGCGCCCCTGCTCCGACTGCGGCCCCTGGGCACTGCCCAGCGCACCCCCGGCGTCAAATGAGAACCCGGGGGAGGCCCCCGGCCCCGCCCCGGGCCCCCCGCTGCCCCTGCCTGGGGTGACCCCGGGCTCCGGGGCTCGGAGTCCCAGGCTGTCGCTCGGGGGCCCCGAGTCCCTCCGTCTGGGCCCTTCGCCCGGTCAGCGGGCTGGGCCCCTCAGCGCGTCCAGCGGGGGCACAGCGACGCCTCGCGGCCACGGAGGGCACGGGCGGCCCCGGAGCCGGCGCCGCGCCCAGCAGAGCGGGCGGAGCGCGGCTGAAACCCGGCGGCCTGCCCGCCGGGCCCTGCCCGCTGCCTCCTCTGCGGCCGGAGGGACGCCCAGCTTCTGCGTCCCCGGGACCGAGAGGGAGAATTCTGAGTGCGCGACGCGGGGAACCAAGTCCTTCTGGTCGTGGCCTCGAATCCGCCCAGGCGACCGGGAGGAAGAAGGCTGCTCTCCCGCAGGAGGACCTGAGCGTCTCTCAACTAGGATCGGCTCCTGGGCTTCTGTCTCTTAGAAGAAAGGTGAAGGAAATCGCGCCTTGAACCAGCTCCGCGGGAATTCACCAGGCAGTTTGGGGGAAACTGGCAGCTTGACCACGTTGACTCTTTCAATCCGTGAATATCCTGGCGCTCTCCCCCTTTAATAGGTTTAAAAATTCTCAGTGAAGCTGTGTGTGGAGTTTTCCTGATAAACAAATGTCTTGGCCATCTCTATAGATTCATCCCTAGTAAACTTACACTTTTGAAAGTGAAAGTGTTAGTCGCTGGGTCAGGTCCGACTCTTTGCGATGCCCTGGACTGTAATCCACCAGGCTCCTCTATCCATGGGATCCTCCAGGCAAGAATATTGGGGTGCACGAGATGGAGTGGGTTGCCATCTCCATCTCCAGGAAACATATATTTCGAGGGGGGGTGGATTTTATTGAAATATCGATGTACAATGTTGTTTTAATTTCTTCTCTACAGCAAAGTAACTCAAATACACACACACACAACACATATACACACTTTTTGTCGATTATGGTTTCTCACAAGCTGTTGAATATACTCCCCTGTGCCATAGAGTAGGACCTTATTGTTTGTCCTTATCCATCCTGTATATAACAGCTTGCTTCTGCTAACCCCAGACCCCCACTTCATCTCTCCCCACCCACCCTCTCCCCTGGGAACAAGTCTGTTCTCTACAAGCTGATGTTTTTTATGCAATGGTAAAATATGTCCTCGTAAATGTTATTCTCTATTCATTTGCTATTACACTGTGCTGTTGGAGAAGACTCTTGAGAGTCCCTTGAACTGCAAGGAGATCCAACCAGTCAATCCTAAAGGAAATCAGTCCTGAATATTCATTGGAAGGACTGATGCTGAAGCTGAAACTTCAATACTTTGGCCACCTGATGCAAAGAACTGACTCACTGGGAAAGACCCTGATGCTGGGAAAGATTGAAGGCAGGAGGAGAAGGGGATGACAGAGGATGAGATGGTTGGATGGCATTGCTGACTCTATGGACATGAGTTTGAGTAAGCTCCAAGAGTTAGTGATGGACAGGGAAGCCTGGCGTGCTGCAGTCCATGGGGTCGCAAAGAGTCGGACACAACTGAGCAACTGAAGTGAACTGAGAGACCCAGTAAGTTTTTATATTTGAAATTGCACCTGGTAAATTTGCTGCACGATTTTTTAATAGATTATATTAATTTATCTGCATTCTGTGGGACTTGCTACATACTTAAACATATCCTCTGCGAAGAATGACAATTCTGTTGCTATCTTTCCAATGCTTATATATTTCATTTCTTTCCCAGTCATTTCAAAAGCCAGTTTGCGGGGGGAGAGTTCCACTTTAGGAACAGTAGCACGAAGACATCCACAAAAACACCCCCAAGCCAAAGGGGTGAAAATTATTTTTTAAATGTATATGTTTATAACAATATTGAAATAGATTTACCATATGTTTCTATTTATAATATCTGAGTGTGTTTATAAATATATATGTAATATTTAAGTAAGTTATTCATATGTGTTAGTCAGTCTGTCGTATCCAGCTCTTCGCGACCCCATAGACTGTGACCTGCCAGGCTCTCTGTCCATGGAATTCTCCAGACAAATGTGTTGGAGTGGGTTGCCACTCCCTTCTCCAGGGGATTTTCCCGAACCAGGGATCAAACCCAGGTCTCCTGTACTGCAGGCAGATTCTTTACTGTCTGAGCCACCAGGAAAGCCCAAAGTTACTTCCATTTATAATTATGCTTATATAATATATACTTGCTTATAAGTATATTATAAAGTATTATAAGTATAATAACATATACTTGCTTATAATTATGCATTTATAATATAAATCTATTATATGCTTATGATTGTCTGCGTGTATTTGTTTTATATATTAATTTTAAATTTATGTATCAGTTCAATTCAGTCACTCAGTCGTGTCCGACTCTTTGCGACCCCATGAACCATAGCACGCCAGGCCTCCCTGTCCATCACCAACTCCCAGAGTTCACTCATACTCATGTCCATTGAGTCGGTGATGCCATCCAGCCATCTCATCCTCTGTCATCCCCTTCTCCTCCCACCTTCAATCTTTCCCAGCATCAGGGTCTTTTCCAGTGAGTCAACTCTTCGCATTAGGTAGCCAAAGTATTGGAGTTTCAGCTTCAACATCAGTCCTTCCAATGAACACCCAGGACTGATCTCCTTTAGGATGGACTGGTTGGATCTCCTTGCAGTCCAAGGGACTCTCAAGAGTCTTCTCCAACACCACAGTTCAAAAGCATCAATTCTTCGGCGCTCAGCTTTCTTTATAGTCCAACTCTCACAGCCATACATGACCACTGGAAAAACCATAGCCTTGACTAGACGGACCTTTGTTGGCAAAATAATGTCTCTGCTTTTTAATATGCTGTCTAGGTTGATCATAACTTTCCTTCTAAGAAGTGAGCGTCTTTTAATTTCATGGCTGCAGTCACCATCTGCAGTGATTTTGGAGCCCAGAAAAATAAAGTCAGCCACTGTTTCCACTGTTTGCCATCTATTTGCCATGAGGTGATGGGACCAGATGCCATGATCTTCGTTTTCTGAATGTTGAGCTTTAGGCCAACTTTTTCACTCTCCTCTTTCACTTTCATCAAGAGGCTTTTGAGTTCCTCTTCACTTTCTGCCATAAGGGTGGTGTCATCTGCATATCTGAGGTTATTGATATTTCTCCCGGCAATCTTGATTCCAGCTTGTGCTTCCTCCAGCCCAGCGTTTCTCATGATGTACTCTGCATAGAAGTTAAATAAGCAGGGTGACAATATACAGCCTTGACGTACTCCTTTTCCTATTTGGAACCAGTCTGTTGTTCTATGTCCAGTTCTAACTGTTGCTTTGTATACATTCTATGAAATAATATTTTTCTATAAATATTGAAAGTCTTTCAATATATTTAAAGTGTCTGGAAATAGATCTAAGGGCATACAAAAAATTAAATATTAATTAAAGAAAATCTACTGAAATTTGGCAAGAGCAGGGACAGTCTGTCTAGAGCATCTCAATCATGACCTGTTTCCTTCCTCCCGTTCCCAGCCCAACATGAGGAACCTCCACTCCAAGCAGTTGCGGAAAGAACACAGGGCACCCTCTCCACCGAGCTCCGGGTCAAGGTCGCATCGTCCAGACATTCTCCCCAGGGGAACTACTGAGAGGTGAGATCTCCGAGCCGGACCCGAGGTTTGGCCCGCGGGTGCAATGCCGCGGTCCGCCGGCAGACGGTGCTCGAGGAACGCGAAAGACAAAAGCAACCATAAAGCGCCTTTGCTTTCCCGGTTTCCCTCCCTTCTGTCGAGCACAGGAGCCAGTGATGATGGGAGGATGGCCCCGTGTCTGCTCAGCAGCACTGACGGACCAGTTCAGCAGGCGCTCAGGCCCCACTCTGGCCACCAGGCGACTCCTTCTGCAGTAGACCAGCCCTGGGCTCCCACACCTTCTGGCCCGTTGGGGGCTACTTCTGTGCACCAGCCCGGGCCACGCCCTCCAGGCTGTCTAGCCCGGGGCCAGGTAGGTTTTTCCTGCATCCTAGGACCTGGAATCGGCCCTCTGTCCCAAGACTTCACCTGATTTTATGTGTCACCCCAGATCTCAGCACCGATGGCAGGATAGGTGGGGGTGAGGGCGGCCCCTGAGATGGTGACACTGCGGGTCGTGATCAGTCAAATCCATTCCGCCTGCCCGCTCTAATCAAGGGCGTTTTAAGACTTGAACGTCCTCCAGTCACGAAGCCAGAACCATAAAATACCCGCCCGGGTTGCTGTCTAGAAAGCCGGACTCAGCGGCGTCTAGCTGGAGCTGAGCTTAGGACTGGAGGGACCGCTGACCCTCCCACTGGGCGTGGCCGCGTGTCCCTGGAAGCTCCGCCCCAGCCCGCGCTGCGAGCGCAGAGGCGGAGCTTGGGTCCACCGCGCGGGCCGCGGTCCCCGCACCTTGTCCATCGCTTTCCGCAGGCTCCCCGCGCCCCGCGCCACCTGCTGCTTGGTCTTCATCCGTGAGCCCCAGCCCCGTGCCCGCAGGGAGGCAGATTCCAGAGCGGGCTCTGGTCTCCTTGCCTGGTTGCCTTGTGGATGAACCCGCTCTTTGCTGCAAACCTGGCATCTCAGTATTTTGGCCCGTTGTTTGTAGGGGGGACAAAAGGTTCCCTAACAATAGTAAAACCATTACATGTGGCATTCGGAGTCCCCTCACCGCCGAATCTCCCTCACCACCGAATCCCCCACAGATTGCTGACCACCACAGGTTTGTCTTTGACTCCCTGCAATGGTGAATCTTCTAGAAAACTTTGGTCTGGCCCAGGCCTCCATTTCCCAGATCCCTGAAGGGACCCCAAAACAGCCCCTCTTCCGTGTCACTTCACTGCTGACCAGCAAGCCTGGGCGGAGGACGGTGCTGAGATGCCTCAATACGTCCTTTAGGGTCGCCCCTACATCTGCTGAGACCGCTGCACAAGTCCACAACCAGGAGGGCAACGCTGGACACTGACCTGGGAGGGACACGGGGCCAGAGGCCCGGGGAAGCCCGTGTCTGGACAGCCCACAGCTGACCCAGCCCAGGAGGACGCGATGCCTGTGGGCGCGATGCAGGCTAATAGCTCTGCCCCTGAGCCGACACGCCCCAAACGTGCCTCCAGGTAAAGGACCATCATCGTCACTGATAAAATATGGCCCAATGACTCAGAACACCAGGCTGAGATCTTTCCACACTAGAGGGCGCCAGAGACCGCGGGGGTCGCACCCGGGCTCCCGGGGCTGCCGCAGTCTGTCCGCCAGGGGGCGCGAGCGCTGG
This sequence comes from Capra hircus, assembly GCF_001704415.2. Taxonomy (NCBI): domain Eukaryota; kingdom Metazoa; phylum Chordata; class Mammalia; order Artiodactyla; family Bovidae; genus Capra; species Capra hircus. Next base: position 157,197 of record NC_030824.1, on the reverse strand, counting down.
CCATGCGCTGGCCCTTCCGGTCAGCTGTGATGGGCATAGAAGGGTCTAGTCCCAAGGGGACAGTGGGCTCTCGAGGTTAGGGGTGCTCCTCACCCCAGAGGACTCAGAAAGTTGGGAGTCAAGAAACAAAGGCTTTGGGCATGAACTAATGAGTGACCAGCAAAAAAAAGATACTTTAAAAATAAGGTAGATTAGATTTGAAGATTATGCAGTATTGGGGCCGTACTTAGACTAAAAAATTGTTCACTGGGCATTCTGTGTTTTATCTGCCATCCCGCTCATGAAAGATGAACAAAAGAGAACCGCGAGGACTTTTGTCTTTTTTCTTTGCTCCTTATTGTGTATGCGTTTGTATTTATCAACCACGTTCTTTTCTTCTCAGTATTGCCTTATGTAGGAGCTGTCAGAGGTTAGCAGAATGTTCCGTGGAACTGTGAGTGGATCTGAGGACGAATTAACACAATTGGCTGTGATTATAATGACTCTTGGACGGAGGGTGCTATCTCGGGGTCAAGGATGGGGCACCCAAAAGGACACCGAGGTTTCTGTGCAGCTAGTGTCATGCCAGGCTCTGCCAGCAGATGGTGATGGAGGAACGCGCAAGGCCACCGCGGCCAGAAAGCGCTTTTCCCGCTTTCCTTCCTTTTATTGAGCACAGGGGCCAGTGACGGTGTGAGGATGGACCCGGGTCCGCTCAGCAGCAGCGCTGACCGACTGTCTAGGACACGTGTGGCCCCCATCTCAGCACCCAGGCCCCCCCTTTGGCAGGGTAGGTGGGGGTGAGGGCGGCCCCTGAGATGGTGACACTGAGGGTCGTGATCAGTCAAATCCATTCCGCCTGCCCGCACTAATCAAGGGCCTTGATTAGATTTAATCAAGCCTTTAAAAAGTCTCACATGTCCTCCAATCACGAAGCCAGAACATAAAATACCCGCCCGGAGTGTTCTCTAGGAAGCCAGACTCAGCGGCGTCTAGCTGGAGCTGAGCTTAGGACTGGAGGGACCGCTGACCCTCCCACTGGGCGTGGCCGCGTGTCCCTGGAAGCTCCGCCCCCAGCCCGCGCTGCGAGCGCAGAGGCGGAGCTTGGGTCCACCGCGCGGGCCGCGGTCCCCGCACCTTGTCCATCGCTTTCCGCAGGCTCCCCGCGCCCCGCGCCACCTGCTGCTTGGTCTTCATCCGTGAGCCCCAGCCCCGTGCCCGCAGGGAGGCAGATTCCAGAGCGGGCTCTGGTTGGTCTCCTTGCCTGGTTGCCTTGTGGATGAACCCGCTCTTTGCTGCTAACCTCAGCATCTCAGGGTTTGGGTCTGCTTCTTGAAGGGGGAAACACATCAAAACTGGTCCAGTAACAACAGTAAAACCGTTACACGTAGCACTCACCCCTCCATCCCCCACAGATTACCGACCACCTAAGTTTTTCTTCGAATCCCTTCAATAAAGAATCTTGGAGGAAGCTTCCGTCTAGCCCAGGCCTCCGTTTTCCAGATCCCTGGAGGGGCAGTGGGGGAAAGATTATAATATAAACAGAAGTCCCGGGTCCAGGTAGAACCCAATCACCATTCGCTACGGGGAGGGATCCACGCCTCCACAGCAGATCAGGCTGGTCGTCTGGGGTGGCCTCTATCGAAGGTTTCACGGGAAACTGCCTTCCAGGGACACAGCGCAGTATTTTGCCTCTGGCCCCTCGAGACTCCGGGGCTCACCTCCCCGCTCCCCTCCCGTCCTCCGGGCTCTGCTGGCGCTTCTCCGGGCCAGGCCCCAGCACCTGCAGACAGCCAGCGGCCCAGGGGAGAGCAGGAGGCATGGACCCAGGCCGGCCCACCCTCACGGGGTTGGACCAGAGGGGAGGGGCCAGGCGCGAGGACGCAGGCAGCTGCTCTGGGATGGCCTTGGGGGTAGGGGTAGCAAACGTGGGTGAGTCTCCAGCCTCAGCCCCACCCGAGTCCTGGAGGCTGGGTGAGCGTGTGGCCTGTGGTGTGGAAGACACCCCCCTCAGCACCCCCAGACCACCTTCTGACCTGGTTTCCTGGTTATCAGACACTGACAAGGGGGCCCCCAGAAGAAAGGGGCTGCCCCCCTCCTCTTACCCCCCAAAGGTGGTGCGTGTCCATGGTGCACACATCCAGATACCCGTGATCCCGGGGAGCCTCCGCGTGGCCCCAGGAGCTGCGCGAGAGGCCGTCTGGTTTCCACCTGGGCCGAGGTGACTGAACCCCCTTGCCGCCTCTGAGAAGTCCTGGCAGCTCTAGTGGGGGCTCCTGCCGCCCACTGAACTGTCCCCCAGACCCCGCGGTGGCCGGCTGAGCTGATCCGAGACTACTGCTCGAGAGGTAAACTCCTGCCCTCGCTTCCCTCCCGCCACAGGAGCGGCCAGGCCGGCCCCCTTCTGGAGCCTCTGCAGCTGTGACGGTGGCCGGCCCTCGCCACAGGAGGGCCAGGGGAGAGAGGGGCAGGCGAGGGGACCATCCTGGGACAGACAGGAGGTGGGAGAGGGCCCCCGTCTCCCACACGACTGTGTGGGCTCCCTCACGCAGGGGCCTGATCTGTGATGTCTAGCTCTTTGCTGCATCTCGTGGTATTTGCTGAAACTTTTCTAGAATGTAATAAAGCACCACGTAACACTCCAGGTTATGCTGAATGATCTGTGGGAGTTAGGGTAGAAAATGAAAGCAATGTTTCAAACGCTGTCGGTGTGAGAGTCATCTGTGCCCTCAGGCTGCCGGGCAGGGGTGCACTCTTTAGTCCTCCAAGCCCCACGGGGCTGGGCAGCGCCATCACAGCCTCCGTGTCACAGCCGAGGTCACTGAAGCACCAGCCTGTGACGTCAGGAGTGGACTCAGGACAGAGCCCGGCACTGACCAGACCAGGAGGAGGGGCAGGTGTGCCCGATGGTGGATCTCTCGGCGGCCTAGACGGGACGCTCCACACTCGGACAATAACTCACAGAGATGGGGCGGGGATGAGCATGACCTTTGGGGGTTAACCGCGCCAATGCAATACTAAGCTGGAAATAAATCATGCCTCACTCTAAACAGTCACGTTACGAATAGAACTTCTTATGTAAGAATTACAGAAAGAGTCAGAAAGCAAACTCCAATAATTTGCTGTTTATAAGTTACAGACATATAGCAAAAATATATACACAAATTTTAAAAATAAAATGCCAAGCTAAATAAACTCTCGTGCAGATGCAAATTTAAAAAAAAAAGCAAGGGGTTTCCGTTATGATGTTTGGAAAAGAGAAGTTGAAGCTAGAAGCATTAAGAGGCAAAGAGGGCGTGCAAAGGCACCGGTTTTCAGTTCATCTCTGCTGAACAGACATCTGCTCCAAATACGGTAATTACTTGATCGTGTGCACCCTGTCCATCAAGGCAGCGGCATGACTAACAGAGCGTAAGCAGCACGCACAGAAGAGAAACTAAGGCAAAGCAGAAATACGTGAAGAAACGCACAAAGCCAGACTTCGATTGGACCAGGAAATGAGCGCTCTTAACCACTGTGGGGTCACAAGGCGCTTCAGGGGCTACAGGCTTCCTCCCAGAATAGCCCATCCCTGCACATACCCACTCGGCTTTGCTCGGTCCCCGGGCCCACAGCCCCCGAACCCCGGCACGCTCACAGGCTGCCAGGCGTCCTCAGACCCTGCAGGAAAGACAAGTTAGAGCAAGTGCGGACTGGAGCAAAATAACATAAAGATTGATGCAACGACCTGAACTAACAGAGTAAAAACACATTTCCTGAGGGTACACAAGTGCTGTATGAAAACTGACAATATGTTCAGGCTCAGAGAATTTCTATGGACGCTTAGAAATACTGACACCACCACATACAACAAGAAGTAACAGCAATGTCTTAAGCAGTCATCACTGGGATTAGGATTAGGATTAATTTTAAAATACTAATTTTTAATTAGTATTAAAAATACTAATTAAAATAATAATAATGGGGTCAAAGGGAAATTCCCAAGAGCAAAAAAACAAACATGTAACATTATAGAGCAGAAAAGGCTCTAACTACAAGAAAACATAGATCAAAGCACCCACGTTTACTAGAAATATTAAAAATTATTAATTACCTAAATAATTAATCTTAGAAATGTAAAGCATTAATATTAAGTAACAAAAAAGATAAAGAAAAGAGCAGAATACATGTACTTTGACAAAACAATTCGATTAGTAAACAGAACCAAAACCTGGAGCTTTCCAACAGTCAACAACGTCCGCTAAAAGAAGGAAAAAACATAAGACAATGAAATAAAATCCAACAACGAAACTCAAGGACGATTCAGATACTGCCAAGATGGCCTCTTATAGCATCGCGCTGTCTGAGAGCCTCAGTAAAAGAATTTAAAAACACGTAAGGAAACAGGGAAAGAACGTGAACTGAAGAACGGGGTTCTGCTCACACTTCTGAAAAAAAGTGCTTGCCTGGTCTGACCACAGTTTTGTGCGAGCCTGTCAACCCTTCAGGAAAGGAGTCTAACCCCCCGTGTTACATAAATCATCAGAAAAGGAAGGAAACAGGGGTGGGGGAGAAAGAGTGCACGTTTAGAAACGTGAGGCGAGCAGGAAATAGTTGAGGCCGATGGGAGGGAATGGCGGGGGTTCAGGAGGCTTGCTGGGGTTGGGGGTAACCCAGGTTGGCTGAAACGGGGGGTTTACGTGCAGGAGACCCCGGAAGGGTGGTTTTAAGGAGAGTGGTGACGTGTGCAAAGTGATCCTTGGAAAAAAATAAAACAATTTGGCTGGGAGCACGGCTCGCAGGAGGAGACGGCAAAGGTTGGAAGTGGATGACTGCCCTGCCCAGTAAGGACAGTCCTGGCCAAGGCTGAGGCCGAATGGGGTGCCGGGGGCGGGGCAAGGAGGTAGATCTTGGGGGGCCCCGTCCCCCTGCACCGAGCAGGGGTGTCGGCATTCTCTTGACTCTCCCAAGTGGCGGGCGGTCCTCCAGGCGGGCTGCCACCCAGACGGGCACACACAGGGGCTGGTTTAGTGCCCACGAACAGCAGAGGGGCTGCACAGAGCTGGTCTCCCCAGACCAGCAGACCTGTCCTTTCAACATCCCCGGCTGCCAAGCCCGCTGATGGAGGAACAGCTCTGGCTTTCCCATTTATATTCAGGACCATCCTAGCTGCTGAGCTGAGCCCTATCCGCTGAAATAACCAGCGTGACCCTGATGGGCTCCTGGGACTGCAGCCGCAGACGTGCAAAACTTCAAAAACAGCTCAGCCCACCTCCTCCCCAAGTGGTGCTAAGGGGGCCTGCGAGGGCCAGTACCAGAAACCGCCGCAGGCTGCAGACAGACGCTTCTGGGGCAGCCAGATGCAGCCCTGCCCAAGCCCATTCCTGGGCCGGGGCCAGGGGACTGAACTGGGAAGGCCACCTTCAAGCCCCGCTGGGTCAGAGAGGGCAGGCCTGCACCTGGGCGATGCCAGGGGGCTACCTGGGAGCTGGCCCCCCGCCTGCTACAGGTGGGAGGAGGGGGAGCTCTGGAAACACGGCACCCTCAGAGCCCCGCCCTGGGGATGCCCAGCTAAACTGGCCTGGGAAACCGGAAAGGGTCTCTGTGCTGGGTGCTATAGCCCCAGGCACCACACCCAGGGCACAAGCTAGAGGAGGAGGGGCCCTGCCATCTTGGGAACCAGTCAGGCCTGTGTCTCCTGCCGGGGGGCGAGGAAAGGAGCAGGGGGGCCGGGGGTCACCCTGGGTCTCCGTCCTCAGTTGCCAGCTGCCAAAGCTCGAGAATGCCGCGTCCTAGTCTGCATGGGAGCCTTGCACACACCCACCCCCAGGGGAATGTGGCATTCCCAACATCCCCACCTCCCGGAGAGGGAAACGGAACCTTGGGGCCTCCTCCAGGACACCAAGGCAGGAGGAGCCAGAGCTGGACCCTGAACCCAGCCCTTCAAACCGGAACCCCTTCATCTCCAGAGGACAGAGAGCAGGCTGCCCAGCCCGCAGAACAGAGGCCCCGCTGACGCCCCAGCCCGGACCCCGGGTCTGGCGGAGGGCTGCTCCTGGTGGCAGGGTCCTGTGCCTGGCTGAGCCCAGGGGCGCCTCCACCTCCGCTGGAGGGCCCACAGCCAGGCCCGCCCTCAGCCAACCCCAGCCAAGGGCTGAGAGGCGCTGGGGCCTCGTCCACCACCCCAAGCCCAGGACGAGCCCTCCGGCACCCTCTCCGCCCTGCCGCCGAGCGGCCCTGCAGTGGCCAAGGCAGCCCTCGGCTTCGGACTCGTCTTCCCTGGGCTGTTTGGGCTGCGCCCGCTTCACTTCTGCAAGTGCCTGAGGTTAGAGCTCACCGGACGTCTCCGGGGGCTTAACCCCACTTTCTCCCTCTGACGTGTATTCATCTGCATTTTAGAAAAAGCGAAGGAAGGGCAAAACCAACCCCCCACCCCCGGGTCACAGCAGAGGACGAGACGGCCAGCCGAGAGCCAGCTCCGCCCCGGCGCCGGGATCCGGCCTTCCGGCTGGCCCCCAAGTCCACCCACTGGGCCAGGGGCACCAGGGCCGGCGTGCCCTCGGCCCGGGCGGGCCCCTAGAGCTGGTCGGCCGCGTGGACCTTCTGGTGGCGGAGGAGGTGCGAGCTGCCGCGGAAGGCCTTGCCGCAGCGGCCGCACTCGTAGGGCCGCTCGCGCGTGTGCGTCTTGTAGTGCTCGATGAGCGCCGCGCGGTGGCGGAAGGCCTTGCCGCACTCGTTGCACCCGCAGGGCTTGCGGCCCGTGTGGATGCGCTGGTGCTGGATGAGCGCCGAGCTGTGGCAGAAGGCCTTGCCGCACTGGCCGCACTCGTAGGGCTTCTCGCCCGTGTGGATGCGCTGGTGCTCGACGAGCGACGAGCTCTGGCTGAAGGCCTTGCCGCACCTGTGGCAGCGGTAGGGCTTCTCGCCCGTGTGCGTCTTGCGGTGCTCAATGAGGTTGGAGCTCTGGCTGAAGGCCTTGCCGCAGTCCTCGCAGGCGTACGGCTTCTTGCCCGTGTGGACGCGCTGGTGCCGCAGCAGGTGCGAGCGGTGGCTGAAGGCCTTGCCGCAGTCCTCGCAGGCGTGCGGCCTCTGCAGCGAGTGGGTCTTGCGGTGCTGGCTCAGGCCCGAGCTCTGGCGGAAGGCCTTGCCGCACTCCTGGCACGCGTAGGGCTTCTCCCCGGCATGGGTGCGCTCGTGCTTGCGGAGGCTGGAGCTGCGGCTGAAGGCCTTGCCGCAGGCCTCGCAGGCGTGCGGCCTCTGCAGCGAGTGGGTCTTGCGGTGCTGGCTCAGGCCCGAGCTCTGGCGGAAGGCCTTGCCGCACGCGCCGCACTCGTACGGCTTCTCGCCGGTGTGGATGGCCTGGTGCCGGAGCAGGTGCGAGCTCTGGCTGAAGGCCTTGCCGCACGCGCCGCACTCGTACGGCTTCTCCCCGGTGTGAATCACCAGGTGCCGGAGCAGGTGTGAGCTCTGGCTGAAGGCCTTGCCGCACTCCCGACACGCGTAGGGCTTAGCCGGCTGCGCGGTCCCGGGCGGCCCCTCCGGGCCCGAGTCCCCCCTGCCCACCGCCTCCCCAGCGGGCGGATCGGCGGCTTCCGCGCTGCCGGTGATCCGGTACGTAGTCAGGTCTGATTTCTGGAGGAAGGTTGGGCCGAACGGCTCGTCGTCCTGGGCCCTGTCTCCCGAGGGGACGCTCTGAGGCGGAACGGGGCTGGAGCACAGATCGAAGTCCCCCCGGTAATCGTCCTGCTCCCCGCCTTGCTCCCTGAGAGGGATCTCCTTGTAGATGACGGCCATCTGCTCCAGAGCCCTCCCCTGAAGAAAAGGGGCCCCCAGGTCCTCCTCTGCGAACAGGTCTGTCTGCATGTCCAGCCCGCCCGCAAACACGAAAGCCTCACCCAGCTTGGCGGCCGGGGGGATCTCCACGGAGGGGCCAGTCATCCCAGTGGCTGGATCTGTCTGGGACACACACAGCTGCTCTCGGATTCTGGAAAGAAAACAAGAGATACTGTCACGTCAGCAGGTCAAGCACCGAGTAGGAGTTGGAGCCCAAAGGAGATGGAACCAAGGACACAACCTTGCCCTCGAAGACGGTCCTGGGTGAGCCAGAGACAAGCCAGAGACTTCCCAGAAACCCGTGCAACGGAGACGCTGGTGTCCAGACTCTAAGGGTTCAGGGCGCCGGAAAGATGGGCGAGGACATGAAGGGGAGCCATTCTGGAAGGGGGGCGGGAGTCCGGCCCCGGAGGATGCTGGGGCTGGGGTCTTGCTGGGAGAGAGCACCCGTCTGCCTCCTGGGCTTGGTGGGCGGCACCCCTCCAGCCCGGAGCCCCAGCCGGAACCCAGGAGTCAGATCTTCCCAACACCCGCCCCATCCATGTCCTGAGGGCCCACTGAAGGGGTGTCTGCCTCTCTCCAGGCTGACCTCCGATGGATGCCCATCCCCAGCTTCCCCCCAGCCACATCTGTTCTCTACGTGGACGCCAGGGTCAAATGCCTAACCCCAGTCCTGATGGTGGCATCCCCCTTCTCAGGAGCCTGCAGCAGCCCACGCCCTCCATGGCCGGCCCTGCGGCCCTGACCCCTGCCTCTGCTTCCACACACCCTTATGCTTCCAGCTCCGCAACTCGTATGAGCCGCTCCTCCCTCCGCCTGACTGGTCCCCCCACCACTGACTTCTCACATGCCACATGCTCATTTTCCCAGACTCAGTCCAAACGTCCCTCTTCTCTGCACCCTCAGACCCTGACAATCCCGGGCAATCTCAGCCACGTGGCCCCGGAGATGCGGGACACGCACCCATCGCAGCACTGGACACCCGCAGGGCAGGCATCCTGGCAGGACCCTCCGCCGCGCTGCCTGTGAGCTCCCCAAGGGCAGGTCCGGGTTCCTCTGAACTGGAAGCCCCAGCTCCCAGCCCAGCCGCTCCACCTCTATAGGCACACATCCGTTGAGTAAATAAGTGACTCATCGGAGGAAAAGCCGTTTGCTTTTGTGCTAGTACTTCGTGCCACGCTTTTATTTTTTGCCAAAGAACTCTGTATTCAATCAAGTCAATTATCTCTGAGCTATGGTTTTCCCAGCAGTCATGTACGGACATGAGAGTTGGATCATAAAGAAGGCTGAGTGCCGAAGAACTGACGCTTTCGAACTGTGGTGTTGAAGACTCTTGAGAGCCCCTTGGACTGCAAGGAGATCAAGCCACTCAATCCTGAAAGAAATCAACCCTGAGTATTCACTGGAAGGACTGATACTGAAGCTGAAGGTCCAGTACTTGGCCAGCTGATTCGAAGAGCTGACTCACTGGAAAAGACCCTGATGCTGGGAAAGACTGAGGTCAAAAGGACAAGGGGACAACAGAGGATGAGATGGTCGGATGGCATCACCGACTCAATGGACAGGAGTTTGAGCGCGCTCCGGAGATGGTGCAGGAAGAAGGCCTGGAGTGCTGCAGTCCACGGGGTCGAAGAGTTGGACACGACTGAGCAACCGAGCAACAATCTAGGAGATTCAAATAAAGACAACAGACAAAAGCAGGGCTGCTTGGGTGGAAGCGGGTGTTTCCACGGGGACAAGCAAAGGAGCGGGGAACACCCGCACTCAGCCCCCAGTGCCACTGTGGGAGCCCAAGGGAGCCCATTCAGAAACCGTGCGAGCTCCAAGGAGGCTCCTGAGGCCACTCACCCACCAGTGCCACTGTGGGAGCCCAAGGGAGCCCATTCAGAAACCGTGCGAGCTCCAAGGAGGCTCCCAAGGCGCCACGATGGGGCCAGCTCGAGGCTGTCGAGCATCTGCGGCGTGCAAGGCACGACTAGGCCTTCTACAAGCGCGTCTCATTTGCTCCGCAGGACTCCATACGAAGGTGCACCTGCCCGAACACGGAAGTTCAAAGAGGAATGGCCTCAAGAGGACATGGGAAATTCACCAGGAGAGTCACGGGGGACTCATTCCCAGTTGGAATCTTTTCACTAAAATGTTTACTGGAGTCTAGCTGATTGACAATGTTGTATTTGGGGGTTCTGAACTTGCATTTGACCTTTAATTGGAGGATAATTACAGTACTGTGTTGCTTTCTGCCATATGTCCACATGAACCGCCCACAGGCACACGCGCGTCCCCTTCCTCTTGAGCCTCCCTCCCACCCCTCTAGGCTGTCACAGAGGAAGGGTTGTTTTGTTTTGTTTTGAGTGAATTTTCAGCCAGGTGTAGAGCATCCGAGGTCAGGGGCAACGGTCTGGAGGAGCCATCCCGCGTCCGGGGCCAGGGACGGCGGCCAGGACGAGCCAACCTGCGCCCAAGGCCAGGGGCGGTGGCCGGGAAGATCAACCCACCTCCAAAGAGCAGTGGCTGCACTGGCGCAGGAGGGTCTAGAGGAGCTATCCCACGTTGAAGGTCAGGAAGGGCAGCAGTGAGGAGATACTCTTCGTCCAAGGTAAGGAGCAGCAGCTGCGCTTTGCTGGAGCAGCTGTGAAGAGATACCCCACGCCCAAGGTAAGAGAAACCCAAGTAAGATGGTAGGTGTTGCAAGAGGGCCTCAGAGAGCAGACACACTGAAACCATACTCACAGAAAACTAGTCAATCTAATCACACTAGGACCACAGCCTTGTCTAACTCAATGAAACCAAGCCATGCCTGCGGGGCAACCCAAGACGGGCAGGTCATGGTGGAGAGGTCTGACAGAATGTGGTCCACTGGAGAAGGGAATGGAAAGCCACTTCAGTATTCTTGCCTTCAGAACCCCATGAACAGTATGAAAAGGCAAAATGATAGGATACCGAAAGAGGAACTCCCCAGTCCATTAGGTGCCCAATATGCTACTTGGAAATCAGTGGAGAAATAACTCCAGAAAGAATGAAGGGATGGAGCCAAAGCAAAAACAGTACCCAGCTGTGGATGTGACTGGTGATAGAAGCAAGATCCGATGCTGTAAAGAGCAATATTGCAGAGGAACCTGGAATCTCAGGTCCATGAATCAAGACAAATTGGAAGTGGTCAAACAAGAGATGGTAAGGGTGAACGTCGACATCCTAGGAATCAGCGAACTAAAATGGACTGGAATGGGTGAATTTAACTCAGATGAGCATTATCTACTACTGCGGGCAGGAATCCCTTAGAAGAAATGGAGTAGCCATCATGGTCAACAAAAGAGTCCAAAATGCAGTACTTGGATGCAATCTCTAAAACGACAGAATGATCTCTGTTCGTCTCCAAGGCAAACCATTCAATATCACAGTAATCCAAGTCTATGCCTCAACCAGTAACGCTGAAGAGCTGAAGTTGAATGGTCCTATGAAGACCTACAAGACCTTTTAGAACTAACACCCAAAAAAGATGTCCTTTTCATTCTCGGGGACTGGAATGCAAAAGTAGGAAGTCAAGAAACACCTGGAGTAACAGGCAAATTTGGCCTTGGAATGCGGAATGAAGCAGGGCAAAGACTAATAGAGTTTTGCCAAGAAAATGCACTGGTCATAGCAAACACCCTCTTCCAACAACACAAGAGAAGACTCTACACATGGACATCACCAGATGGTCAACACCAAAATCAGATGGATTATATTCTTTGCAGCCAAAGATGGAGAAGCTCTATACAGTCAACAAAAACAAGACCAGGAGCTGACTGTGGCTCAGATCATGAACTCCTTATTGCCAAATTCAGACGCAAATTGAAGAAAGTAGGGAAAACCGCTAGACTATTCAGGTATGACCTAAATCAAATCCCTTATGATTATACAGTGGAAGTGAGAAATAGATTTAAGGGTCTAGATCTGATAGACAGAGTGCCTGATGAACTATGGAATGAGGTTCGTGACATTGTACAGGAGACAGGGATCAAGACCATCCCCATGGAAAAGAAATGCGAAAAAGCAAAATGGCTGTCTGGGGAGGCCTTACAAATAGCTGTGAAAAGAAGAGAAGCGAAAAGCAAAGGAGAAAAGGAAAGATATAAGTATCTGAATGCAGAGTTCCACAGAATAGAAAGAAGAGATAAGAAAGCCTTCTTCAGCGATCAGTGCAAAGAAATAGAGGAAAACAACAGAATGGGAAAGACTAGAGATCTCTTCAAGAAAATTAGAGATACCAAGGGAACATTTCATGCAAAGATGGGCTCGATAAAGGACAGAAATGGTCTGGACCTAACCGAAGCAGAATATATTCAGAAGAGGTGGCAAGAATACACAGAGGAATTGTACAAAAAAGACCTTCACGACCCGGATAATCACGATGGTGTGATCACTCACCTAGAGCCAGACATCCTGGAATGTGAAGTCAAGTGGGCCTTAGAAAGCATCACTATGAACAAAGCTAGTGGAGGTGATGGAATTCCAGTGGAGCTGTTTCAAATCCTGAAAGATGATGCTGTGAAAGCACTGCACTCAATATGTCAGCAAGTTTGGAAAACTTAGCAGTGGCCACAAGACTGGAAAAGGTCAGTTTTCATTCCAATCCCAAAGAAAGGCAATGCCAAAGAATGCTCAAACTACCGCACAATTGCACTCATTTCACATGCTAGTAAAGTAATGCTCAAAATTCTCCAAGCCAGCAATACGTGAACCGTGAACTTCCTGATGTTCAAGCTGGTTTTAGAAAAGGCAGAGGAACCAGAGATCAAATTGCCAACATCCGCTGGATCATCAAAAAAGCAAGAGAGTTCCAGAAAAACATCTATTTCTGCTTTATTGACTATGCCAAAGCCTTTGACTCTGTGGATCACAATCAACTGTGGAAAATTCTGAGAGAATGGGAATACCAGACCACCTGACCTGCCTCTTGAGAAATCTGTATGCAGGTCAGGAAGCAACAGTTAGAACTGGACATGGAACAACAGACTGGTTCCAAATAGGAAAAGGAGTGTGTCAAGGCTGTATATTGTCACCCTGCTTATTGAACTTCTATGCAGAGTACATCATGAGAAACACTGGACTGGAAGAAACACAAGCTGGAATCAAGACTGCCAGGAGAAATATCAATAAACTCAGATATGCAGATGACACCACCCTTATGGCAGAAAGTGAAGAGGAGCTAAAGAGCCTCCTGATGAAAGTGAAAGAGGAGAGTGAAAAAGTTGGCTTAAAGCTCAACATTCAGAAAACGAAGATCATGGCATCTGGTCCCATCACTTCATGGGAAATAGATGGGGAAACAGTGGAAACAGTGTCAGACTTTATTTTGGGGGGCTCCAAAATCACTGCAGATGGTGACTGCAGCCATGAAATTAAAAGAGGCTTACTCCTTGGAAGAAAATTTATGACCAACCTAGATAGCGTATTGAAAAGCAGAGATATTACTTTGCTAACTAAGGTCCGTCTAGTCAGGGCTATGGTTTTTCCAGTGATCATGTGTGGATGTGAGAGTTGGACTGTGAAGAAGGCTGAGTGCCGAAGAATTGATGCTTTTGAACTGTGGTGTTGGAGAAGACTCTTGAGAGTCCCTTGGACTGCAAGGAGATCCAACCAGTCCATTCTGAAGGAGATCAACCCTGGGATTTCTCTGGAAGGAATGATGCTAAAGCTGAAGCTCCAGTACTTTGGCCACCTCATGCAAAGAGTTGACTCATTGGAAAAGACTCTGATGCTGGGAGGGATTGGGGGCAGGAGGAGAAGGGGAAGACAGAGGATGAGATGGCTGGATGGCATCATGGACTCGATGGACGTGAGTCTGAGTGAACTCCAGGAGTTGGTGATGGACAGCGAGGCCTGGCGTGCTGCGATTCATGGGGTCGCAAGGAGTCGGACACGACTGAGCGACTGAACTGAATTGAACTGTAGTATCCTCAAGACATCTACACTCACTCCCATTCCTCTTCACAACCCCCATCTCCACTGCTCCCCCTCCTCAAACCTCCCACCCCATTTCCACCCCGGCCCACCCCTTCCCCGTTCAGTTTAGACCTTCTCTACTCAGGCCTTCTCCAGCGGGTCCACCTATGGGCGTCACTCCAACCAGCTTTCTAAACAGACTCAGGTTCCTCACCTTCCTGCCCTGCTGCAACCGCCCACGAACTACCCACCTCCCCCGCCAGCTCCTCCTAAGATGCTGAACGTCGCCAAGGAAAATCATACGACTTGTGGCTGGCATGGAGACAGATTTCAAGTTTCTAGTTTCAGCTGCCGCTTCAGCTCCAGCGTCCAGTGACCTCTTTGCAGCCGGCCAAGCCCTCTCTTCTGGGTCCTCACTTCCCGCGCCACCCCCCCATTCTGGCAGGCGTCCCAAGACCTCTTCAAAAAACCCTCCGTTTCAGAGACTGCAAATGGGCAGCCTGGAGACCCTGTCAGAGACGCATTGTGCCTGGCTCTCAAAGAGTCGGGCTTTTCATTACTGTTTGACTCAGCTGCCACAATATTTAAAACGCTGTAGGTTTTCTCACGAAGAGCTGGAAGATGCGACAGTACGGGGCCCAGCCTTCGCGGGGGGCGGGGTGGGGGTGGCGCTGGATAACCAACCTCCCCACTCCCAAGCCTCGCTTCATTCCCTTGGTTTCTGAAAGCTCCTCTCCCCGCTAATTTTCCCGCCCCGCTGACCCCTCTTTCTCGGGGTCTGGGGAGTGTGACCTCCTCCCACCTGCTAAATCCTGGGTTTTGCATTCCCCCTAGGTGCCAGCTACCTGCTAAAGTCTCCGCCGTGTTGAAAAAGTTGGCGACGCTTTCATCTGTGCCCAGCAACGTGTTCACCGACGCTTTGGGGCCGAAATGTCCAGGCCTGGAAGCCCGTGCTCCCCACGTCTCTCGGGCCTTCCCGGCTGCTCGGGGCCCGTCCTCCGGGCTGGAGGCTGGCGAGCGGCCGCGGCCCCGCACCTGCTCCCGGCGCCGGGGCCCGCCCGCACCTGCGCCCCCAGAGGGACAGGCGGCCGCGCTCCCGGGCGGGGCGGGGCCGCGCTCCCGGGCGGGGCGGGGCCGCGGCTCAGCGCCTCCAGCCCCGTCCGTGGCCTCGCTCGGCGGCGGCTGCTGACGCGAAGCCCGCGGCCCCGCCCCCGCCGGCGGCACTTCCGGGGCCGCTCTAGGCCGCGCGGAGGCCCGCGTCTCGCTGGTCCCGCAGCCTGCACGCCGGGCCCCTGGAGGCAGGACTCGGGGTCGGGGGAGCCAGTCCCGTGGGCGCGCGGCTCTCGGGGCGGTCCCCGAGCGTGTCCCGGACGGCCGGGCGGGCGTCGACCAGGTACCTGTCCTGCGGGTGGGGCCGGCCGGAGGCCGAGAGGGGCGCTGGGGTTCCCGGGAGAAGGGCAGGCGTGCCCATCACGCCTGTTGGGATTTTCCACCCGCCGCCTTCGTGGAGAGCCCGGGACCCGCCTGCCCATCTCGTCCCCTCAAAGACCGATGAGAGCCCAGGAGATGGCTGGGCGCCTGGGCGGGACCGTCTCATGGATCTGAGGGGTGGTCCCCCTGTTCAGGTCGCGCCTCTTAGAGGAACCGGGAGAAAAGAGAGCTGCGTTCTTCAACCCCCTACCCCTCTCCCACGGCTAAGTTCTGCTTCTGGTGGCAAGGCTGCCCGGCCACCCCCGGAGGGCTGCTGCCCATGCCGCCCCTGCCCTCTGCCCACCGGCCTTCAGGTGCCTCTGAGTGCCCGCACCCCGCGCACACACACCTGCCCCCTTGCCCCACCCAGGAGCAGGCAGGGGCTCCCGAAGACCCGGTCCAATCCCCTTGTTGAGTGTTGGACCCCAACCAGCCATGCAGAGCCGGGACCAGCAAAGGCTGGTTCCTTTTTCTCTCACTCCAGCTCCTCCCATCACAGGAAGACAAGAGCCACCAGTCTGGGCCCCTGGGGGCTGGTGGGGAGGCTGGGCCCCATGCCAAGGGTCTCAGGTGCTTCCTCTTCTGCAGTAATCCCCAGGACCATCCCTACCCCCACACCCCCGGCCGCAGGGATCTCATGACCCTCAGAGCAATTATTGTTGACATGGTGAGTATTATTAACCCATTTCACAGAGGAGGAAAACCAAGGCTCAGAGAGAGGGTCCCAAGGTCAGGAGTAGAAGTGGGAGGCAGACGGAAGACACTCATCCCACACCCCTAGAATAACTCGCCCACAAAGCAGTAATAATCGGCGTCATCTTCGGGCTGCACGGGGCTGATGGTCAGGACGCAGGTGTTGTGCGCTGCATCCGCAGCTGCGGAGAAGCGGTCCGGGGTGCCGGGGGCCCGGTGTTGGTCCTCCTCTGAGCGGTAGTAGAGGAGCAGGCGGGGGGCGCTGCCTGCTCGCTGCTGATACCAGGACACGCCGAGGTCCCCGACGATGGCGTAATGGGGGCTGATGGTGCAGGACAGTTGGGCCACTTGGCCTGGGAAGACCAGCAGTGCTTCTGGCTTGGCCAGGGCTGGCAGAGAGGCTGAGAGACACACACACTCAGGTCTGGCCTGGGCCCCTTCCCTCCGGCCCCTGCCCCACAAAGCCTGGGTCAGACTCCCCAGGAGAATCTGCTCCCAAAAGCTCAGAGCCAGTGCTGCGGAATCAGCATTGTGTGGGCCACAGAGCGGGCGACCCTTAAGCCCCGTCTTCCCAAGGAGCCACGTGCAGCTAAGGGTCCAGAATTCAGAGGGTGGGCTGGTGGCCTCTGGGTCCCCCTGCTGCCCATCCTCATCCCTTGCCCTGCAGACCCCTATCACTTAGGTCACTCTGGTTTGTTCAAAACCTGGCTACAGACTGATCACCCCCAAGAAGCCTCCTGGGCCGTTACTATATCCATCGGCTCAGCCTCCGGCCACTGACTGCTGGAGACCTTCTCAGGGATAGCTTGTCCCTGAGGCCCTGCGGGGCAGTGACGAGGCCACACCAGCTTCCCCTCTGAAAACCTAAGTAGGTGACCAGTCTCTGAGACCCCCCAGAGTCAGAGTCCAAAGGGACCCTAGCTATCTGGTCACTCACCAGTGGGGAAACTGAGGCCAGGTCTCCTCTCCCCCTCACGGCCCCTTCGGAAACCGTCCCCCCTGCCCACTGCGATTCACTTCCGCGCAGGGGTCTTCTAGAGCCCCGTGCTGTCTTACACCCCACCCCCAGGTGAGCCAGGCCTTGGGAGGGCTCACCTGCCAGGAGGGCCCCCAGCAGAAGGAGGGCCAGAGGCGGGCAGGCCATGGCCGGAGCAGGGAGGCAGGCGGGAGTCCACTGTTCTGCGGGCGGGCGGTGCTCCAGGTGCTTCGGGACCTCCCCACGAGGGAGGCCGCTGGACCCCGACAGGGCATGCAAATCATCAGCCCCCCGACAGCGGGGGAGGGCGGTGCCGTCTCCCCAACGTCAGCCAGCTGGCGCCACGGGCCGCCTGAGAGCAGGAGCGGGAAACCCACAGGTGCAGTCAGAGCAGGTGGCTGCTTTCCACCGAGGTCTCATGCGTACGGTCACGTGCACAGACCTCACACGTGTGGCTCGAGGGTCACACACACACACACACACACACACACATCCCTGCAGCCTGTACCCAGACCAAATTTTAGAACATCTCCATCGCCCTGGAAGGCTCCCTCAAGCGCCTCCCTGACCTGGAGCAGCCCTCCGCACCACTGTTACAAAGCTCCCGCTGTGAGCCCTCTATGGCACTTCCGTGACACTGCAGACAAAAGACCCCTCCCCAACGGCTCGAAAGACAAAAACCCCTGGACAAACGGGTGGTGACTGGAGCCGAGGGTGCAGGCCGGAATCTGGCCACAGCCGCTCCCGACCCTGCAGGACTCGGGTCCCCAGACACAGCGGCATCCTGGGGAGAAAGCGCTGGTGTGAGTTGGGAACGCTGCCCTGGGGCCGCCTCTGAGCGCCTGCTGCCGTCGCTGAAGCGCGTCCTCCCGCTAACCTGCCTGTGGTGGGGCTGCGGCCGGTGCCCCTTGCCCTTTTTCCAGCTGTAAACGCCGAGCGAAGCAGAGCGATGCTGGCGGGCTGCGCTGGGATCTGGGCCTCCTCCTGCCTCCTGAGCTGAGCTCTGCCCCAGAAGGGCACAGACGGCCTGACCAACCGGTGGGGAGGGCCGCTGAGAGGGAGGTCTCCTGAGTCCAGAGGCCCGGCCACAAGCAGATGCACACTGGAGAACACCAGCAGCTTCTTAGAAACGGAAACGCACTCTCCCCGACAGCCCGGCACCCCCTCCCAGCATTTGCCCTCAAGAAAGGGAAACAAATGCCTGTTCACCCAGAGACCTGCTGGCCTTCCTCATCATCACCCCACACGGGAAACGACCCAAAGAGCAGGCAGTGAGCGGATCCACAGACGGGGGCACCTCCAGGCAGGGGGACCCTCCTGGCATGAGAGGAAGGACCCACCAACACAGTGACGACCCCGGTGGATCCCACACGCAGGGAGTGCAAGGCCCTGCCCCGTCGGCCGCCTCCCTCTTCGTGACAGCCTGGCTGGGAGTTTAGGGGGGACGAGGGACATGTTCTGTATCCTGATTGTGGAGAACACTGCGCAGGGTGGCTCTGAACTGTATGCCAATCATACCTCAACAAGAACCGGGGACAGAAGACGGGGAGGCGGGGAGTGCGTCTGGGAAGGGGGCCTGCAAGGCTGAGGATGCCCCCACCTCCAGGAACCTCCCCACTCCCCGCCTGGGAGCTCTGTCTCTCCTTGTGGGCGGCGGCGGGGGGCGGGGGCACTGGTCTCTGGACAGCTCTGGGCCCGAGGCTCCAGCCCCCACTAGAGCCCTGCACCGGGAATGCCCGGACCCTCCACAAACCCCGTTACCCGGATACTGGCCGCTCAGACCTCTTGGCACCTCCCACTGCCATGGAGACCAGCTTGGAAGCTGGGTGGGGGGGCGGGGGAGGGAGCCTCAGTCCTCTCTGATCCAGTGAGTGGGAGACTGCTGAGGACCCTGGACTAGCTGCAGGGACCCCCTGGACTGAGCAAGGTGCTCCGCTTGAACCCACCCACCCATCATCCCCCCTACTCGTTCGCCTCCCACAGGGCCCCACCCTGCAGTCGAGCTCCACCCCAGCTCCTTCCCCAGGTGGGAAGTTGGGGGTCGGAGGGGTCTGTCCCCACCGCGGCCATGTTTATCACGGTGATGTTCGGAGGTAAGTGGGGGTCCCCTGTCCTAGCAGACGGGTAGGTTCCCTCTGCCTTGGAGGGGGAGAATGAGAAGGCGGTGTGGGGAAGGGGGTGTCCATGGGATGAGTCTGGGAGGAGTTGCTTGAGGGAAACCATCCCCCAAGCTGGGTCCTGGGCGAAGCAGGCAGGCTCCTCTGGGCTGCACAGCTGCTGTGCCGCCACTGGGGCAGTGTGTGTCCCAACTGCCCCATCTCTTCGCTGGTCAGGGGTCCCGCAGTGGGGGCAGGGGTGGGCACGGGGCTCCTGAGCTTCTGGTGGAGGCGGGGCTGCATGGTGGAGGCAAGAGTGGTTCAGATGTCTGGGGAGATGGAAGGGGGTACGTTCCTGACCCCGTAGGCGGGAGGGAGGCGGAGCATCCTGGTCTGGGGGTAAGACGGGTGCCATGCGCCCACCTTCGCCCCTCTCCTGTAGCTGGCTGCTGGGAGCTGGTGAACACCTGGTGTGGCCTCGGGACCCTCACCGCCCACCTGAGGCAGAGGGGCCAGGTGCCCCCTGACGGTGAGGGGGCAGCGAGGGGTGCTGGAGGACTGGCTGAGGGGCCCCCCCCACCCCGGCAGGGGTAGCACCAGCCCTGCCCTGCCTCCCTCTCTGCCCTCCCAGCGACCATCGCCCTGCTGGCTGAGGATGGGCACCTGGTGAGCCTCGCGGAGGGGCTGGAGGAAGGGCCTTCCCCGGCGCCCTCCGTGGCCAGCCCCCTGCTGCGGGAGCGGGGGACCTACGTCCTGGTGCAGACCATCAGTAAGTGGGGTCCGGGATCTGTGCCCCCTGCAGTGACGCTGGATCATAAGAGGAGAGACAGCATCCACGGGCACCCGTGCCCTGCAGAGGCCCCAGCCTGGCCAGGACCCAGCCCTGTCCTTCCCATCCAATGCCCTGTCCTGAGCCCAGGCGGGGGTAGTAAACACGTCCAGAGTCGGGGGGGGGCGGGTACGGACCACCAGCCTGCCAGTGATCAGACTCCCTCCCTCCGCAGAGGGGGAGGGAGGGGACCCCACCTGCTATGAGTCCCTCCTGGAGAACCTGGATGGGCAGCGTCCAGAGCTGGCCGGTGAGTGTCACTCACATGGGAGAGCCTGGGGGCGGGGGCGCCTGCCCACCTGCGCCCTCAGGCAGGGTTTCCCGGGCCTCACAGAGGAGCTGCGCTGGCGGTTGGGCCTGCTCCCCGAGGGCGACGGCCAGAGGCGGCGCCTGGGCACTCGGCGTGGCCACCAGGAGCAAGGCCCTCCTTCACGGCCTCTGCTGTCCAGGACCCAAGAGCTGGGGCCTGGAGCCAGGTAACGAGGAGACACGGACCCCGGGGGACTGCTCGAACCCAGAAATGGGACCCCCTTCCCAGGGGACAGGTGTGCGTGCTGAGAGGTGGACCGCGATGCCAGCCTCCCTCGGAGACACACGTAAAGCCACATGGCGGGACACGCTGTGCCCGAGGGCAGGTCGCTGGGGGCTCGGTGACCGGGTACGTGTAACAGGGCCTGGCACACAGAGGGTGCTCTGTGTGGAGACATTGAATGAACTCAGCAGAGGCAGCAGCTCCGAGTCCTCGATGCCGTTTGAAGGGCCTGCTCCTCTGTGCCGACAGGCCCTGTGACCTGGCACATCACGGCCAAGCGGCCGAGCTGGACTGAGATCCAAGGGGGCTGGCCGTGACCTCCGCCCCTGTGGTTAGGTGCAAAGGCCCGAAGCATTCCTCCTGCTGAATCTGTGATTACAGGGAGATTGCATCAGCAAGAGGCGCAAGGTCACCGACGGAGCGTGAGGCCACAGAGACGAAAAGGGTGGAGGGGCGGCGCTCCTTGAGAGGAGGTGGCACGCTCCTCCAGGGTCTCCAGCTGGCCGGAGTCAGACGCCCTTGAGGCCTGAGGTCAGCAGTTAATGCCTCACCGTCCGGTCTGCGCTGCCTGTTGGATTACGCAGGATGACAAGGTCGCCCTCCCCACTGGGGACAGCAGCTGAAGGGGCAGCACCCCACCCCGCAGTGGGACTTCTATCTCCCTCCGCCCCACCCCCTGCAGACAGTTCAACGAGGGCACACAGCAGGTTCGGCTAAAATAAAGGCTTTTAATTGCACATTTTCATCTCAGGTCATCTGTGGGATGAGGGACCCCCTCCTCACTCTGGGTCCCAGCTCGGTGGGTACAATCTGACGTCATGGTCCAGCTGTCGGTGGGAGGGGGTGGAGGTGGGTGCAGGGCTGGCCACCCAATCTGCTCTGGTCTCTCAGGGCAGGGAGCTCAGACCTGTAGAGGGAGGAGGTCAGGCCAAAGGTACAGGAGCAGCCAGGAGGAGCAGGAGCACCCAGGAGGCATAGGAGCAGCCGGGAGCAGCAGGAGCACCAGGGAGAAGCGGGAGCACCCGGGAGGAGCGGGAGCACCTGGAGGAGCGGGAGCATCTGGGAAGTGCAGGAGCACCCGGGAAGAGCAGGAGCACTAGGGAGAAGCGGGAGGACCCGGGAGGAGTGGGAGCACCCGGGAGGAGCGGGAGCACCCTAGAGACATAGGAGCAGCCAGGAGCAGCAGGAGCACCAGTGAGAAGCGGGAGCACCCAGGAGGAGTGGGAGCACCCGGGAGGAGCGGGAGCACCAGGGAGAAGCGGGAGCACCCAGGAGGCATAGGAGCAGCCGGGAGCAGCAGGAGCACCAGGGAGAAGCGGGAGCACCCAGGAGGCATAGGAGCAGCCGGGAGTAGCAGGAGCACCAGGGAGAAGCGGGAGCACCCAGGAGGCATAGGAGCAGCCGGGAGCAGCAGGAGCACTAGGGAGAAGCGGGAGGACCCGGGAGGAGTGGGAGCACCCGGGAGGAGCGGGAGCACCCTAGAGACATAGGAGCAGCCAGGAGCAGCAGGAGCACCAGTGAGAAGCGGGAGCACCCAGGAGGCATAGGAGCAGCCAGGAGGAGCGGGAGCAGCTGGGAGTAGTGGGGGCAGCCGGGAGGAGCGGGAGCACCCGGGAGGAACGGGAGCACCCAGGAGGAGTGGGAGCACCAGGGAGAAGCAGGAGCATCTGGAAAGTGCAGGAGCACCAGGGAGAAGTGGGAGCACCCGGAGGAGTGGGAGCATCAGGGAGAAGCAGGAGCATCTGGGATGTGCAGGAGCACCCGGGAAGAGCGGGAACACCCGGGAGGAGTGGGAGCACCCGGGAGGAGTGGGAGCACCCGGGAGGAGCGGGAGCAGTGGACCGCCCCCCCTAACCCTGGCGCGGGTCGGGCAGCGGCCCCTCACCGTGGTTGTACTTGCACTGCTTCAGGGCCTCGCTGAAGCCCTCGCACAGGGTTAGGTCGCTCTGGGTGGTGGAGCAGTCCAGGAACTGCCTGATCTCATAGGCGCAGGGCCCCATCTGCAGGGGCTGCGGGGCAGCATGGGCCGGGGCCTGGGGCACAGCATGGGAGGCAGCCGGGTCAGCTCGGGCTGGGCACCCGGGAGAGGACTCCGAAGCTGGGGGTGGTGGCTGCCCCTCCGCAGAGCCCCTGGCCCTGGTGCCTCAGGGGTCCCTAGTGGGCAGTGTGCCCCAGGTCGCAGAGGCTCCATCCCTGAAACGGTGAGCCCACAGCCCTCTCGAAGCCCCTGCCGCTGCTGGTGGGGTGCGGGAACAGGGGCAGGTGGGGCCGGAGGCGGGACACGGGTCTAGAAAAGCCCAGGGCGCTGCTGGTGTGAGCTCCAGGCCGACAGGTTCTGACACCTTCCGGGCTCAGTCACGCTGATCCCCATGATCCCTCACCCCATCACTAAGCCCAAATGTGGCTCAGGACTGGTGGGGTGCCCAGTGGGGGACAGGTCGGCAGGCCCAAAGTCACCGACTACCAGTCACCCTTGGCCTCAGGAAGGGGCCTCCCGGGGAGTGGGAGAGCGGACACTCAGGAACTCCAACAGCCCTCCCTTCTAGGGTTGGGCGACCCAGGGCCATCTCTGACCCCTAAGCGCCTCGGTTTCCCCATCTTTAAAGGGCTGGTTGGTGTCTGTCCAGTGGTTCTAGGGACCTTGGCCTCAGGAGATGGGTTGGGAGAGCCCGCCTGTGAGTGACCCCAGGTCAACAGCCGAGTGACCCGTAGGATCCTTCTGGCCTCAGTTTCCCCTGAGCCTTTGCTCACCTGCTGGGCGGCAGGCTGGGCGGGCTCTGAGCTCCCCCCACTGAAGGCTCCGGTCAGGGCGCTGCCCACGACGTGGCCCACAGCCGAGCCCACGGCCACTCCGGCGGCGGTGGTCGCCATCTGCGCCATCAGGCCGGGCTGGCCCGACGGGGCGGGGGCGGGGGCCGCGGCCGAGGGCGGCGGGTGCGCAGGCGGGTGCGCGGCAGAGGGCGCGGCGGGGCGGCTGCGGGGTGCGGGGAGAAGCGGGGTCATTCGCGGCCGGGCCCCAGGCCGGGGCCTAGGACCACCGTCCCCGCCGCGCGGCGGCGGCCCCCGCCCCGCCCCCGCCAAGATGGCGCGGCCGTCGCCAAGGTCACGCCGCCGCGTCCTTGCGGGGCCGCGCTTCCCCCGCGCCCGCGCCCGCGCCCGCCCCGGGGCCCGCGCCGGCTCCTACCTGGCGGGCCGCGAGGCCACGCTGCGGCTCCCCCGGGCATGGCGGCGGCGGCGGCGGCGGCGGCGGCGGCGGGGCCGGACGAGCCGAGTCGGAGACGGCGACGGCGGCGCTGGCTGTGGCTCCGGGACGGAGGCGGCCGCGCGGGTCCCGGCCGGCGGGGCGGGGCCGGGGCGGGGCGGGCCGAAGACACGCCCCCGGCGGGAGGCCCGGGGCCCGGTCACGCGGCACCCCCGCGGGTCCCCGGCTTCTCCCTCGGCAGCTCCGGGGGCCGGTGAGCCTGCGCCCTCCTGGCCGCCGGCCCGAGCTGAGTGCGCCCTGGGGAAGCGGAGCCGCTGTGGCAGGGCGCGGAGGGCGCACTCAGGGGCCACGGGACGGTCCTTCGAAGGCCGCGGCGGAGCGCGGCGAGCCGAACCGAGGGCGATCCGGCGACGGCCGAGCCCTGCTCCTCCCCCTCCCGTGGGGCCCGGCTCGCTGGCTCCCGCGTGGCCCCAGGGTCGCGGGTGGACTGGGGCGGGTACAAAGCACTCACCCCCGTCCGGCCCCCAGAAAGCCTCCCAGGGCTGCTCACAGAGCACCCGCCAGTTCCCCTCCTTGGTTCAGTTCACTTGCTCGGTCGTGTCCAACTCTTTGCGACCCCATGGACTGCAGCACCCCTGGCTTCCCTGTCCATCACCAACTCCCACAGTTTACTCAAACTCATCTATTGAGTCAGTGATGCCATCCAACCATCTCATGCTGTGTCATCCCCTTCTCCCACTTTCAATCTTTCCCAGCATCAGGGTCTTTTCCAATGAGCCAGTACTTCACAACAGGTGGCCAGAGTATTGGAGTTTCAGCTTCAGCATCAGTCCTTCCAGTGAACACTCAGGGCTGATTTCCTTTAGGATGGACTGGCTGGATGCAGTGCCAGACCCCGACTGCCTTTACCCTGCATGTCCTTTCCAAAGGCTGTCCCCTGCAGGCCTAGGGGCATTGGTGCGAGTTTGAATCCTGTGGCCTTGAATTTTACCCCTTGGTTCCAGGTCCAGAGCAGGGCCACCCACATTCAGGATGCTTCCCAGCCCTTCAGGAAAGGCAGGTTTTCCTGGTCCTCTCTGAATGAGGAGGGCTCCTGACTTTCCTATACTCACATCACTGTCCCCAACCCCCAAGAGAGGCCTCCTGGCCCCGGGACTGCAGGGAGGATGAAGTCAGGAGCAGAAGCATGGGGTGGGGGGCTCAGGTGGGCAGAGGAGGCCCCTCTGTGAGGAGGTTCGGCAGGCGAGGAGGGAACAGGGGCACCGGCAGTGCCTGGCAAGCTGGTTGATGTCACGACTGCATCCCGACCACACAGTCCTCTCAGCCAGCCTGGGAAGCAGGGCCCTCCCCTGATCCCCATCTGGGCCTGGGCTTCAGTTTTCTCCTGCCTGCAATGGGGTGACTGTTTGCCTCCGGGAGAGGGGAGCGTGTACAGGTGGCCACTCTCTTCTGGCAGACATGCCAGGCCTGGGCCAGCCTCCACCCCTTTGCTCCTGCAGCCCCTGCTGACCTGCTCCTGTTTGCCATGCCAGCCCCTCCTGGGCTGATCAGGTCCCCCCTCCTCCAGGAAGCCCTCTGGGACCAGCCCTGCTGCTACTGCTAAGTCACTTCAGTCGTGTCCGACTCTGTGTAACCCCATAGACGGCAACCCACTAGGCTCCTCCGTCCCTGGGATTCTCCAGGCAAGAACACTGGAGTGGGTTGCCATTTCCTTCTCCAATGCATGAAAGTGAAAAGTGAAACGGAAGTCGCTTAGTCGTGTCCCCAGCTTGCTATAACTGTGGCTTTCCACTGTGACCTGTAATGTGGGAGGTTGTTACTTAAAACTCTCATGACTGGTGGATTGCGGGTCCATTTTTACTTTATTCATTTTCATGTGTATCAGAAAGAAAAAAAATGTATCATCAGTTCATCAAATCCATGATTTCTTGACCAATATTGCTAGGATGAGGCTGAAGTAGGCATTTTCATTTTTTAAAAAGTGAATCACTCTGAAGAAACAGACGGCAGCTTCCCTGCTGGTCCGGCGGTTAAGAGTCCATGCTTCCAATGCAGGGGGCATGGGTTTGATCCCGGGTTAGAGAACTAAGAGCCGACATGCCTTGCAGCCCAGCCAAAAAATTTTAAAAAGGAAGAAAAAGATGGCAAACGGCCTAAGGAGTGAAAAATCACGGCTGTCTTCCCTCTTCTCGCCCTCTAGGGGTCTCTGTGGAGCCTCCCTGGAGAGGCCGCGGCGGCCCCGGGAACCGGAGGGGGAGGGGGGATTGAGTCAGCCGGTGGCCCTCCCCTCTGCCCGTCTCCTCCCTTTTTAGGCGCAGCCTCACCCTGCGGCGGCTCAGGAGCCAGCCCGCCGGGACGGGGGCCACTGCCCGTGCTTCGGTTCCCCGGAGATGAAGCAGATTGCCTGCGCCCCGGGTCATCACAAGGACTGCATGACCATTTCGCAGTGTGCTCACCACCCCTCCCTGTGATTCTCAGAGACGCGTCCTCGCCTCAGGAGGCTGGCCCTGAGGGCCTCTGAGGAACCTGTTGTCCCAGGCCAAGGGGCGGCGTGGGGTCCCCAGCGCCCCGCACAGACACTGCCTTCTGACCGCCTCCTCCCAACACCTGACCTGCCAAGAAGGCCTCCTGACCCCTCATCCTGCCCAATGGTTTGGAAAAAGCCTCATCTGGCCCCTCCCTCTCGGGGCCTCAGTTTCCTCCTCTGTGAATTGGCGGATTCTGCCAAGCTGAAGTCCTGGCCAGCCGCCTCCCCGTGGCTCCGTGTTCCCCGGGACACAGCTGAATGTCCCTGCTCGGGATGCGCCTTCCCAAGTTGGCCTGTCAGGAGGCGGGGGCGAGTAGGGAAACCTGACTCCTCTCAGACGGCCCATCGCTTTGGGGACACTGAGGCCCGGAGCAGCGGCACACCCCTGACCAGGGTCACCCTCCCGTCCCCCCGTCCCTCCGGGCCTCCGAGACCGCAGCCCGGCCCGCCCCGGGAAGGACCGGATCTGCGGACCGGGCCACCCCCCTTCCCTGGCCGCGGGCGCGGGGCGAGTGCAGAACAAAAGCGGGGGGCGGGGCCGGGGCGGGGGCGGGGCGGAGGCTATAAGGGGCGGCGGCGGGCGGCGGCCCAGCAGGCCCTGCAGCCCCGGGGCGGATGGCTCGGGCCGCCCGGCTCCGCGGCGCGGCCCCGCGCGCCCTCCCGCTGCCGCTGCTGCTGCTGCTGCTGCTCCCGCCGCCGCCGCTGCTGCTGGCCCGGGCCCCACGGCCGCCGGTGAGTGCCCGCCGCCCGGCAGCGCCCCCGCCCCGCCCCGCCCTCCACGCCGAGGGGCGCCGGCGGGCAGAGCGGGACCCACGGGGGCGCCCGGGAGTGGCCCGGCGCGGCCCGTTAGCCCGAAACGCTGTCTGGGTGCCCCGGGGGCGTGGTGGATAGTGAGCTTCCCGTCCCTGGGGATATGCAAGTGGAGCCGGCCCCGGGATCTCTCGGGCTGGCTGGTGAGCTGGACTCCGTCGGGCGTTAGACGCGCGCCGCCACCCCCGCAGCTCCTGGACCTGCCCCCTCTGCGCCCGCCCGGCCACGATCCCGGGTGTGTGTGTGTGTGTTGCAGGGTAGGGACAGCGGGAGGAGCCACAGGGCTCCCGACTCACTGCAGGGACAAAGACCCGTGGGTCTCCAGCTGGCGTCAGCCGCCAGGTGTGTGGCCTCGGTGAGCACACCTCCAGGCGGGAGGGCTGAAGGAACCGCTGTGGGGAGGGCATGCGGGGTCTGAGCCTGGAGGAGACAGATGCCACCGCCTGGGACCTGTGAGTGCGGGGATCGGGAGCCTGTGGAGCCAGGAGGCAGCCTAAGCGTGAGAGCTCCGGTGTGCCACGGCGGGGGTGGTGGTGGGGGACGCCCCTGTGTGTGCCAGCCCGCGTGTGTCCTGAAGGCTGCGCCCTCCCCCACTGCCGGGGCTTCGGGAGACCACTCACAGCCTGGGGTACTGCAGGCGCATAGCTCCCCGGGCGCCCAGCCCACGCGGTCGTGCCGCTGAGCCTCCAGCCTGTCCAGGCAGGGGTCGGGGGCAGGGATGGGGTCGTTAGCGGGGGTGGGGGCAGGGGCGCAGGCAGACTCTCTGGGGACAGCTCCGGTGACAAGGGAGGTGTGGCCAGCCAGCCCCTGGCAGCGCTGGGGTTGAAAGGGGTGGCGGGTACCTCCGAACCTCGGTCTGGGGGCCCTGTCTCCTCCCCAGCCCCGCCAGGCCCCCTAGGCCTAGGGGCAGAGTCTAGGGGTCACCCTGGGGAGCTGCTGAATCCGCGGGTTTAGGAACCGGAGGGACCTGGGCTTTTGAACCACGTGGCCCCATGTGAGCCCTCCAGCGCCTCGGTAGCCCTCACCCCCAGCCTTGTCCAGGTGGGCGGGTGGGAGGCGACCGTGCCCACTGCTGGGCTGAACAGCGTCTGCAGGGAGGCCAGGAGAGCTGGGCACACGGACATGGTCCATCACCGGGAGCTGCCACTGTGCCGCTTGTGCGGGGCCAGGCGGGGTCTGAGCCGGGCTGTCACGCTGCAGATGTGCAGGGGGCACCCGGGGTCGCCTCGGACGTGCTTATCCCTGGATGGCTGTTGGCAGGGCTGGGAAGGCTCTGTAAATATTTATCCATCCAAGCTCACAGCTTTCAGGGTTGATGAAAGCCCCGCCGCCCGCCCGCTGGGGGGGAACCCCCTTCCCTTCTGGAGCCAGCGGGGTGAGGGGGTGGGGGAGATGGACCTGCCTGCCCAGGAGCGGGCGGTGTGACTTGGGCAGGTCACTTGACCTCTCTGAGCCTCAGAGAGGCCCGGGATGGTGTGTGGATGCTCCCTGCCTTCCAGCCTGACCAGTGTCCTCTCCTCAGGGTCGCCTCCTGCCCACCGCAGAGGGGGTGGCTATGGGAACCTGGGCCAGTGGCAGGCAGGCCAGAGAGGGCATGCCCGGCCCAGCCGTGCCCAGCACTTCCCAGTCCAGGGGCCCCCTCTGCTACCGGCCGCTGGCTGCCTCCCATTTTCCTGGTTGCAGGTTGACCCCGAGGCTGACCGGAGCCTCTGGCTCAGCTGGGAGACTGAATTCCCCAAGTGATTCCTCGAGGATGTGTGAGGCTGTGGTGTGGTGCCTGTCGGGGAGAGGTGGGGTGAGCGGACTGGGCACCCCCGCCCAGGGCAGGCCCAGGGAGACGCTGGCCAACGAGCAGCTGTCTCAGGAATGTGGGTTTTGGAGACAAGCCACAGCTGGGGTTTGGGGGGACCGTGGGTGGGGAGGCCTGATCCCCAGGTCTAGGTCCAGCTCTGAGCTCCCTCGCTGTGTGACCCTGGGCCAAGCCCTGGACCTCTCTGGGCCCTGTCTCTTCCCCTGGGAGGTGGGGCGACGCCTGCTCTCCAATCCCATGGGCTGTGGATGAGGCAGGCGTGGTGTGTGCTCACCCCACCTCACTGCCTCCCAGCAGCCCCGGGCAGGGTGGGGGGACTGGCACACCCAGGTGAGGGATCAGGCCTTGCAGCTAGGGAGGGCCCCCAGCCCCAGGCTGGAAAGGACGTGGGGAGACAGAATGCAGGAGGGCGGCAGAGCAGGGGCCAGCGGTGGAGAAACTGAGGCCAAGAGCCTGTGGACGGTGGGCTCCAGGAAAGGACCTGGCTGCCCAGGGCCCTGACCCTAGAGCCTCTAGGGGTGGTAACCAAGACGTAGGCAGGGAAGCAGAGGCCCCGGCTTGCAGGTGGGCCCTGCGCGAGCCCTTCTTCCTCTCTGGCCCTGAGAGCTTCCTTCCAGCTGCCTCTCCCACATTCAGATGTCAGGTCTGGGGGCCTGGGGGGGAGGTGGGTGCTGACTGCCAGGTGGGGGACGGCAGGAATTCGGCAGAGCAGCGTCCCAGAGTCGGAGAAGCCAGCCCAAGGAGGGGACTCTCTCCGTGCCTGCTGCCCCGAAGGGCATTACAGAGAGGTTGGTTACCCCTTCGCCGCGGCCCCGTTCCCATTGGACAGATGGGAAAGTGGAGGTTGAGAGAAGGCTGTGACTTGCCCAGGGTCTCCGTGGCGTGGAACTGGGCCTTCTGAATCTCAGGCTGGGGATCTGGCAGCTGCACTGAGCGTGCCAGGATGCAGGGGTCTGGGCCTGGACCTAGCGCCTCGTGGGGGCAGGAGAGGAAGGCACGCTGGGCGTGTCTGTCACCCTCCCCCACCGTGGCTTGCTGCTCAGGCCTCCCTGGGGGCAGAGGAGAGGGGAGATTTTCACTCGATGACAGGCTGGGCCCTGGGCTCTCTGGGGCTCCGGGGGAACAGTGCAGCCCTGACCTTTCTGGGGAGGGTCCTCGGGCCCCTGCCCGGGTTGAGGAAAGGGTTTCTGTTCCTCCTGGAGGTCACGGAGCGGTGTGGGGAGAAGCAGGGGCAGGCCCCGGGCCCGCATCCCCAGTGTGAGACGCGGACGTGTGTCCTCCCACCTAACACTGGGGGAGGGGGGCGGGGGACGGGGGCCCGGTGAACCTGCCCCCAAGGTGTCTAGAAGACAGAGGGTAGTTGGTCATTTCCCCTTCCTCCTCTTCGTTTGCTCTTGTGGGGCCAGTCCCTCCCCTGGGGAAGGGGGACCTCAGCCTGAAGGACAGAGCAGAGTTGGGGTTGGGGGTGTGCTGGGAGCGCAGAGAGCCTCCTGCTCTGCCTGCTGCTGTTCCTGGTGACTCTGGAGTTGGCGAGGGGGGGGGGGTGGAGCTCTGGGGTGCCCAGGCCCTGGGAGAGTTGCCAGAGGCTGAGGCCGAGGGTGGGGCCCGGGCGGCCCAGCTCCTGCCCCAAATATGGCTCGGGAAGGCCACAGCGGCGCTGAGCAGACAGGCTGGGCCAGACAGGCACTGAGGCTCCGGGCCTCTCCCCCAGCTCTGCTGTGACCCTCACCTGCGGCCCAGGATGCCAGCGCCCCCGCTTGGCTCCGTCGTGTCCTTGTGGGCTGATGCCGCGGGCTCTCCCTGCCTCTCTGAGCTTCTGCCTTTTCCAGGCAGGGGAAACCCGACCTCCTGGCTGGGACGCAGGGAGGGTGGGTGCGCCAGGTCAGAATCACCCCTCCACCGGGCGAGCGTGGTCCAGGGGCCCTGGCAGGGTGGGGGCTGGGCATCTGGGAACTGCCAGCCACCCCCACCCATGCAGGGAGGACACAGAGAAACACAGAGGCCGCGCCTCCGCTGGCAGCAACTGGAGAAAACCCAGCCGCAGCCGAACATATAAATAACTAAATAATAAAAGCTTTAAAGATCATTACTTAAAAACAAGTGCGTCCCAGCGATCAGACCCCAGTTCCCGGTGCCCTGAGTGGTGCCGGCCCTGTGCTGAAAGCGGCCTGGTTGGTTCACCCCCAGATCCACACTAGAGGGAGGGATCACCCCTACTTGTCAGGTGAGCAGATGCAGGTGAGGGAGGGTGGCAGCCCCTCCATGCTGGTGGCAGGTGGGCATCGTGGGCAGGAGCCAGCTCACGGAGCTGGAGAAGACAGACCTGGGGGCTGGGGGCGCCCAGGAAGAAACGCAGGGGGAGAGGCGTCTGCTGGAAGGGGGAGTCCCTTCAAGGCTGTTCGTGAGGAAGGCAGGCGGGCTGCAACCCCACCCACCCCTCCCCGGCCCAAACGGTGAGAGTAAGTGACCCTGGGCGCCTGGGGCCCTCCAGGAGGGGGCGGGAGGCCTTGGGATCAGCATCTGGACGCCAGTCAGCCCGTGCCAGAGCACCATGCTCCCCGACAGCCTCCGCTGGAGTGAGGCTGTGCTGACGTCCACACCACTGACCCGGGGCCTTTCTCCTGGTCAGGACGCCCCCCGCCGCCACCCCATGAGCAGAGGGCCACAGCCCCGGCCCAACGCCCCTCCTGACAGCGACACCCCCGCCCTGGCCACCCAGGAGGCCCTCCCGCTCGCTGGCCGCCCCAGACCTCCCCGCTGCGGCGTGCCCGACCCGCCCAACGGGCCAAGTGCCCGCAACCGACAGAAGAGGTTCGTGCTGTCGGGCGGGCGCTGGGAGAAGACGGACCTCACCTACAGGTAGGGCCAGTGGCCACGAGCTGGCCTTTGACCTCCACCTGCTGTCTGAGACACTCTGGGACTAGGGTGGGGCAGATCCCTATGGCCGACAGGCTGGAGTGTCCCCTGACTCCCGTGCTGCTGCTCAACGCCCCAAACCCACACTTAGATGCACTCCCACGCCCTCGCCTGGGATCGTGGTCTCCGCATCCGTCAGTCACCCATGCGACCTCTGCGGGCTTTGTGCTGCGGGCCAGGCCCTGGGACTCTCAGTGAGGGAGGCAGACGCGGCCCCTCCTCTGGCAGAGCGAGGTGCTTCCCACACCAGGTTCAGCTTTAGCGCCGCACTCAGGATCCGTGCAGGGAGGGGCCCGCTGGGGCAGGCCAGGTGGTGGCTCAGGTGGCCTCGGCCCCTGGCGCTGAGACTTACACATCCTGCAGCGGGCAGCAGGGGGCGGCGAGGACGGGTGTGGTGTCCCATGTCATTGCAGCAGGGACTCCTGGGGGCCCTGAAGTGTCCTGAGTGGGGAGCCTGCGGACACAGGAGGGGCAGGTCTCAGGGTCTAAGGTCTCCCCACGGTCAGTGGCACGGTCAAGTCTAGGAGGGGGCCTTGGGGCTCCTGGGTCCTTTCCGCCCAGTGCAGACCCTCGTGGGCACCTAAGGGCACACAGACCACACAAAGCTGTGCCCATGTGGTGGAGGGAGCGGTGTGCACCCTCGGAGCACGCCAGGCCCGAATCCTGCACGCCTGCCCCCCCACTGCACATCCGGGGCAACTCCTGGCCCTGACAGCCAGCCCCGTGAGCCAGACCTAGGCCCCCCCCACCGCCTCGGTCCTCCCCAGGATCCTCCGGTTCCCGTGGCAGCTGCTGCGGGAACAGGTGCGGCAGACGGTGGCAGAGGCCCTCCGAGTGTGGAGTGATGTCACGCCACTCACCTTCACTGAGGTGCACGAGGGCCACGCCGACATCGTGATCGACTTCACCAGGTGAGCCGGGGGCCTGGGGACACCCCCCACCCCGGGAAGGAAACCCATCTGCCGGCAGCCACTGACTCTGCCCCTACCCACCCCCCCACAGGTACTGGCATGGGGACAACCTGCCCTTCGATGGACCTGGGGGCATCCTGGCCCACGCCTTCTTCCCCAAGACCCACCGAGAAGGGGATGTCCACTTCGACTATGATGAGACCTGGACCATCGGGGACAACCAGGGTAGGGGCTCGGGCCCCGATTTCCGGAGGGGCCCCGCCGAGGCCCCAGAGCCGGGCCCGGCGTCCTGCTTCGGGAGCTCATGCGCTGCCGGGCTGCCCCCCTCTTCCAGGCACAGACCTCCTGCAGGTGGCGGCCCACGAGTTTGGCCACGTGCTGGGGCTGCAGCACACGACAGCTGCGAAGGCCCTGATGTCCCCCTTCTACACCTTCCGCTACCCACTGAGCCTCAGCCCAGACGACCGCAGGGGCATCCAGCAGCTGTACGGCCGGCCTCGGCTAGCTCCCACGTCCAGGCCCCCGGACCTGGGCCCTGGCACCGGGGCGGACACCAACGAGATCGCGCCGCTGGAGGTGAGGCCCTGCTCCCCCTGCCTACGGCTGCCTCTGCGGCTCCACCATGGGCTCCTCCTGACCCCTCCCTCTCACCCCAGCCGGATGCCCCACCGGATGCCTGCCAGGTCTCCTTTGACGCGGCCGCCACCATCCGCGGCGAGCTCTTCTTCTTCAAGGCAGGCTTTGTGTGGCGGCTGCGCGGGGGCCAGCTGCAGCCCGGCTACCCTGCACTGGCCTCTCGGCACTGGCAGGGGCTGCCCAGCCCTGTGGACGCAGCCTTCGAGGACGCCCAGGGCCACATCTGGTTCTTCCAAGGTGAGTGGGGGCCAGGTCACACTTGGGAGACTGCTGGGAGCCAGGAACGTCATGGCCAAGGGAAGGGACAGACAGACGTGATGAGCGGATGGACAGACAGAGGGGGCCCCGGAGTTCTGGGGCCCAGCAGGAGTGTGGCTCACTCCTCTGGGCACAGCTGGGAGGCTTCCTGGAGGAGGTGGTTCTCAAGGCTGGAGTAGGATGGAAGGTATTGTGCCCCACGAAGCACGTGTGGCGCTTGCCCCTGGACACAAGGCTCTGCGGCTCAGAGGTGGTGAGGTGACCCACATGAGGGCACAGCTTGGAGAAGGTCGGGAGGGATGTGAGCTCAGTGTGCCAGAGACGGGAGCCTGGAGCGTGCCGGGGGCGGGGCCTTCTGCCTGAGGGCTGGCGCCAGGGTGGGCAGCCAAGTGCAGGGAGTGGGCGCCCAGGTGGCCTCTTTGCTGCTCAGAACGACCTTTCCCACGTGTACCTCCCAGCGCCGCTGGCATTGCCCAGTGTCCTTCTTGGGGGTGGGGTTGCCAAGCAGGCGTTATTACTGGCCTTTTGTGTTTTATGGACAAGGAAACTGAGGCTGGGAAGGTCTGAGGTGGTGTCGGTGGCGGAATGTGGCCGCTGGGCAGCCCTGTTGCAGCACACGCCCCCCAACCCCCTGTTTCTCCAACAGGAGCTCAGTACTGGGTGTACGACGGCGAGAAGCCGGTCCTGGGCCCTGCGCCCCTCTCTGAGCTGGGGCTCCAGGGGTCCCCGATCCATGCCGCCCTGGTGTGGGGCTCCGAGAAGACCAAGATCTACTTCTTCCGAAGCGGGGACTACTGGCGCTTCCAGCCCAGCACCCGCCGTGTGGACAGCCCCGTGCCGCGCCGGGCCACCGACTGGCGAGGGGTGCCCTCGGAGATCGACGCGGCCTTCCAGGATGCTGAAGGTGTGCAGGGGGCGGGCCTCTGCCGGGCCCCCTCCCTCTCCGCCCCTCCTCCTGCCAAGGACCGTGCTAACCCCCTGTGCTCCATCTTTGTGGCATGGAGACTGGGGCCCGTGCCTGGGCCCCTCGGGTGTGGCTAGCGAAATCAGTCAGAGGCTCCAGCTTCTGTCAGGCTGGGTGGTAGCTCAGACCAGATCCTGAGGGCAGGTGGGAGGGCTCGCCCAAGGGTAGGAAGACCCTGGGGCTTCCCTGGTGGCTCAGATGGTAAAGCGTCTGCCTGCAATGCAGGAGACCTGGGTTCGATCCCTGGGTCGGGAAGATCCCCTGGAGAAGGAAATGGTGTCCAGTACTGTTGCCTGAAAAATCCCATGGACGGAGCAGCCTGGAAGGCTACAGTCCATGGGGTCACGAAGAGTAAGACACGATGGAGCGACCTCACTTTCCTAAGGGCCACCTGAGGTCCTTGAGTTTCAAGGAACCCAGCAGTGGCCAAGGCCTGCGCCCACCCCTGTGTCCACTTACCAGGCCCTGACCCTCCTGTCTTCTCAGGCTTCGCCTATTTCCTGCGTGGCCGCCTCTACTGGAAGTTTGACCCCGTGAAGGTAAAAGCCCTGGAGGGCTTCCCCCGCCTCGTGGGCCCCGACTTCTTCGGCTGTACTGAGGCTGCCAACACTTTCCGCTGATCATCGCCTGGCTGTCCTCAGGCCCTGACACCTCCACACAGGGAGACCGTGGCCGTGTCTGTGGCTGTAGGTGCCAGGGAGGGCACGGAGCCACGGCTGCTGAGGGGGCAGGGCAGGGTGCTGCCACCAGGACTACAGGGAGGGCCACGCGGGTCGTGGCCACTGCCAGCGACTGTCTGAGACTGGGCAGGGGGGCTCTGGCAGGGAGGCTGAGGGTGGTCTTGGGCCGGCTCCACACAGCCTGTGCAGGTCACATGGAACCCAGCTGCCCATGGTCTCCGTCCACACCCCCCAGGGTTGGGCCTCAGCAGGGCTGGGGGAGCTGGAGCGCTCACTGTCCTCGCTGCGCGGTCCCCAGGGGCTGGCACCTGGGTGTCAGGATCCTGTGCCTCCTGCCTCCCACAGGGGTTGGCTCTGGGTAGGTGCTGCCTTCCAGTTCGGTGGTTCTGGAGACCTGTTCCCCAGGGTCCTGGCCGAAAGGCCCGGTCAGCTGGCGGGGGTGCTTCCTGCCAGAGACCCTGCGCCCTGGGGGCCCCAGCATACCTCAGTCCTATCACGGGTCAGAGCTTCCAAAGCCATGTAAATGTATATAGTGTGTATAAAGCTGTTTTGTTTTTCTTTTTTTTAAACCGACTGTCATTAAACACGGTCATTTTCTACCTGCCTGCCTGGGGTGTCTCTGTGAGTGCAAGGCCAGGATAGGGGTGGAGGTGGACCAAGAGTTGGGAGGCTTGGCTGGGGACCTGCACAGTCCTCTGGTCCTCAGGGCCGGGTGTCGCGTTTAGGGGCCCCCCTGCTCCACCTCATCCTGCCTGAAGGCCTGCAGTGGCTTCAGTCTGCTCCCCATTTCCCCAGCGGCCTCTCAGACCATCGTCCACCAAGCGCTGCTCACGTTTTCCTATCCTGCCACTGCCAGGACACAGAACCGAACTCAAGGTTACCGCGGCTGACTCCTCGCTCTCTGGGGTCTACTTGCCTGCCACCCTCAGAGAGCCCAGGATCTGCCTGCAATGCAGGAGTGAGTGAAGCAGCTCAGTCGTGTCCGACTCTTTGCGACCCCACAGACTGTAGCCTACCAGGCTCCTCTGTCCATGGGGTTATTCAGGCAAGAGTACTAGAGTAGGTTGCTATTTCCTTCTCCAGGGGATCTTCCCAACCCAGGTCTCCCGCAGAGCAGGCAGACTCTTTACCGTCTGGGCCACCAGGCAATGCAGGAGACCTAGGTTCAGTCTCTGGGTGGGGAAGATCCCCAGGAGAAGGGAATGACAATCCGCTCCAGTATTCTTGCTTGGGGAATCCCATGGCTACAGCCCATAGGGTGCAAAGAGACACGACTGAGCAAGTCACTCACACTCACACACACACACACACACACCTACACACACCCCTACACACAGACCCCTACACACACACTCCTACACACACACACCCCCTACACACACAGCCCTACACACACACACACCCCCCTACACACACACACACCCCTACACACACACACACCCCTACACACACACACACACCTACACACACCCACACACACTCCCCTACGTGGATGCTCATAGCGGCGCCTCTCATAGCTGCCAGGTATCAGGTGTTGACATGGGCAGCCATCAGCAGTGGGCCGTTTCTGACCTACTGCCGTGTTCCACCGGATACACGGGTGCCTCCCAGTGTGTCGGCCCGCTCAGCTGTCAGCGCCCCAGGGCAGGGCTGTCGGGAGGCACAAGGCACAGAGTTAAGGAGGGGAAGGGGACGTTCGCTCCTCCCCAGCTCTCAGCGGATGCAGCGGGCAAAACAGACACCGGCTGGGCCTAGGAATCCTGCAAGCCCGGTAGTCTCAGCCCATGCCCGCCCCATCCCCAGAGCCACAGGAACGGGGGCTGGGGGGCTGGCCCGGAGCTGGGATACTGGCCCCTGGGCCGCCCATGTGCTCAGCCGCACAGCGTCCTCCGGGCGGGGAAACTGAGGCAAGGGAGCCTCCGGCTTCCTCCCGGCCTTCCGGGCCTCGCCTCGTTCCTCCTCACCAGGGCAGCATGCCAGCCCCGGCTGTGAGACGGGGAAGGGCGCCGCTCGAGTCAGGGCGGAGGCTGCTATTTCTGCCCGTGAGCGGCCTTCCCTGGTACCTCCACTTGGGAGGCGGCCGGGAAGGCCGAGAAACGGGCCGAGGCTCCTTTAAGGGGCCCGCGGGGGCGCGCCCAGCCCTTTTGTCAGGGCGGCGACGGCGGCGGCGACGCGCGCGTCAGCGTCAACGCCCGCGCCTGCGCACTGAGGGCGGCCTGCTTGTCTGCGGCGGCGGCGGCAGAGAAGCCCAGCGGCGGCGCGAGCGCCCCCGGCCCGGCCCGCCCTTCACCTCCCGCGTCGGCTTCCCCGGGCTAGGAGCGCCCCCGGCCCCGCCTCGGCCCTCCCGATCCTCGCAGCCCGGCCGTGGCCGCCCGCGTCTGCCGCCGCAATGATGATGATGGCGCTGAGCAAGACCTTCGGGCAGAAGCCCGTCAAGTTCCAGCTGGAAGACGACGGCGAGTTCTACATGATCGGCTCTGAGGTAGCCGATCCTTGCCCTCCGGGCCTCCCGGCCGGCCCGGTTCCCGCGGGAGCCTCGGGGCGGGTCTGCGCGCCGGGAACGCGCGTCTCCATTCATCGCGGAGGGCCTGCGTGCGCGTGCGCGGCCTGGCGCATCGGGGCGTGGCCTGTTGGGGCGTGGCCGAGCAGCCCCGCCCCCGCCGTCTGGGCACGCCCACCCGTGTCCCGCAGGGACGCTGTGGGCGGATCGGGTCGAGAGCGTGGTCTATCGGGGCGTGGTCGAGCAGGCCCCGCCCCGCGCCCCGCAGTCTGGGAACGCTCACGCGTGTCCCTGGCCGCGGGGATGCGCCACGCGGCCAGGGTCCCGGGGGTCGCGATGGCCCCGGGTCCGCGCTGAGTTCCACAACTCCAGCCGGACGTACAGAAGCGGGGTGTTGGGTTATCCCTTGCTGCACACGGGGCGAGGAGTTGGACCCCTCGCACGCTCCCTCCTCTCCCTCGTTGCCCCAGCTGGAATCCTGAAACCGCTGATTCGAAACACCGAGCTTAGTCGGGGCTCACCCGCTTGGTGCTCTTTGACTTGGAGTTGGGCGGGTGGGCGTTCTGATCTTCCATTATCAGTGAGAAGACAGGTTGGGAGAACGATGCTTGATTTTGGATGGCTAGGGCCCAGCCAGCCCTGAGCTAGATCCATCAGCAAACGGGAGGCACCTGGCACTTCGGCTACCTTGGACTAACTCTGAGTTAGTGCAAGGGAACGAGCGCGGAACTCCTTCATCCTTACCCAAACAGTGACCTTTCAGCACTCTGTAAGTCGGCTGGGTTAGCAGTGTGCACCAAGTATGTGAAGTTCTTCCAGTGTCCCTCAGCCTTTGGCAGTCTCCGGCGTGTGCGTGTGTGTCCACACACACATTTTAAAATTACAGATCCGCAGTTCAGGTGTGCAAGCGC
This sequence comes from Capra hircus, assembly GCF_001704415.2. NCBI lineage: Eukaryota > Metazoa > Chordata > Mammalia > Artiodactyla > Bovidae > Capra > Capra hircus. The sequence continues at coordinate 118,760 of NC_030824.1, read as the reverse complement.
CGAGCAGCAGTGCCTCCCTTTTGTAGAGAGGCGAGTGCGGGTCTTGGGGAGTTACAGCAGTCACAATCGCCGACGCTTGCTTCTCCTAGCAGCAGTTTTCAGTTTTACGCATTTCACTCTTTTGTTCTTTTTTACAATTTTTTTTCCCTGTTCATGATGGAATATGCTGTGAATGAATTAAGCCTCATGATGGTCACAGTCAAGGAGACTTTGGGGATTCCCTGTGACTCCCTGTGGCTTGTCTGACTTGTATTGAGTTATGAGACCCATGTTGTCAGTAGCATCAGAACTTTCTGTGTTTCCTTTCCTCACCGGTTTTTATGAAACACGGGGCCGAATGCAACGTATTTTCACAGTATCACAGAAACGCTCCTCTTGACAGCTGGCCGTACTGGAGAGAGGCGCCACTGCCTGCCACGTGCCGCAGCTCAGAAAGGTCTTCGCCAGCCTGTGGGCACAGATGCGGCATGTGGTGACTGGCAGGTTAACTAAAGAAAACTTCACCCGATCTAACGGGCAGGAAAAGCGCTTGGTTTAGCATTGGCTCTGAGTCGGTAGTACTTTTGAAAATCAAGCTTGTGTTTACTGGGTGGAGCCCGGTGCCAGGTGGGCAGAGCGTGAGGAGCTCTGGCTCCAGCCTGGTGTCCACGGCACTTGTCTCGGGCATCTGATGAGATGCTTAGGCTAGACAGCTTCTGCAGCTTGCCCTGCGGCACATCTTAGACTGAGAAAGACAACTGCAGTCTTGGTGAGTGAGAAGATTTGTCCTGAGATGCAGTTTATGGAGACCAGACAGCAGGAGGGAGAGGCAGTTGCCGTCCGGGGCCTGACTTTACAATGTTCAGACCTCAGGAGGCCTGGGCAGGGTTCAGGGCTAGACTGGCATCTACTCACAGCCAGCAGCTCTTCTGACAGCAGTGGTGCTTGGCCCCCGGGCCGGTTTCCCTGGGCAAACAGCAGGCGCTGGTTTCCAAGAGGTGCGCCAGGCAGAGCAGTGCCTACAGCGCCCCACACCACTCGGGGTAGCAGCCTTGGGAGGGTGTCTGCAGCTGCCCCAGTCCTGCCCCCACCAGGGGCAGCCATCATCACCACACAGAGGCACAGCCGAGAGGAGCCCAGGGGGCCTCCATACCAACACCTTCGTTTTCCATTTGGGAAACCCGGGTCCAGAGGGGGCAAAAGCTGGCGCAGGGAAAACCCAGGGGGCAGACTGAGTCCCCTAAGTTCTGAAGGGACCTCGGGAAGGGCCTAGGAGGCTGGGAAGCCTGCAGGACCTGCACGGTGGTACTGGGGGCATTAGGGTCAGTGTCTTGTCAAAAACCTCCTAGAAACTCTGTGTTTACCCCCAGATGGTAACCACGCTCAAGCCAGATAACTCACAAGGGGCTGCCCCTGCAGCAAGGAGCAGGAGGGACGATGTGGCCGCTCTCTCACGCTGTTCAGCAGCCGTGGTTGTGTAAATCTCTAAACTCATGAAAAATGGAGAAACTGTAAAAAAGAAAAATACTGTAGTGGGGTAGGTACATGGGAAAATAGCACAAGTGGGTCCTTCGAGGGTGAACTTTACAGCTGATGAACATCTGTCAAGAGGAGTAGGGAGGCTGAGAAGAGGGCAGTGTTGCCCGCTCACAGAAGAAGCCAGCACCCAGTCCAGCGACTGTCCCCTGCCACGTGATCGAGTGGTCGTTTCTGAAAAGTTGGCGAAGCAGTGGAGTTTCTTTGTAAAAACGTTAGGACTAGGTTTGTTTTCGTCAAGTAAGTCGTGCTTTGAGCATCTGCACAGCAGGCTGTTGTTTGGGGCAGTGATGCTGTATGCGGCCAATCCAGTGATTGCTGATAAGCGCTTTTGAAACTCTTTGGAAAATTCCTTTGGTATTTTTGGTTTGAGTTTTGTTACTAAACAAAGCAGCAAGGGCCACGGGGGAAATTATCCTACATCTGTCTAAAATTAAAAGCCCTTTTTGGTGTTTATTACATCGTAAAAATATCAGAGTCTTAAGATAAAAGGAAGAGAGGCCTCACATTTTTGGACTGCGCCAGAGATCTTTAGTGCAAAGTCAGAGCTTCTCGGGGAGCTCTGGGCCAGGTGCGGGCCAGACCTCCGCTCCTGCGGAACCCCTGATGTCAGCAGATCGGGCTTTGCCTGCTTTCGCAGCCCGGCGCCTGCAGGCCGCGGTGGTCTGCGTGTCACTAAGGTGGCAGAGCCCCTGCGCCAGGGCCCTTCCCTTCCCCGAGGAGCCCTGGCCCTCGTAATGAGCCTTCTCGCTTTACCCCTAGGTGGGAAACTACCTCCGTATGTTCCGAGGTTCTCTGTACAAGAGGTACCCCTCGCTCTGGAGGCGACTAGCCACTGTGGAAGAGAGGAAGAAAATAGTTGCGTCGTCACATGGTAAAAAAACAAAACCTAACACTAAGGGTGCGTCTTCACGAGGGTTTGTAAACCTGTTTCAAAACCACTCGCTTATGTCATGAAGATAAAACGTTTTCACCCCGGCGTGTCTTCACGGCAGTCCTGACCTTAGCGTGGCGGAGCGTCCCCGGGGTGGGGGTGGGCTCCCCGGTGCGAGTGGGGGTCCTCGGTCAGGGTGGTCGGGGTCAGGGCATGCCCGGCGGTCGGAGGGCCGGGCGGGGCGCGGGCGCGGTGAAGACGCACCGGTCTGAAAACGTTTTAGGATTGCTGTGATGCTGTGCCATCCGCGGGCGTGCGCCATCCTCACCCTCCATGCGCCCGGGCGGTGGGGCGGCCCCGGCCCCGCCCCCCTCCGGGCTTTCACCGCTTGGCTCCCCGCCCCTCCCCGTCCCCACCCCCCAGCCCATCCCGTGGCACCTGGTCTGGCAGCCGGTCCGCTAGCGCTGGCTCGTGTGCATGTTTGCTCCGTGCTGTGTGCCCCTGGGCCGCAGGGCGCCGCCTCCGGGCCCGGGCACCAGGGCGCCCTGGGACAACCGGCCCGCGCCCCGCGTGCGCGCGCCCCGTGTGTGTGCGTGTGCGCGCGCGCCTCGTGTGCGCGCGTTCCGCAGTCTGTCAGGTGTGAGTGTGTCCGTGGCGCTGCCGTGGCCTGTCCACCGCGTTCTTTTAACGCAGGAGCCGGAGCCTCTTGTCCGCGCACTGCTGTGACCTTTCAGCCCCTCCCTGGCCCTCCTGCGCCGGGTGCAGTGCCGGTCACTAACCCTGCGCCCCTAGCTGCGCTTGCCCCTGGTGAGCCTTGGCGACCCCAGGCCTGGTGCTCCCTGGGGAGCCACCTTCTCCTAACCCCCCGTCTCCACCCGGCTCCCTAGGCAAGCTGTGGTCGGACTGCCGAGAACTCGGGCTCCCAGGGCGCTGGCGCCAGGGCCAGTTCTTGTTGCATGTGCAGCAGCTCTTTCCAACTCTCTGGGCTCTTGTTTTAAAAGAAAAGTGTTTCTCATCCCTCATCCCATCTCCACCTCGCTTCGTGTCGTGGACTGCAGCGGTGTCAGACCTCTTCCCGCCGGCCGGCTCACTCTGGAGCCCTCCTGTCCCCAGAGGCCCTGTGGCTGGAGCCCGAGCAGGCGGCCCAGCAGGGCTTCTGGAGAAAGCCAGGGTCCAGGCCGCCGCTTTGGAAGAGGCCCGCGTTGGGCAGTCGTGAGGCCCACAGCCGCTTCCCCCACCTCCTGCATGTGAGGACCTCGGTGTGCTGCGTCTCCTGGCTGCTCCTGCCCGCCGCCCGCCCGTGGGCTGACCGCAGCCCCGTCTCTTGCAGATCATGGATACACGACCCTGGCCACCAGCGTGACCCTGCTGAAAGCCTCCGAGGTGGAGGAGATCCTGGATGGCAACGACGAGAAGTACAAGGCCGTGTCCATCAGCACCGAGCCCCCCACCTACCTCAGGTACCGCTGGCCCCGTGTGCTCACAGGCCGTCTTCTCCAGGTTTCCAAAGGTCTGTCTTTGGAATTTCTAAGAAATGTAAGCCAAGCCCTGGGTTCTGGAGCGTGGTTAAGAATGCTTTGAAAGGCAGAACAATGAGTGGCCTAGGTTCACTCCCAAAAGAAACCCACGCGGTCTTGAAGTAGAAACTTGGGCCCTTTGAAAGCTCGTTTACGTTCCCAGTTGAACAGGCGAGGGTCATGGCGACGTTGCCGCTTGTGGGTAGTGTTTGTTCATTCAGACTTACCAGTAAAACTTGGACGCGCTGATAGACAGTAGATAAAGGGTGTGGAGCAGACACTCGGGAACGGTGTTTGTCCTCCAGTACCGTTTCTAAAATGCAGAGTAAAAACAGGCACAGCCGGCAGCATGAAGAAGCAGGGAGGGAGGGAGGGAGGGAGCTGGGCCGCTCTGCACCACAGCTGCCCTGCGCCAGGCTCTGCGGCAGCCTCGGCAGCCTCGTTTGGATCTCCGGCCCATTCGTCTCAGCCCCGGGAAGCACTGTACAACAAGGGCCGTCCTGAACCCAGAGACACCCTTGGCGGTGTGGGAGAGTCCTGCCTGGGGAGGCAGGTGGCTGCAGAGAGCCGGGGCTGCATCTGTGTGCTGGGCAGGCAGCCCGGCAGCGAGCCCGGGCCACATGAGTGAGGCGGGCAGCAGGCCTGCTGGCACCTTCAGCTCTCCGGGCACGAGACCCAGGGCACTGGCAGTGGGGGAGGAGGGGGAGGGGGCGGGCACGTGGACAATCCCCTTCCAGGTTTTCTCCCAACTGCACCATCGGATTCTTTTTCTAACCCCCGCCACCCCCCGAAGAAGGTGGTGTGCTCACGGCCTGGCCCATTGTAGACGTGAGCGCTGCAGATGGCTTTTCTCACCCCAGTGGTGCGGTGAGGATGGCGGCATAGCTGGGCTTCCCTAGAGAAGTCACTGGAGGAGATTCCATGCACGTGGATGGGGCTTTGAGATCCGCATGCGCAGCTAGGAACCTTGTGTGGGGCAGTGAACGCTCCTGGCTGAGTCCATCACATGAAGGAGAGAGCTAGGCCAGTAGCCTCCTGTTACTGGGCAGTGAGAACTGCTGTGTGGCGGTGGGGCTGCAGGCAAGCCACCAGTGGGCTCCACTGTCAGGAGGCGCCTGCCCAGCGCCCAGCCAGCCCCCCGGAGGGGTGGCACGCCCCCTCCCCCACACTAGCCAGGTCAGGCAGGGCCTGAATGACCCCCGGGGCTCTTGGACAGACCTCTCTGCAGTGGAAGGGAGGCTGAGTGGTGGGACTCAGATGCCTGGACCCCGCGTGGCACTGCGTTGCCCCGCTCGCATGCTGCGACGTGACTTGCATTGTCCACGTGAGGCCATCAGGCAGGAGGGGTCAGCCGGGCAGACTCGGCCTAGATACGAGAGGCTGCTGCAAGAGGGGAGCTGCCCTTGGGGGACCTGGGTGACAGCTCTGGCTGGAGACTCAATGGGGAAAAGTGTGATGGTCCACGCCCATACTGCCCACATGGGCCCAGCGCGCCAGCTTCGCCCGTGGAAGTTACAAAGGATCCGACCTCGCAGGCGACCCCCGGAGACAGGAGGCACCTGATCTGAGTGGGCACCTTTTCCCTCTTGGCCTGCAGGCCCGAAGCAGAAACTTTGAGCCAGATGGCCTGTGGCGGGGACCCCATCTCGCCGCCTCAGCTCTTGGTCCTGCCCACGTTAGCCCCGGGCCCTGTTTCCCCAGGTCTCTGGTGTCAGGGTAGGGCAGGAGATTCGGTGGGGGGGGGGGGGTCCTGGCTCCCTTCAGTGTGTGGCTCCCCCTGCCCCACCCCAAGGGGTGCTCCTGGGCCCAGGCGCTGGGGTGCGAGGGCCCCCTGCTGCAGAGAGGAGTGAAAAGGCCACCGTCTCTCCCTCCGCCCCCTATCCTGGAAGGCTGCTGTCTTAGCGGGAAACTGGGCGGACGTCACCGATGGTGACACGCTGTGGGACAGGGCTGCAGAGGTGAGTTGTGCAGTCGCTGGGCTGATTGCTCCCTGGGCCACCGGGGACATGGCCCAGGGGTGACGAGCGGTCTCGCAGTCGGAGCGCCCAGCCCGGGAGCCTCAGCTCAAAATGGCCTTTGTTATTTTCCTCGTAGTAAACGCCCCCTGTAAATTGGAGAGAAGGGCTCCCCCTGTGGGACGCGAGTTCCTTGAGTTACTTTGAGTTCCGCTTTCTAGAGTATCTTCCCATCCCTGAAGGCCCGGAGGCCAGAGGCGTTACCTGTCTCAGGCTGGCCTATGCGTCTGAAACAACAGCCTGATCGAAAGTGTGCAAACTCCCGGGGACTCTCAGCCGCCCGCTGAGGGCAGGGCCCCCCCCAGGTCGGGACCCTCTCTGTGTCTCCAGCCCTGGCCCCCTGCCCAACCATTGACCCGAGCCTCCTCTCTGCTGCCCTCGGGGCTCCTGGAAATCTGCCCCCCACGCCCTGTGAACCCTGACCTTCTTTCCTGAGTGCCCAGCCCAGTGCACAGCACAGGGTGACAGCTCATGGACTGGGCTGGGGCCCCCTGCCCTCTCCTCCCCTAAAACTGGTGACCCCGAGCAGGTGCCACTCGGAGCCTGGAGAATAGCCACCGCGGAGCTGGGTGCACAGAGGTCCGCGCTGGGGCCTGGGCCCAGCAGGGGCGCAGCGGGTGTCCACTGGCCACGACCTGGCGGCTAGGGGCAGCTTTTGGCCCATAGGCTGAGCGGATGGGTGTCCTTGTCTCCCAGGGAACAGAAGGCCAAGAGGAACAGCCAGTGGGTACCCACCCTGCCCAACAGCTCGCACCACCTAGATGCCGTGCCCTGCTCCACCACCATCAACAGGAACCGCATGGGCCGCGACAAGAAGCGGACCTTCCCGCTCTGGTGAGGGGCCTCGGCCGTGCGGCCTCCCGCCTGCGGGCTGTTTCCCGCTGTCTGCTCGTCCGGCGCCCCCGCGTCCTTGGAAAGCGGTTATCACCCCTGGGTCTAAGGGGGGAGCATGCCTGTTTCCCTTGCCCCCCGCCGCCCCTCTTCCCTCTTCCCCATCCGAAAGGGCAGGCGTGAGCGCAGAGCTGCCTTGCTCTCCGTGCTCTGGGGCTTCCTCGGGGTCCAGGCTGCAGGCAGGGAGCCCCGGGCACTTGGCCACCGAGGCTCCCCAGGGTCCCCCTCCCGCCCCCGCCCAGTCAGCACCCCTCCTTCCCTGCTCCCCCAGCCGCTCCTCGACCCTCCTGCCCCTCGGCCTTTGTTCCAGGGCTGCTTCTTCTGGACATACCCTTTCTTCCCCAGAGCTGCTAGGAGAATCCTGCCTGCTCTGGGGCTTAAACCTCTCTTCCTGGGGGGAACATCTGAGCTTGTCCCGCTGCCCAAGTTGGCAGCTCCCCTCCCGCCCTGCGTGGACCCCCACCGGCCCTGTCTCTGCCGGCTCAGCCTGTAGTGGACAGGTCCTCTCTGGGCAGGTCTCAGTGACCAGTGGTGCAGAGAGGGAGGCCCTGGGCACAGGGACACAGCCTGCTTTGCTGAGCATGCGGCCGCTTCCCTTCCAGCTTCGACGACCACGACCCAGCTGTGATCCACGAGAACGCGTCCCAGCCCGAGGTGCTGGTCCCCATCCGACTGGACATGGAGATTGACGGGCAGAAGCTGCGGGACGCCTTTACCTGGAACATGAATGGTCCGTCCACCGCCCTGGCTGGCGTGCACTCAGCTCTGTCTGCCTGGTGTTGGGGGGGTCCTGTTGTCACCCAGGGGTGGGTGGCAGAGGAGGCAGGGCTGGGGGAGGCCAGGGCTGAGCGGCCTGACCTTAGGCCCCGTGGTCCACTGGTGGTTCCCCACCTCCGTCTTCGTTTCAGAGAAGCTGATGACCCCGGAGATGTTCTCAGAGATTCTCTGTGACGACCTGGATCTGAACCCGCTGACATTCGTGCCGGCCATTGCCTCCGCCATCAGACAGCAGATCGAGTCCTACCCCACGGACAGCATCCTGGAAGACCAGTCAGACCAGCGCGTCATTATCAAGGTAGGCGGCTCCTCACCCGCAGCAGGCCTGCCTTGTCCTCGGGGCTTGCGAGGTGCGGAGGTGCGTGGAGGCCTCGACAGGAGCGTGTCTGGGGTCCGTGTTGTGGGGCAGGGCTCTGGAAGGCTGTCTCTTGGGCAGCTTGTCCCAGGAGGGGCACGGGCCGACTTCTGAGGAGGGCATCACGTTCTGGGCGCGTCCAGGTGCTGCTGCGGCCTTGCCAGGCGTGGAGCGGAAGCTGGGTGGTCCCAGGGGTGACCCAGCTGACGGGCAGAGCAGGGAGGGGCACAGCGAGGCGGGCACACTGCCACTCTTGTTGTGGGCAGGCTGGGCCAGGCACACCCCATGCTGTCTCAGCAACCCCCGCAGTCCTGGGGGGCGTCCCGAGAAAAGAGGGGGCCACCTGCCCCGAGCCGCCCTCAAGAAGGGCTGCCTGGTGGTGAACAGTATCTCCCTGTGGTTCCGATTTGCGTTTCCCTGTTGATTTGTTTTGGTTCAGTGGCTCAGTCCTGTTGGGGATGCATGGACTGCGGCACGCCAGGCTTCCCTGCCCTTCACCGTCTCCCGGAGCTTGCCCAAACTCACGTCCATCGAGTCAGTGATGCCATCCAACCATCTCATCCTCTGTCGTCCCCTTCTCCTCCTGCCTTCAATCTTTCCCAGCATCAGGGTCTTTTCCAATGAGTCAGTTCTTCGAATCAGGTGGCCAAAGTATTGGAGCTTCAGCATCAGTCCTTCAGTGAATATTCAGGACTGGTCTCCTTCAGGACGGACTGGTTGGATCTCCTTGCAGTCCAAGGGACTCTCTAGAGTCTTCTCCAACACCACAGTTCAAAAGCATCAATTCTTCAGCACTCAGCTTTCTTTATAGTCCAACTCTCACATTCACACATGACTCCTGGAAAAACCATAGCCTTGACAAACTTAACAATTTTAAGTCTTCCAATCCATGGACGTGGGATGTTTTTCCGTTTGTTTATGTCTTTAATTTTCTTCAGCGTGTTTTATGTTGTTCACTGTGCAAGGCTCCCATCTCCTTGATCGAGTTCATTTCTAAGGACTTTGTTCTTCCTGACGCTATTGCAGTTTCTCCGTGCTCCCTTTCTCGGAGTGCTCAGGGCCGGCGCACAGAGACGCGGCTGGCCTCCGCGTGTGGACATTGTGCCCCGCTGCCTTGCTGAGCCCACTCACTGGCTCTAGCTGTGTCTTGTCAGCTCCTTAAACTCTGCATATGAGACCATATCATCTCGGAACAAAGATAGTTTTACTGCTTCCTTTCCAGGTGGATACCTTGTATTTATTTTTCCTGCCCAATTGCACTGAGTAGAAATTCCAACGCCATATTGAATCAAAGTGGCAAGACTGGGTATCCTTGGCTAGTTCCTGACCTTAGAGGAAAAGTCACCAGTCCTCTGCCACTGTGGGTGATACTTGCAGTGACTTTTTGGACTGAGTTAATCTTGTAGACGTAGTTTCCATCTGTTCTTAGTTTACTGAGTGCTTTGACCGTGAAAGCATGCTGAATTTTGTCCAGTGCTTTTCTCCCCGATTATTGAGATGGCTGTGTGGTTTTGTCCTTCACTCTGTTCGCGTGGCTCATTGCACTGATGGGTCTACTTACTGAGCCGTCCTCACGTTGCCAGAGCAAGTCCCCCCACTTAGGATTCGTGCCACATCACATCACCTGTAACGGTGTATAATGCTGACGTGCTGCTGAGCGTAGCTTTGCTCGTGTCTGCTGAGGTTTCACATCAGTGTCCACAGTGAGTACTGGTCTGTGCTTTTCCCTTCTCGTAGAGTCTTTGTCTGGCTTTGGTGTCAAGGCAGTGAGTTATGGAGTGTTCCTTCCTCTTCGGTTTCTTGGCAGGATCTGATAAGGATTGCTGTTAGTTCTTGAAATGTTTGGTAGAATTCACCAGTAAAGCCATCAGATCCAATCTTTCTTTGTAGGGAGTTATCCAATTACCAACACATCTTCCTCGGTAGTTAATCCCTTTGCAGAGAGATAGGGGTTGTTTTCCTTACCCCAACTAGCAGCACAGGGGCGCGGCCGAGAATGAAGGGGGTCGTTCTGGAGAGAAGGGGTGGTGAGGGTCCCGGAGGGGGGCCACTCCAGCTCACGTCTGTGCTCCCGGGCCAGCTGAACATCCACGTGGGGAACATCTCCCTGGTGGACCAGTTCGAGTGGGACATGTCGGAGAAGGAGAACTCACCGGAGAAGTTCGCCCTGAAGCTGTGCTCCGAGCTGGGGCTGGGCGGGGAGTTCGTCACCACCATCGCCTACAGTATCCGGGGACAGCTGAGCTGGCATCAGAAGACCTACGCCTTCAGGTAGGGGCTCGGACGGGTGGCCGCCCCCGCCACCCTCTGCGGGGATGCCTCCGGGACTTCCTGGGGCCTCAGTGCCAGCTGACCGAGCGCCGCCCCGCGCGCTCGGGGGCCTGTCGCCTCCTCCCGTCCCCTGTCCCAGCGGGGACATTACTGAGACCCTCACCTATCCCCTGGCCTTGGGCTCAGTCTGGACAGGTCTGCCCCCGCCGAGGGGGGTCTGGAGGCCACTGCCACCTCTTGTTCAGTCCACGAGCAGGCGGCGGGTGCCCCGTGGGAGCGAGGGGGGCGTTCAGGCCGCCCACAGAGCGGGGAGGGGATCTGGTCCCAGGTGCTGGCGGCAGTGGACACGGGTGGGCTCCTCGCGACCCTGGCGTGCCTTCCGATTGCCAGCAGCCCCGGACCCGGTGGAGCTCGCCCCGGGGAACCCCATCCCTTGGGCCCACTTCCACCACGGGAGGCTTCCAGACCGGATGTTAGCCTTCACGCGGCTGTTGAAGCTGTCACCGTTGCCATGTGGAGGCCGTTACCAAGGGACTGCCCTTGACAGGGAACAGCTGAGGGCGCATGTGGGGCTGTTTGCATCTCAGGTGCTTCTCCAGAAACCCCGGGAGGCAGCGCCCACCATGTTCCCGGGACTCTGAGCAAGAGAGGGAACAGCCGCCACACGGGGCCCCCCGCGACCGCCGGCAGCCCTGGGGTCCAGGCCACGCCCCAAGGCCGGTAGGAGGCCTGCTCGCGGCACCTGTCCACGCGTGGCTCACGAGCTGGGGCCAGCAGGCCTGGGGCCAGCCTGGGGGGCCTCGCTTCCCAGAGCAGATCCTGAGGTCCTGGGAGTGATGTCGACACCAAGTCCCTCATCCCTGGAGGCTGACTCAGAACGCACCTCTCACTGCCGTGCAGCAGGGGGACTCGGAGGGGGTCCCCTCACAGGCTTGGGCCGAGCCCCTCCTGCTCTGACGTTCAGGGGCCCTGGAGGTTTTTCTACCCAGGTGGCACTACTGGTAAAGAACCCCCCTGCCAGTGCAGGAGAGACGTAGGTTCGATCCCTGGGTTGGGAAGATCCCCTGGAGGAGGGCATGGCAGCCCACTCCAATATTCTTGCCTGGAGAACCCCATGGGCAGAGGAGCCTGGCAGGCTACCGTCCATGGCGTTGCAAAGAGCTGGACACGACTGAGTGACTAACACTTCCACTTTTCAAGAGTTCGTTACACATTCCAGATCCAGGTCCCTCACCACGTATCTGAAGATACATGGGCGTGTATCTTCTCCCGTCTTGTGGGTTTGTAGTTCACTTACGTGGCAGTGTCCTTTGTAGCACAAAGGCTTGTGACGGTGTCCAGTTTGTTTTCTCCTCGCGTTGCTTGTGCTGTTGGTGGCATAGCTGAGAAACCGTGGCCGCCGGGTCCTGTCCCAGCACCGCTTGTTGGAAGGACTGCCCTTTCCCCATTGAGTGGGCTGGGCCCCTTGTCAAGTCAGTTGATCTTACCCAGGAGGGTGACACCGAGTTTTGTCCCCTCCTCCCGGCTGGGGAGGTGTGGAGGGGTATCACTCCCTGCAGTCTTGTTCTCATCTACCAGGTGGGCACAGCCGCGCCTCCCAGCTGGCCTGCCTCACCCGTGAGTTTGTCAAAGTGAGGTCCCGTTGAAGACGCCCCTCCGGGCCCTCTGCCTGCTCCGACACGGCCTCCCTGCTTGCACCTGGCGCGTGGTGGGAATGCAGGGTCCCAGGTGGCCTTGAGGCCCAGGAAGCCAAAGGCCCAGGAGGGTGGGCTCCTGGCTCCAGGCCCTTCCTTCCAGGCCTGAGCAGCCCTTGGTTGAGAACAACCCCCTGGGATGCAATCTTCCTGGAGCCACATGGAGGTAAACACAGGGCCTCCCGGACCCGCGCCTGTTTAAGTTTAGAGGAAGACGTATTTGCTCCCGTCGGTGTGGGCTTGGTGACTTTTGTGTCCACTGCCCCCGAGGAAGGCAGCTGGGAGCCTGAAACGTGAGGAGTGACGTTTGGGTCTGCAGCGCTGGCTTCTGGATTGCCGCAGCACGACCTGGCTGGGAAGCGGCTGTCGGCAGGGGCGGCCGGGGCAGCCCAGCCACCGGCCTGGGACTCGGGGGCACCGGCTCGGGCCCCGGCCCCCACACAGTGGGTGTGTGCTGGCTGTTTGGTGGCAGTGGTCCTCTGAAACTCCTCGCAGCAAGGACACTGTCCCCATTTTCCAGATGAGGAGTTAAAACTAAGGCCAGGGGCCTGTTTTTCCCTGTGCTGTCCCCTGGGGACCCCCACCCTCCCTCTGGGGGCTGACTCTGTAGGGCTCCCGGCAGGCTGACTCCTGGGGCCGAGCACCAGTAGCCCAGCAAGAGGCCAGAGGACCCAGAGGCCAGCGTGGCGGCTGCAGGCAGGGCAGGCGAGGGCGCAGCTGAGGCTCACTGGCGGGCTGGGCCTGGCTCTCCAGGCAGAGGCAGCGCCTCGCCGAGGCTGATCCCCAGCCCTGAGTCCACTTCGCCAGAGGGTGTACAGACTCCTCAGATGGAGTCTGGGCGCATATTTGAGGGGCCCCGGTGTGGAGCAGTCAGGGCTTATGGCTTCTGGGCCCGGTGATGTGGGCCGAGGGGCCCCCTGCGGGCTGGTCAGGGCAGGGGCCCTGGGACCCCACTCCTGGGTGGATGGACTCCTTTGCTCTCCTTTCTCCTGGACGCTGAGCGGGGCGGACAGCCCTCCTCCTCCCTGCAGGCCCACTGGGAATGGCTGGGCCCGCAGCACTGTCCTGTGGACCCCTCCCCACGTGCAGATCCGAGATGCCATGTTGGCAGCGTGCCCGGCCACCCTGTGTCGGGAGCCGGGCGCAGAAACCAGGCTCCACGTCCTGTCTGCCCGCGGGGGGTGGACACTGCTTTCTGGGGGCCTCTCCTGCAGCTGCTCTTCGAGCCGTCTACCTCTCCCATCTTCCACAGCGAGAACCCCCTGCCCACGGTGGAGATTGCCATCCGGAACACGGGGGACGCTGACCAGTGGTGCCCGCTGCTGGAGACCCTGACGGACGCCGAGATGGAGAAGAAGATACGCGACCAGGACCGGAACACGAGGTGCGGCCCCAGCCCCTTCCAGGGACAGCCCCGGGCAAGGGGTCCCAGGCTAGCCCTCGGGCAGCTCTGACCGCAGCCCAGAGCAGGCTCACTCTCCCTGGGGAGGGGGCAGGACAGGGCGGCTTCGGGGCCCCACGCAGCAGAGCATCCAAGGGAGGGGCTAGGGGCTCCTGCTCCCTCGGTTGCCTGAGAGATCCGGGGGTCGCTGCCTTCCCCCTCCCGCAGGCGGATGAGGCGTCTGGCCAACACGGCCCCGGCCTGGTGATCACCCCGCGGCGCCTGGCTCCCAGGGAGCGTCTGGAGATTGGCCCGCCTCTCCTCCATCTTCTGGCTCGGAGGGGACCAGGCAGGGGCAGCCCGGCCATCCTGAAGAACGGGCCAGGGGCCTCCTGGTCCCCCGCCGCCCAGGGACACATTCCGTCTGCTGAGCCCATCCCCACCACCCGTCTCTGGTCAGGAGAGGCCGAGTTGAGCTGTGTTTGTTTTTTGTATAGAAGCCCCAGGCAGAGCACCAATACTTTCTAAATAAAAAGACAACAGGTTCTGTTTCTTCAAAGTGGTGGCACGGAGCTGAGAACAGGGGCAGCATGGCACGGGCTAGCCCCTCACCCTCCTGCATGCACGTCCCAGCTGGGCCTCAGCAGGGTTAGGGCGCCCCCGGACTCCCCACCCGACAACCACGAGCAGGGCCAGGGCTCCCCTCAGCCCTTCGAGCCACCCCTCCTGCCCCCACCAGAGTTTGACTCCCCGTGGCTCCCACCCGCCCAGCTCAGCAAGTCCTTGGAGTCCCAGGCGGGTGGGAAGTGGTGGGGCGCAGAGGGCAGGGCCGCCTGCCAGTCCCAGCCCGGCCCCCAGCCAGGAGCCTGGCTTCTCTGTCCCTTGCAGGGGCCCCGTCCTGTGCGGGCACTGCTGGTGGGCCTGCGGGCCTGTGCCCACCTGTTCCACTGCAGCCGGTGGGCACCACTCTGGCCACACCTCTCAGCACCACGTGCTTGACAGGAGAGCTGGGGCCCACCTCCACCCACAGCCGGTGCTCCAGCAGGGCCCGGTGCCAGCTCACCACGTGACCCTGCATCTTCTGTGATGTGGACGGGTCCCCAGGCAACCTGGACATGGCACCCAGGAGGGTGGCACTTGGGGGCTTCCTCCTCCCGGGACCAGGCCCTGCAGGTGACCCAGGCCCAGTTGCGTTAAGCCCGTGGGCCCAGGCCCTGGACCTTCCATTGCTGGCACCAACACGGCGGGGGCCTCACAGTGGGAGGGGCAGAGCTCCGAGGGTTTCCAGCTGCGGGGTGGGCTGCGATGGGCCTCGACCCTGGGCTTGAGGGTCTCGTGAGCACATCCTAGGAACACCTGCTCCAGCCTCTGCCCTCCATACAGGGCAAGGGGATGGCAGGGCTTTAGAGAGAAAGGCTCCAGGCCCAGCTGGCCTCGAGGACACTGGGCTCCCCCACTAGGGGGGATGTTCCGGCCATAGCAGGAGGTGGCCTGAACCCCAGAGCCAGTGGGGGATGACACTGTCTGCCTCCCCTGCTGGCCAGGCGGCACCTGCCTGGGAGAGGCCCGGGATGGAGCCTTCACCTGCCTATCCACTGCCGGGCCCACTGCTGGGCCAGAGGTTTCACGACAACATTAAGGTCCGACTCCACAGCGAGTCCTTTTATCCTCTGTGAAAGTGACAGCCGGCGGCCGCTGGTGCCAACCCAGGAGTAAACCATTGTGTGGACTGGTCCTCTGATGCCCGTGAGCTGGGGGCCAGGTGAGGCTCCTGCGGGCCTCAGCTGTAAGCGGCAGGGGCGGAGCTTCCCAGAGGCCTTTGCCTCAGCCACTGGACTCTGCAAACGTGACACTTGAGGCTTTAGAATCACAGAAAGGGCCTGGCCCTCTTCTGCACCTGGCCCGTCTTTCAGGGGCCTGGCTGGGAAATGAGGCAGAGGTCCCCTTGGGGGTTGCTAGTTCGGGACAGGAGGACCTAGGGAGGCGTCAACGGAGGGCCCCCACGGCCAAAGCTCAGCAAAACCCAGCATCCCAGTCCCAGCCCTGCCCCTGAGATCTGAGCCCCGTCAGTGGAAGCTAAGTACAGCACAGGCAGGGCGGGGATGAGAACCCTGGCAGGGCTGCCCTCTGTGCTCAGAGCTCTGCTGGCGACCGGGCAGGTTCTGGACCCTCCCTGGGCCTCCGGCTGTGCTGCCTGTGCTGGGCCGGAGAGCAGGTCAGGCTTGATGGCCCTGTCTCTCGGCCAGCAGCACGTGCCCTGCGTGGAGAGGCCGGCCGTGGCAGGAGAGCCAGTGCTGTGGGGAACAGGCTGCAGGTCACTTGTTTATTCAGGGCAGGGGCCCTGGGCCCGGGCCCGGTCTCCAGGACAGGCAGCTGCGTCGCAGGCCAGGGGTGGGGTGGGGGACCCAGCTCTGGGTGAGGTCGTCCTCACCGCTGCAGGGGTCCTGGCTGCTCCTCGGGGAGGGGCAGGTAATTGGGGTCCTCCGCTGGGGCATCCAGTAGCAGTTTCCTGTGAGGAGGGGCCCACGGTGAGCTGCAGCTGGCAGGGTACCCCCCATGGGGTGGAGAGCCATCTGGGGAGGGGGGTGGGGAAGGCTGTCAGCACTCACAGGAAGCTGGGGGTCAGCAGCAGCCTCTTGCCTCCAGGCTGGTTGGGAAAGACGTCCTCCAGGAAGTAGTAGACATGGCCCACCGCGATCCCTGTGGGAGAGCCACCAGTGCTGAGTGAGGCCACCCGTCACAGCCCTGAAGCCCCCAGAGCATGGGTGTCCGATGCCCTGCACGGCCGGCCAGCCCAGCGTGGGGCCAGGCTTGGTCCAGAAGTGGGCAGAACCTGGGAGGAGGTCAGGCCTGAGGACATCAGAGGAACTAGAGCCGTGAAGCAGGCGCCCTGAGCCACCCATCCCCACGAGGTCGGGCCCCACACAAGTGCCAGCGAATGGGTCAGGCTCGAAGAAGGAAAACTGATAGGCTGGCTTGCTGGAGGGGCTGGAGGAATGGGGGTGCCCGGAGTGGAGAAGAGCGGTGGGGGACAGGGAGAGGACCAGGGCTCTGGCCCAGCACACCCAACTTGGGGCGGGCTCCCTAGACAGCAGGCTTACCCAGCAGGTCCACCAGGATGGAGTTGCCCAGCAGCATGGAGAAGCCCATGAGCGCCCAAGGCAGGAATGGCGCCTGGAAGGTGAGGAGGCCAAAGAAGTTGACCCTCACCCCAGGGCTGCGGCGGCTCCACACGT
Organism: Capra hircus; assembly: GCF_001704415.2. Taxonomy (NCBI): domain Eukaryota; kingdom Metazoa; phylum Chordata; class Mammalia; order Artiodactyla; family Bovidae; genus Capra; species Capra hircus. Next base: position 102,234 of record NC_030824.1, on the reverse strand, counting down.
ACACCAGCATGGCTGTGAGGGCCTGGCCCAGGAAGAAGAGGCTACCCAGGAGCCCCAGTAGCTGGGCCAGAGTCAAGGTCTTGTGCCCTGCCCAGGGCCCCTCTGACTTCCTAAACCCCTGAAATCAAGCTAGTTGGTTTCACTTCCCACTCTAAGACCAAGTCGTGGCCTCCAGGGGCCACCTGATCCGCCCTGCCTCTCCACCTGACCCCAGCTCCCGGGCCCAGCCCTAGATCCTCCTGGCTACCTGCATTCAGGACTCAGCCCCTGGGCACCTTGCCCTGTGGTACTTTGGGTGTAGCCCTGGAGTTCGACAGGGGCACCTGCAGCTGAGCACGGGATTTACGCTCCAAAGCACCCTCAGCTCGGGGGCGCAACTCTCCCTCTGGGCCGGCGCTCAAGCAGGGCCGCAGGGCCAGCACAGGCCCGGACCCACAGGTCCCCGAGCCCTGGAAGGATACAGTCATCAGGACGCCCCCGAAGAGAAACATGAAGACGAAGTCGGCCGTGCGGCCGCGGAAGGAGCCCTCCTCCAGCATGCGGCAGTAGCGGAACCTGCGGCTTTGGTATAGGAAGCGTGCCCCTTGGAAGGGCTCAGCTTCCCCAGGCCCGCCGCCTCCCGCCCAGTCCTCCGCACCCCGCCCCCCCGCCCGCTCCCGCCTCCACCACGGCGCAGGATACACGAAGAGCATGTTGAAGAAGAAGCTGAATCCCAGGGGCCCGAAGAAGAGGAAGTTGGTGATGAGCCTCCAAACCTGCGTGAGGTGCGGCGGGGTGGGGGGCGGTCAGGCCAGCTCTGGGCGGGAGGGGTTGGGCCAGCAAGTGCAAGGGGCGGGGCGGCCTCACCTGGAACTTCCGGAACACGAGGTGCGGGTTGAAGTAGAGCTGGAAAGGACTGAGGAGTTCCAGCTGCTGCGGAACCAGGAGATCTTAGAAACTGCCCCCCGACCCACCCACCCTGGGGGAGCGGGGCGGGGGGGGGGGGTCCAATCGTAACCTTGGCAACCCCCGGGGGCGGTTACCACGGCGGCGCTCCCCCACCGCGGCTCCCGGCTCACCACGGCGGCGGTGGTGAGGACGCAGGCCGCGGTGTACGTCCGCGTCACCGCCGGCACCTGCAGGAATTCGGTCGCCAGCCCCTGCCACGCCATGGACGCTTCCGAGGCATCGTGGTCGGCCCGCCACGCTCTCTTAACCCGCCTCCAAGCCCCGCCCATCCGCCTTCAGCCAATCCGCACCTGCGGTGGAGCGCGCCCGCGGCTGGAAGGCGGGGCCCTGGGGCAGATAGCCAATAGGAAGAGATAGCGGAGGGACGGGGGCGGGACGGGGCGTGGGCGGGGCGTAACCCGGGGCCAATGAGCAAGCCCCACGATGGAGCACGAGGCGCGTGTTGTGGTGCCCTCGGCGGTGGCGCGGGAGGTGTGGCCAATGAGGAACTGAGCCCTTAGGGGACTTAGGGGCTGCCGGTAGCGGGGACACCTTGGCCCACCCTGCGGGCGAGGCTGAGGCTACCAGCACTTGTTAGAGGGGGCCCCCCGCCCCCGTGAGGCTGAGGGGTGCGGCCTCGCAGCCTCCCGCCCGGCCCACCACCCGCCGTCCAGCCGCTTCCTGGCCTCCACCCACGCAGCGTGGGTGGGGCATGGGCGGGGCGGAGCCTGGAGTTGGACCGCCCTGCTCAGCCACCCTACCTGGGCTGGCTGGGGTCCCAGGCTGTCCTTCCCTCTGAGAACCAGAGCAGGAGGGAGACGCTCGGCGGCTGTGTCCAAATCTCCCTGCAAGCCCAGGCCCCGCTGAAACTGTCGGTTCCTTTGGGAAGCCCCAACGAGGGCCGCCAGGGGAGGGGCAGAGTGGGGACCTGCGGCACTGGTGAGACAGAAGGTGCGGAGACCGGCTGGCGCAAGTGGACAGGCTGGAGAGAGACTCGTTACTTGGGTGGAAAAGAGAAACTCTATGTATTCCTTCTAATAAATACAGTCTCTAGTTTATTGAGCATGGACTGTGTGCCAGGCACTGTTCTGGATGCTTGGAGACACGGTGGCCAACAAAAGATGCTATCACTCCCGGTGTAGCCAAGGAGACCGCGGGGTCAGGGGCTTCTGCTACGATGAGAACTAGTGTTTGCAGGACAGTGATGGTGATTAGAGTCAAGTGGAGGCTGGAGGGTTGGGTAGCGGGCCCCCTGCCAGATGGGATGATCTGGGAAGGCTCTGTGAAGAAGTGATGCTTGATTGTCACTTTAAAAAGATGCCTGTGGCTGCTGTGAGGACAGCAGAAGGCCAGAGGAATCCGGGGGCAGGCGGAGGATGCCAGGGATGCTGGTGGCTCGGGCAGGGCAGAACCTGGAGGACCAGGAGGGACGGGATGTGGGTTTTGCCAGCAGACTAGATGGAGCTGTAAGAGAGAGTCAAGGGTGACTTGAGGGACTGAGCCACAGGGGAGATGGAAGGCAATGGTCTTTCCTGAGCTGGAGAACGCTTACGGGGGAGGGCAGGCGGATGGAGCATCCTGTTCTGGCCTCACTGAGTCTAGGGGATCTATGTGACATCCGCGTGGAAAAATCCACGTGGCAGAGAGGCCAGGCAGGCGGCTCAAGTGTGGGTACCAGTCTTCAGTAGACCAATGGCCTTTGTAGCCTTGGGCCCGCATGAGATGCCCGAGGCGCGAGGGCAGGCCCAGCCAGCTCCACCCTCACGAGTTAGAGAGAGAAGGTGGACAACCAGGGAGGCTGCTGCAGAGACAGGACAGGGCTGTAGGGGCCAGGCGGTGGGAGGCCCTGGGGCACGTAACCTGGGAAGTCTGAGATGCGCAGCCTCGCCAAGGGCCCTGGGTAACAGTGGCCACAAGGGAGAGGAAGTGTCCAGACTTTTACCAAACAGGAGCTCAACCTCAGACTCCAGTGTGGCAGGTGAGGGAAGCCCTGGGCTGGGCCCTGAGTCCCCCCAAGGAGACCAGAGTGGAGATGACCAGCCAAGACGGTTATCTCTGATGGATCACGGGAGGGCTAAGAGGAGTCCCTGGGGAGTGCTCTTGGAGGTCCACTTGGGAAGGGAGGGGGAGGAAGAGGCGCGCGGATGAAGGGGGGTTGTGCATTTGGTTCAGGCATGAGGAGAGTTCAATCTGATACAGCAGGAGTCGGATCAAGGCGATTGGGAGGCTGGGCAGTGGGAGCAGGCTGAGAAACCCCCGCTCAGGCAGCCTCCGTTTCCCAGCCGAGCAGACCTAGGTCAGGCTGGAGGTGAACTTGGGGGAGCAGAGCTCACCCAGCTGGAAGTATGGCTGCAGGCCAGGGATCCAGGGCCTCAGACACCCCAGCAGGCGCCCGCCAGGCTTGAAGGAGCCGGTGAGAGGGGTCAGGCTTCCTGTGTGCATGGGGAAGGGGAGGCATTCTGGCCTGCCGGCTGTCAGCAGCAGGGGCTGGCTGGCCCTCTGCAGGGGTCAGGCGGGGCTAACGGAGGGGCCGTCGTGGGATAGAGGGCCTGTCTCTCCCCTTCGACGGGGCCGATCAGGCAGGAGCCTGGTTTGCGGCTGAGGAAGCACACTCCTGGGAGGCTGGGAGCCCCGGGTAGGGGGCAGGACGTGCCGGGGACAGCGCAGGTTCTACTGCAGACCTTCCGTCCTGCCTGGAGGGTCCTCTCCTGGAGAGCCCGGGGGTCCCCAGGTGGGGCTCCATAGGAGGCAAAGCAGGGCCTGGGGCGGGCCATTGCCACGTGTCCAGGCTTTCCCGCCCAGCAGCAGGCCCAGGACAGGCCGCTCTGGAGGCACTGGATCCGCGGCTCCCACCCTCGGCGCCTCCAGACGGTTCATTACAGAAAGCAGCCCCAGGCTCCACACATCCCCGGGAGCCAGGCTGACCCGGGAAGGTGGCGTGCTGGATGCTGGCGGCTTCTACCTGGTCCGTCTGTCCTGGGCAGCAGGGCCACCGGGGGAGAGGCCTATGTTCCCTTGCTGGCCCGGGGCTCCTGCCTGCTGCAGAGCAAGGAGCCCAGGGTGCCCAGGTCTGGAGACCCCCCTTCCTCCCGTCCTACAGGCGGGACAGCACCCTCTGCCTGCCCACAGTGCCCTCTTTCCTCTCAGGGCTCCCACACCAGGAGAGACCCTCGCGAGCCCCCAGCAACAACCCCGAACCCGGGGACCGTCCCTGCCCACCCTCCCTCCCACAGGGAACCCTCCAGCCCTCCCCCCACCCCTGAGTCAGCGTTCCTCTCCTGGGACGGCCCAGATCTGACTCCTTCGCTCGCTCACTCCCTTCCCTACCATCCTCAGTGTTCCCTTAAAAGAGAGAGAGGGAGGGTGCTGGAAATGCCCCCCACTCCAGGAAGCCTCCCTGAAGGGACCAGAGCTCACCTGCCTTCTCTGAGGGCCCCATGCACTCAATTTTTAAATGTTAGTTTATTCCGAACGCAGCACAGGCCCGAAGCAGAGACACGGTGAGTGCTGGGGGCGCGGAGTCTTCCTGTGGATGACTTCCCCCCACCCCCACTGCTGTGGGTGGGCCTCACCGCAGCTCCAGCCCGCGCCCCCAGGAGCAGCTGGGTCCCGGGCGGCCCTTCCTGTCTGGGTCACGGGATATTTTTAGCACTGATTCCGGAACTCACTGGGTAGCAGCTGCTCGTGGCAGGAGGGTAAAACGGACACAGTCCAGGTGGGCTGCGCCAGGGCTGCCCAGCAGAGGGGGCGACCGCGGCCTGGCCTTCTGAGCCTGGTAGCAGACTCGACCTTCCGGGAGTTTGAGGGTCTATGAGTGGGCTGGGGAAGGCAGGGGGGCTGTCAGGGTGGAGGAGGAGGACAGAGAGCTCGTGCAAAGGTCCTGAGGCAGCCAGAGGAACAAAGGTGGGGGTGGGGAGGGGGCTGCACGTGCTGAGAGGCTGGCCCACCGGGCCCTGCAGGCTGTGCTCTCCGTTCTGCGGGCAGCAAGGAGCCTCAGTGGGGTGAGGTCAGATGGCGGCTGGCTCTTTGGAGGAAGCCGCGGGTCAGAGAAGATGGCCACAGCCTACAGTTACAGGCACTAGACAGAGAGGGTGGAAGGATCCAGGAGGCAGGAGGCACAGACCTCAGTAAGCGCCCGGCCCGGTGAGGGAGCTGAGCCGGGTAGGGCCAGGCCCAGTTCAGAGACTGAGCCGCCTGCCGCCTCTGGGCTCCGGTCACGGAGTCCTGACAAGCGGCTCTGCGCCCAGCCTGCTCCCTGGCTGAGCAGTGGGCCTGGGGCTCCCCGCCCGGCCCTCGGTTGGCTGGATGAAGCGGTCCCTCCCCAGCTGCCGGGCCAGCCTGACCCTCAGTGCCCAGCTGTCAGGACCCTCGGCAGGTGCCCGGCGCTCCCGCTCACCACCGTGACCACTGCCTCCAGCTGGCGCCCGGAGCAGCTGGCAGGGCCTCCCCTCCTCCGCCCGGGGCCATCTTTTGGAAGAAGATTATCTGCTTGGCCAAGTCAGCCAAGTGGCAGGGCTGGGGATGCGAGTTCCTGGAGACACGTGTGTCCCCGCGTGGGTCTGCCCCCCACCCCTGCCCACTGGGCTGCATGTGGGATCTGGTCCACATGAAACCTAAAACCACCTGTCCCATGGCCTCCTTAGCCATTGCCGGCCGGCCAGGACCTCAGACAGTTCCGGCCTGTGGTCTGGCAGTGACCTGGAAGGCCAGGGCCACCGTTCTGGAGCCTTTGCCCAGAACCAGTGACTCAGCGCTCAGAGAGGCTGGGAGAGGCCCGGGGCGCCACACCTCCGTCCTGGCTTGTCCCCCCCGACAGCCCTGCTCCACACCCGGGAGAGGGAGCCCCAGGCCGGGTGCGGGAACAGGAACCCTGCGCCCTCAGGTCCTCTGGAGACACCGCCGCAGGCCCTGCCGCCAGTTTACTCAAGACCTTCTCCCAGCCTCACCTGCCCTTCACTTGTGTGAGGTATCAGGGCCTCTTTAAAAAAAAAAAAGGCAAAATCACAGATCTAAGATTAGGTATGAAAGTACCTCGTTTGCTTAGTACGGATAAACAAAACAAGCGACAAGTTCGTTAAAGGTAATAAATAGCACTTCATATCACAGCCGGAGAAAATCCCCTCCCTGGTCAGAAGCCGCGCCCAGGTCAAGCAGGCGCTGGTGAGAGAGGAGCCCCAGTTAACCAGGCCCCCGGGGAAACAGGTTGGGGTGTGGGGAAGGCACGGGGAAGGGGGAGGATGTGCCCAGGAAGGGGTGGGCTCCCTGTTCAGCTCCTTCCCAGACCTGCCCAGGTGGCCCGGCCACAGGGGACTGGCTGCTTTGGGTTCTCCCCTCTCCCCAGCTCCGCGGGCCCTGCTGGGAGGGGCCTCCCCCTGCAAGGAATGCGGGTGTCAGCACTACAGACGCCCTAACCGTCATCCCGACCCTTCGCCTCCAGATGTGGGCACAGCTGTATCTTTAGACAGCCAACCACAGGGACATTCTTTCCTTCTAATTAAGATGGCTCTAAATCTCCGGTCCAAAATCGCAGTCAGCTCCACTCCTCGAATATCAAAGGGTGGCCGGGAGGGTTGCTCACCCTGTGGTTGCTTGAGGTTTTCCTTTCTTTCTTTCTTTCTTCTGAATTGTTAAGTTGGAAATGTGTCCCAGAACTGGAGTGGATGCCAGATCGGATGGGAGGGGAGGGGGAGGGGGAGGAGGGCAGAGCTGGGTCTTGGGGTAGAATCTGCCCCCTCCACACTCGGCCAGGTCCACAGGTGGGCCAGGTGTGTCTGGAGATAAAGAGAGGGCGGGGTACCTGTCCTCAGGATGCTGGGTGCAGGCAGTCAGTAGATACAAGTGGGGCCTGAGGACGCAGCACCTGTGCAGGGGGCAGGTCGGTTATTATGATGTCCCCATTTCACAGGTGAGCAGCTGGAGGCTGGGAGGCAGGAAGTAAGTGCTGGGATTGCAGGGGCTCGGTTGGGATCCACCACAACCAGGCCTGTTGCCGGCCTGCTGAGCTTCGTGGTGGCTCACTGCCCACCTTGGCAGCCTGGTGACCAAGGTCAGCTGGCCTCTGAGCTCTGCCCAGTGCCCAATCTGGAGGCTCCTGGTGTGGAGTAGAGATGCCAGCCCAAGTGGGAAGGCCACAAGGAGGAGGGGCCTTGGAGCAGCCCGGAACAGCTCCTGAGCCCTTTCTGGAAGGCACCGTTGACCAAGAAGGACACTGAGGTCAGAGAGGGGGCAGTCAGGTCAAAGGCGTTCGGCCCACCGGTGGTCAGGGGCAGTAGGGGCCCAGCCGCCACTCCACCCGAAGATGGGCGCCCAGCTGACCGGCTGAAGGACAGACCAGGGCCTCTGGGGTCCAGCCTGGGCCCTGGCTCCAGGCCTTAGGCCTCTGCCCAGACTCCTGTCCCATGACCTCATGGATCAGCGAGGGAAGGCACGCAGCGAGGCAGAGGCAGGGTGGGCTGGGTAGCAGACCTCCCAAGCCCCGCCAAGACCCTGGCTTACCGGCCCGGCCGGGCGCGGGCTGGGTGCGCAGGACAGAGAAAGCGAAATCACCCGGGGATCGCGGAACCGGGGATGCCCAGACTCGGCCAGGAGCCGCGGAGGCAGCTCTGCTGGAGGGCCCCGCGCCTGGCGGGGCACGACTCAAGCCGCTTTGTCTCCGCCTCGGAGCCCCGGAAGGTCGCGCCGCGCCGACGCCGGCAGCGCGGGCTTTGTCGGCCCCTCGCAGGCGGAGCGGGTCTCCGCGGCGCGGGCAGATCCCTGGGAGCTGGCGCCTGGGGCGGGCTGGACGGGTCACCCGCGGGTCTGGAGGCTGCATCTCTGCGGAGGGCCTCGAGCCCAGGTAGTGATGGAGGCCTCATCTGGGGCGGGCTCTGATCAACAAGGCGGCCCGCCGCTTCTGCGGGGCTAGGAGTAGCCAGCGGCTTTTGGGGTCGCGGACCCTGTGGAGCCCTCCAGGCGGCTTTGCGGTATCGATCGCCTGCGGTGCGAGCCGTTGCTGCTCCCGCCTCCGGTTGGATGCTGGGCGCGGGCCTCCCCGGCCTCCGCCCTCCCCGCCGCTCTGGGTCTCAGTTTCCCGATCTGCAGAATAAGAGGCTCTGGCGTGTAGAAGCGAGCGCGGGGCCTGGCTCCCAGGGCTGGGAAGGGGCGCCACCACGCACGCTGGCCGCGGGCGCGGAGGTCCTGAGCACGGAGGCCGTGGGCAGGCCGCCCCTCCTCCCCCGCTGCCTTCTCCCCCTTCCCACCCGGGAAACCGAGACTGGGTGGGACTCCACGCGGGAAGGCCCGCGGGGGAGGCGGCTGTCCACGCTCCCCCCACTCGGGCGTGGTTTGGCCGCCCCATCGCGCAGGGTCCGCTGCGCCGCGCTTGAGGTCTGGCAGCCCAGCCCGGACTCCCAGCACGACTGCGGGGCACAGGGTGCGAGCTCCACCTTGCGGCGTCTCAGGGGCTCTTCCGCAAGGGAGGCTGAAGCCACCCCGTGTGGGGTGTTGAGAGGATTCGTCGTCACCCACAACCTTGACTCGCGCGTGCTGAAGGTTAAACCGCGGGTTAATGTTTGCCGAAGAGAAACCTCAAGCTTCCTTGCTCAAGGATAATAATTAGCGTCTGGCGAGCCCGCGCACTGAGGGGGTGGGGGCAGCTGACTCCAGCAAGGTGTCCACGGGGGGGGGCGGAGTGGGTGCTTCTACGGCAGTGGATCATCGCAAAAGACGCAGAGAGGCGAGCACTTGGCAACTGCTAATATTTTATCTTGTGTATTTTTCCTTAAAAATATATGACGCTTCCAAAGTTCAGAGCAACGAAATAAACCCAAGCAGGAGCGAGAGGAATACGGCATCGTCACTTGCGGCCTGCGTCCTGTCACCGTCGTCGCTCAGATGACCTTCGGGTCTCTGTTTCCATGACCACAAATAGCATCTGTGGCAGGTCTGGTTTCGATTTGACCTTAATCGACCTCCTGGATTCACGAAGGACCTGAGAAGCCCTAAGAAATGAAAGATTAATCCGGCCCAGCGGATCCGCTAGTTGCTCACCTCACAAAGTCCGCTGGACTGGGTTCATCCTGTTTCCGGGGCCAGCGCGGCCTCGCACACAATGCATGCCTGGGCTGCAACCCGAGACCCGCTCTCCTATCCGCGGCTCTGCCGGAGACGGACAGATGAGAGCGCTCCGGAGACTGGTGGGTCGGCCCTTCGTCCCTCCGAATCCTGCCCCTCCTCCGGGGAAAGGGCGGGGACACCTGGGCTGGAGGAGCGTGGGGATGTCCGCGCAGAATCAAGGGCTCAGCCTCAGAGTGCCCGGGGACGGAGACCTCCCGGGGACGGGGTCCTCCCGGGGACAGGGGTCTCCCGGAACCTGAAAGAGGGCGGGGGCGCCAGATGGAGGTGAGAGGCGGCCCCGAAAAGGGGCCGGAAGGGGCGGCGGCGGAGGTCCACAGAAAGGCGCGGCAGGGACCTGCAGAAAGTCGGTCCGGAGGCCGCCGCGGGGCAGGGCAAGGGGAACCAGGGCCGGGATTTCGGGCGAGTCCCGAGCTCGCTGATCAGAGCCGCCCGCCAAGACCTGCGGGGGTCGGAGGCAAGCTGTTTGTTGGGGGAGAAGTCCCCGGATCGGAGCTCCCTTCCGGTCTGCAGAGGTGGGCCCGGACTGGTCCTCGGAGCTGCAGAAACGGGGGCATGGAGGATGCGCGCGAGCCGCCTCATCCCAGATATAGCCTCGGACCCTGGAGACCAGCTCGCGGGCCCCCCACCCCTCACGCCCTGTGCGCCTGCGCGCGCGTTAAGGTGCGCCTTGCTCCAGCCTTCGCAAGCGCCCACCGCACATGCGCCTCGCCTTCCCCTCGGGTCCGCTTCGGGCGAAGGTCTGGCTGGGGCGCAGGGTGCTGGAGCTGTCCCCCACCAGCGTCACTTAGGTTCTCGTGCGGGCCGGACAGCGCCTCCACACTCAGCAGCCCCTGGCCACTGCACCCGCTCCTCGTCCCGTGCGGGGCCTGTTTCCCACCTTCGTCTCCACGCTCCCCCTAAACTCCGTCTCCATTCACCTGCTGCTTTTCCCAGAGCCAGGCATCCGGAATAGCATGTCCACACCGCCCACCACCCCATCCCTGGGGGCTTCCCGCCAGGGCCAACCCGCGGCGGAGTCCCTTCAGAGCCCTGCACGGCGCCTCCCCTCGTCTCCTTGGTCTTCGCGCCGGCGACCCCCTCAACGCCCGGCGCCTTCCCTGACCCCGCCCCAGACCCCGCCCCTCCCCTTCCCCTCTTTCTCTGCGTCTCTGCCAGCTGACACCCTACTGCCTGTCACTCCCCCGCTGGAAGGAAAGTTCCGTGAGATCCCGGATCTCGTCTTTTTGGTTCGCTGCTGTTTCCTCAGCACCTAGAACCGTAGATTTATTGCCCAGAGTGGGAAGGCAAGCCTTCCTCACTCACTGAATGACTCCTCCCCACCATAGCTAACGTTTGAAGGCTTTCATGGCCAGTCGCCGCAGGCCTAGGCGGTCTTCATCCACGGTCTCAGGGAATTAACTAATTTATGCTCCCTTGGCGACCTGGCAGCCTCCGCCCTGCCACCTGGGATCGGTTCTCATCGGGTGACTTGCCGCTTCCTGCGCATCTGCGCTCCTAGTGAGACTCTCACCGCAGGCAGCCCATTAGGGAGCTTCCACGTGACTCCAGCGGGATCGGACTCTCGCGTTCCCACCTGGCTTCCCTCTGTGGCTTCCCGCTTGGGGGGAAGTCACTTAGCCTTATAGGAACTTGGCGGCCGGCCACGGTGCCCGGCACAGACCTGCCCGCAGACTGGTGGCAACATCTTTGGCAAGGTCCTGCCCTGGGAGCCCATTCCCCCGCCTCCCCACCCAGCCGTTTCTCACCATCCGGTGAAAGCAGGTCTGTTTCCACCCCTCCATCGCCCCTACCCGCGCCCCCGCCCCGTGTCTGCCCCCTAGCTCAGTTCCTGGCTGGGTCAGGCACTCGGTATTCGATGGATGAATGAGTAAGTAGCCTTCAGGCTCTGGAAATTTTTCACGAAGTCCTGAGCCAAACATCCTTCTACCATGAAACCTGTATTTAAATATTAAAAAAGTAATAATTATGACACAGCACTTTATACCTGGGAGACAATTTGCAGAACATGAAAGGTAGTATAGCGTTACTGGGAAAAGATCAACAATCCCATTTTCGAACAGTGAACCACTTTGTGAGTGTCTCGTGAAATATCTGGGGGATGCAGGCCACTGTTCTTTGGGAGAGTGGAGAAGCTTCAGTGTGTGCTGAGCTTCCAAAAGATTTAATGAGCGTGTGTGTGTGTGCGTGTGTGTGTGCGCGCGCGTGCGCTAAGTTGCTTCAGTCGTATCCAACTCTGTGCAACCCCGCGGACTGTGGCTCACCAGGCTCCTCTGTCCATGGGGTTCTCCAGGCAAGAATACTGGAGTGGGTTGCCATGCTCTCCTCCAGGGAATTTTCCTGACCCAGGGATCGAACCCAGGTCTCCTGCATGTCCCATAGTACATGTGGATTCTTTACCACGGCACCACCAGGGAAGCCCCTTAATGAACATATTCTTTTGTAATCAAAAATGACAAGACGAGGATGTCCCTGGTGGTCCAGTGGTTAAGACTTCACCTTCCAACGCAGGAGGTGCTGGTTTGATCCCTGGTCCTGGGAGCTAAGATCCACATGCCTCTCGGCAAAAAACAAACAAACAAAAAAGTACCCAAAACATAAAGCAGAAGCAGTGTTGTAACAAACTTAATAAAGACTTTAAAGAAATGACCCACACCAAAAAAATCTTTAAGTGAGAGGTGGGAGGGAGACTCAAGAGGGAGGGGATATAAGTGTGCTTAGAGCTGATTCACGCTGTTGTACAGCAGAAACCAACACAACATTGTAAGGCAATTATTCTCCAATTAAAAATAAATTTTTAAAAGTGTAAAAAAAATCTTTAAAAAGTATATGAGGCAAACTCTAAATAGATGGTGAATGCCTAGGAAAGCTTACCAACCTAACAACGCGGCATCAGGGCGATGAGCCTCCTGGGGGTGCCTTGGGGCGTCGCCCGCCTGTCTAGGGGCACCGCTCTAAGACAGGAAGATGCCCTCTTGTTGTGCCAGGCATGTGCGCACCAGCTGCTGCCAGCCTGGAAGTCGCCATCAGCATCAGCGGGCTCCCGCTGCTCCCTGCGGCTCAAGGTGCCTCCCAGGTCCCCACATGTGTAGGTCCACGTGGCCCCTTCTCTGAACAGAGCGGGGCGCCCAGCCAGTCTGTGGAGAAGCTTCACAGAGCTCCACTCCCCTGGGGCCCCAGCTCAGGGTGTTGTGCCCTGAGCCACAGCAGGCATGCCTGGGGGGCAGCTGGGCAAGGCGGGGGGCAGGGGACCGGGAATGCCTGTCCATCTCCGGGAAATACTGTCAGGGCCTAGGGGCAGTCGGATCCCGGGCTCAGAGCAGAAGGCGAGGGGCATCCCTGCTGCCTGCCCCGTGCTGTTTGGCCTCAGCAACTCCTCTCTGCCTCTGTTTCTTCATCTGCAAAGCGGGGACGTCGCCACTGCCAGCTTCAGACAGATCGCCATGCTGGGATTGGTGGGCTGCAGCCCCGCAGGGGGAAGGCGGGAGCTGCCGTCGGCCACTGGGTCCTCTCCTTTCTCCTCAGGCTCAGGGCAGGGTCCTGCTCCTGACCATCTGTGCGGCTGGTATTGGTGGAACTTTCCAGTTCGGCTACAACCTCTCCATCATCAATGCTCCGACCTTGGTATGTACCCTGCGTGCCCACGGTCACCACCCCAGTGTCAACAGCAGCCCACGTCGCATCTGCAAGCCGCCATCCGCTTGGTGGCGCTTCCTCCCACGCCTCCGCCTCCACTGGGCTGTTCCCCAGGCCCTGCGAGTTCAAATCCAGCTCTGCAATCCCCCCTGAAACTCACACATACTCCTGTGTCTCTGATGTCAGCAGACGACTCCCCCTGTGCCCCCAGGGAGGAGGTGCCCCCTGACTCTGCCCTCCCTCCTGGAAAAACACCAAGTCCGTCCTGACCGTCTCTGGCCTGGGTCTCTGCCGTGATCCTAGTTCAGACCCATCCTTCCTGCGGGGATCACTCGCCCCGCCTCCCCACTGGCCTCCCTGCCTCAGCCTCTCCCCTTGTAGGTCCTCTCAAGTCTGATCAAACCAATGCCCTGCTCAGGAACCTTCTGTGACCCCCAGTGCCTGTAGGATTAAGGACAGACTCATCTACCTGAGGGCTTCGCTGGGGGTTCAGATGATAGAATCTGTCTGCACTACAGGAGACCTGGGTTCAATCCCTGAGTCAGGAAGATCTCCCAGAGAGGGGAATCTCTAGTCTTCTTAGCTGGAGAATTCCATGGACAGAGGAGCCTGGTGGGCTACAGTCCATGTGGCCTCAAAGAGTCAGACATGACTGAGAAACCAATACACACACATCTACCTGAAGTCCAAGGCCTCCTGGGGTCCGAACTTGTCCGCCTGTCTCCTGCCTTGATTCCCCCAACTCCGTGCCCAGAGCAGTTAAACACAGACACCCCACTTGGGCCAAGCCCTCCCTGCCCCTCCTGCAGAAGCCCCTCGAGAGCCACCCAGATGCCATCACTTGCTTGAAGCCTTCCTTCAGCAAGCTCCCAGCTGGACTCAGCCTCCTGCTGGTCCCCTCTTGGGGTCCCATCATCTCTGAGTCCCCAGCAAGCTCGCCAGGGCTGTGCCCATGCTCAGCGAGTGCCTGTGGAAAGGCAGCATCTCTCAGCCCCGGTGATAGAGGCCGCCTCTGACCCACCTGACTGAGGAGGTTATGTGCCCCGTCACATAGCTGGGGCTGCAGGAAAAAAGGTCCTAGGATGGAACTGGGCCCTTCTGTCCCTTCAGGGTTAGGGTTAGGGTACAAGAGAGCAGCTGTCAGCGAACTCACTTCCCATCCAGGAACGGAGCCTGGGGGACAAACGCACCTCCAGCTTCTCTGATACCCTGCTGATGCTCGCTGACGGCCAAGTCGATCAGAAAGCTGGCCAGTGGGGGAGGCTGATGATGTGGCCCAGGTGGGATTGGGGGAGAGACGGGGCTGATCGTGGGCTCAGAGGGGCCACATAGACACTGGCCAGCTCTGAGCTCCAGGACACACGGCACAGCGCCCCACACTCAGGGGAGTTCCGTCCCCCCAACAGCGGGCAGGGGGGCTGGGGAGGCTTGCCTGCCCTGTGGGGGCAGGGTCTGGGGGAGAAGGCCTGTTGTGGGGAGCCCCCACCCCGGGGTGGGGGCTGCTGACCGGCATCTGTGTCCACAGCACATTCAGGAATTCACCAATGAGACGTGGCAGACGCGAACCGGCCAACCGCTGCCCGACCACCTGGTCCTGCTCGTGTGGTCCCTCATCGTGTCCCTGTATCCCCTCGGGGGCCTCCTGGGAGCGCTGCTCGCTGGGCCCCTGGCTGTCACACTGGGAAGGTGAGTGCTTCCCATGGGCCCCCAAGTGCCTCTCAACAAGAGCCACCCTGGTCCACGGGCTGAGGGGTGGGGGCAGGTCACCCGGCAGGCCCAGGCCCGGGTCAGCTCTGCACCGGCCCCGGCTCTGCCTGCTGCGTCACTGAGAAGCCCACATTTCCCAGGGACGTGGGAGAGGAAGAGTCCCCGCTGGGAGGGAGGGAGGACCCACGTCTGACAGGGGAACGCCGCGCAACGCAACGCAACACAGCGCAACGCAACACAGCGCAATGCTCATTCAGCCGTGTCTAGGCCTCCCTGCCCATCACCAACTCCCGGCATTTGTGCAAACTCATGTCCATCGAGTCGGTGATGCCATCCAGCCATCTCATCCTCTGTCCTCCCCTTCTCCTCCTGCCCTCAATCTTTCCTAGCATCAGGGTCTTTCCCAATGAGTCAGCTCTTTGCATGAGGTGGCCAAAGTATTGGAGCTTCAGCTTCAGCATCAGTCTTTCCAATGAATACCCAGACTGGTCTCCTTTAGGATGGACTGGTTGGATCTCCTTGCAGTCCAAGGGACTCTCAAGAGTCTTCTCCAACACCACAGTTCAGAAGCATCAATTCTTCGGCGCCCAGCCTTCCTCATGGTCCAGTTCTCACGTCCACACATGACTCGTGGAAAGACCATGGGTTTGACTAGACGGACCATGAACAGGAGCTTTCTCCCCGAGGCCCCCTTTGTATCCACCTGAGGCAACTCTTGGATCGCAAGCAGGAGACAGACTCTGAGGCGTGGAACGCTGTGAGATCGCGGAGGGCCCTGAGGCAGCTCACCAGCCGGAAGCCGGGCCTGGGGAGGGCGGGCCTGCAGCCTGGCCTCTCCTGGGGGGTCGGGGCGGGGGTCGCCTTGAGCACATCAGCTCCGGCCACGCTGAGACTGCCTCGTCTGCACTCGGGCTCAGAGTCCTGGGAGACGGCTTGTTACTGGCTGAGACGGCAGGGGGAGGCAGGCCAGGCTCCCACCATCCCCTCCTTGGCCGGCCGGGCCGCCCAGCACGCGTCAGGACCATTCTCCTGTATCTTGGGCTCGCCACTTCACGGTACCCAGTCCCGCCCCTCCTGAGCCTGCCCAGGGCACTGCCTCGCCACAGCCACCAGCGCCGACACAACCGAGCTGAGCTGCCCGCAGGCGGGGTTTCCACGAGGCGGCCAGCCTGCCAGCCCTGCAGGCCTCTTAATGTCCCACCGTCTACACGCTGATGGTAAACTTAACTGCCCTCAAGACCTCTCACGGGAAGAGAGACAAACAAAGGGAACGGACAGAGTAACCAAGGGAAAGGAAGCTACTGGCTGAATTTAGCTTAGAGCCCTAGCCTTGGAAACAAGGGACGGGGTCTGCTCCGGGGTTTTGGAGCCGCTCACGCTGTCGCCCGCCTCGCTGACATCCATGCTCCGGTCTCCCAGGCCGGTTTTGGGTCAGCGCTTCCAGAGGTGCAGCTCTTTGCCCACTGGGGTGACCCCAGTCTTTGAGCTGGAGTGGGTGCCACAGTCCTGCCGGCCTGGGCCCTTCAGCAGGCTCTACCCTCTGAGGCAACCAGCTCCTGCGCCGCAAGGCTCCTGAGATGACGCCAGGTGCCGTGGGCTCTCGTCCACCGTTACTGAGGTAACCGCCACTGTCAGAAGCAGATGTGCATAAGACGTTGTGTTTGGCTTTTTAACAGAAGCATCAACTGCAAGCGACAGAAAACCAGGACTCAGCTGGCTAAACCACAGCCAGACACCCCGGTCTGATGTTTCTCCGCTTTCAGGTTAAGAAGATGATAATTCACTGAAGTTGTGGCTTCGCTGCAAAGTCCGAGGTCTTGCATTCTGATTTTCTGGAGGCACTTTCAGCACTACAGTCTAAAGGGTCGAAGGGCAGAGCATCTGGCAGTTGGTCTGGACTGCTGGCCCGCTGCTGAGTGGGCCAGTAGAAAACACTCCCCTCACAGGACCCTGGTTTGCAGATCACCCAGGTTTGCAGATCACCTGGGGTAGGTGTCAGGTCACGACACCCACTGAGGGACAGGCTGCCTCCAAACTGGAAAGAAGCCATCTGAGATTTTTCCCATCCTTTTCTTTTTTAAAAATTACAAGCCACGTCTAGCCCGTTTTCCCAGCAGGACCTGAGCTGCAGGATCTCCTGTGAGCCCTCGTGGTGACCTCAGGGTGGCGCCTCCGAGCGCAGAGTCAGGAGCCCAGAGCTGACGCTGACGTGCCCAGTGTCCCCTTCCCGGTTTGCCAGTCTGTCCCGCTGAGCCAGCTGGGCAGGGGCCGTCCAGACGTCCTGCTCTGGGCAGTGACTGTGATGGATGGAGGGTGCAGGAGTTTCCCTGGCTCTCCTTCCCTCCCTTCCCAGGCTTCCCTGGGTCTGAGAAGTCAGATGTCAGGCACTTGCCTTACGAAGGCCTTTGAGGAGAGCGCTGCTCGGTCTGTAGGGATAAACACATGAAATTCGAGCTCTGTCCATTCAAGCTGTGGTGGAGGCAGAAAGGACAGTAGTCTGAGGGTATGCTGGGGACGGGGGGCTTCCCTGGCTCAGAGGATAAAGAACCCGCCTGCCAGTGCAGAAGACCAGGGTTCGATCCCTGGGTCGGGAAGATGCCCTGGAGGAGGGCATGGCAACCCACTCCAGTATTCTTGCCTGAAGAATTTTATGGACAGAGGAGCCTGGTGGGCCACAGCCCATGGGGTTGCAAAGAGTCAGACACGACTGAAGCAACTTAGCAGGCACCCACTGGGGCTGTGGGTAGGGGTTGGCCCCTGAGGGCATCCCATGGGCGACCCCAGCTGCAGTGGCCGGCGTCACTTCTGTGCAGGCAGCTCACACTCCTCACACACACACACACACACACACGCACACAGGGGCGTGATCAGGGCTGGCTGTGGATGCAGGGAAGGGTCCCTGTGGGGGAGAGGGGTCGTCCTCGGCACTGAACCTGAGCCTGCCTTGCCTGTGCTCCGCTTCCCCAAGGAAGAAGTCCCTGCTGGTGAACAACGTCTTCGTGCTGGCCGCCGCAGCGCTGTTTGGCTTCAGCCGCAGAGCGGGCTCCTTCGAGATGATCATGCTGGGAAGGCTGCTCGTGGGCATCAGTGCAGGCACGGAGTGGGCCTGGGGGTCGCCTTTCCTTCCCGTTGCCCCGTATTCCTGTCATTCACTCATTTCCTTTCCAGGCGTGCTCACCATCTTTTTTTTTTCAGAATGACTTACTCATGATTTATCTTAAAAGGCTCATATAACTAGACAGTTGAAGTGGATCTAGAAAAAATGGAAACGCTCTACAGGGCTGGGAGGACAGGCATCCCCAGAAGGCTAAGCCGGGAGCTTCCTGGCGGTCAAAGTGTAGAGGCACGTAGGAGCAGACCTCTGGTCATCCCCACAGAAGCCGAGGAGCCTGCCAGGGACCTCGGGCTCCTGCAGGGGTGGGGTGTGGAGCAGAATCTTGAGCGTGTCCACCTGGGCTTTTAGGGGTGCCATCATCAGTCCCCTCGACGCCCCACTGTGTATACAGCTGGGTGCCCATCTCTTTATTAGGTGTCTATTCCTGTGACACAAAGCGCTCCACAATTCAATGGCTTAAAGCCAGCAACGCTGATCCACTCGCGGTTTCTATGGGTGAGGGACCCAGAGTGTCTTAGCTGGGGGGTCCTGGCTTGGGGCCGCTCGGGAGGCTGTAACGTGTCAGGCGGGGCTGTGGTCAGCTGAGGTTTGGCCGTGGCTGGTGGGCCTGCTGCTGAGATGCTGTCGGCCTTGGGTGCGGTTTCCTGGGGGCTGCGCTCCCCAGCCTGCACGGGTCTCCCAGCAGGGCTGCTGAGTGTCCGTGCAGCACAGTGGCTGGCTTCCTCCAGGGGAAGTGATGGGTGGCAGAGAGCCCGTGTGTGTGAGTGTGTGTGTGTGCGCACACACATGCACGCGCGCCTGTGTGTGGGCCCACAAGGAGAGAGTCCCGGGGAGGTTTATGGCCTGATCTCAGGAGTCACACACCGTCAGCTTTGCCACGAAGCGAGTCACTAACAACAGCCCACGCTCAGGGAACAGGCCAGGTCAGACGGTGCCTTTGTGCCCCGAGTTCCTAGCGCAGAAGGAACCCCTCCCGCAGCGTCTGCAGCACGAGTAGGCTACCTCTGAGAATTTCTGGCCATCAGCGCAACCCCGCTCCTCTCAGCTCCCCCAGCCAGTGCCCAGAGAGGCAGGGCCTTGTCGGGGGCCTGTTTCCCGACCTGAGGGCAGGGAAGGGCTGCAGGAGCACCCCAGCTGTGTTCCCTGGCAGATGAATGGTGCCCGGCACTGCCAGCTGTCACCCTCTGGGGTGGGCGGGGGGGCGGCGCCTGTCCGTCCCAGCACCCCATGCAGTGCTTGGGCGCCGGGGGCCTCCCTGGGGCAGGTGGGAGGGGGACAGCCTACAGCTGATGGGCGCCGGCTCCCTCCTGCCCCTCCTGCTCCCCAAGGGTGACCAGGGTTTCTCTCCTGGGAGTCCTGGGGGAGGACTGGAGTCCTTCCTGCCCGACGGCGGGGAGCGGGGGCGAGGGGGGGAGGAACCCCCAGAGCGCTCAGGCTGAGGGAGGAACCTGGAGGCCCAGCCCGTGGCTGACCGTTGCCCTGCACGGCCAGGTGTAGGCATGAACGTCCAGCCCATGTACCTGGGGGAGAGTGCCCCCAAGGAGCTCCGAGGGGCCGTGGCCATGACCTCCGCCATCTTCACCGCCGTGGGGCTCGTGATGGGTCAGGTGGTTGGACTCAGGTACACGCCGCCCCCCACCCCACGCACTGAGTGGTTAGAGGGCAGCCTAAACTTCCCCCTACCCCCAAGTAGGTTCAGACGTGGCTTCCTTGGACGAAGGCATTGAAAGCCGTCCATGGGCTTCTGGCCAGCATGCTGTCTGTCAGCCTCTTCCAGCCCCGAAGGACCAGGCGGCAGGGACAAGTCTGGACAGAGGACAGGGGGCAGGTTTGGGCTTTGAAAGGGAGCGTGTACTGTTTGTCCCAGAAAAGAGAGGCGAGGGCAGAACCTGGAGCCCTGGGGAGAGCCCTGGAGAGAGGAGCCGCCAGGGATAGCGGAGGCCATGGCCCTGCCCTGCCGTGGGTCCCTAGCTGGGTGTCCGACCCAGAGCTGGCTAGGAGGAGGCACAGGGGAACGTGGATGCTGCCCTCAGGGGCGGGAGGGAACAGGGCTCCGACCAGGCGGCGCTGGCCCAGCCCCTCCTGTCTCCCCAGGGAGCTCCTGGGTGGCCCGCAGGCCTGGCCCCTGCTGCTGGCCAGCTGCCTGGTGCCCGGGGCGCTCCAGCTGGCCTCCCTGCCCCTGCTCCCTGAAAGCCCACGCTACCTGCTCATTGACTGTGGAGACCCTGCGGCCTGTCGGGCAGGTGAGCCTCTGGCTTGGGCCCCCAGACCACGCTTCCCATGGGGCACAAGTGGCCAGAGCGCGCAGGTCGTCCGTCTCACGTAGGAAAAGCTGTTGCTCTCTCGGTGCCTTAATTTCATGACTCATCCGTCCCTTTGACGCTCTTTATCAGGGGCCTGTCCTGAGCGGCAGGGCAGTGGGAGGGCACAGACCCAGCCCCTGCCATCTGGGAAGCCCCAGGCAGGTGCGAAGAAAGATCCCGCCGCCCCTGCCACAGGCAAGATGATGAAACCCAGAGCAAGGGCTCAAGGGCCTGATGCCAGCTAGGCTGGTGGTCTCACCTGCTAGCCAAGGCCACAGTAAGGATGCCCAAGGAACAATCCCCAAACCTCCGGCTTAAAACAGCAATCCTTTACGCGGCCTCCTCTACTCATTCACTTGTTGGGCTGGGCTGAACGACCCTGCTGATTTCAGCCCGGCTGGCCCAGGGTGCCAGGGTGCCAGGGTCAGCGAGGGCTAGCCAGCCCAGCCTGCTTCTGCTGCCAGTTTTGCTCATCTTGGTCACTGTCGAGGGTCAGCAGGGCATGGGCTGATCTAGGACCGTCCCAGCTGGGCTAACCCTGCGGCCCAGAGCGAGTCAGGGGGCAGAGCCAAGGAGCGGCGCGCACACGCCCACTTAGCGGGAGCAGCTGCCAAATACCGCAACCCCAGGAGCTCTGTGGGCACGGGGACCCCTGGAGAGCCGAGGCGGCAGTGCCAAGCGGCCACAACTGCGTCCTGCGTGAGGCACCCGCAGACCACCGGGGTTCTTAAAGCCTTTCTGGTCCGTGGGGCTGCGAAGTGACCCGGAGCGGGGTGTGGGGAGCTGACTATGGGGGCCACCGAGAGGCTGGGGACTCTGCCCCTCCTCCTCCCCCGTCCCTCCCCTCCCCTCCCCCTCCTCCACCCTTTCCTGCCCCACTCCTCCCTGCCCCCTGCCCCCTTCTCTCCCCCTCCCCTCCCCTCCCCCATCCGTCCCCGTCCTCCCCTCCCCCTCCCCAGCGCTTCAGCGGCTGCGGGGCCCCGCGGACCTGGCCGGGGAGCTGGCCGAGCTGGAGCAGGAGCGCGCCGTCTGCCGGGGCGGCCGCGCGCGGCGCCCGTGGGAGCTGTTCCGGGAGCGCGCGCTGCGGCGGCAGGTGGCCAGTCTGGTGGTGCTGGGCGGAGCCATGGAGCTGTGCGGGAACGACGCGGTGAGCCGGCCGTGCGGGCCCCGGAATGCGAGCGGGCGGGGACGGCTGGGAGCCGGGGCAGCCGCTGCCCGGCGCGACGCGAGCCGGCGCGCAGCGGCCCCTCTCCCCGCAGATGTACGCCTACGCGTCGGCCGTGTTCAGCCAGGCAGGGATCCCGCAGGCCAAGATCCAGTACGCGGCCATCGGGACCGGGGGCTGCGAGCTGCTGGCGACGCTGCTCAGCGTGAGTCTGCTGGGGCCGACCCCCAGCGCCTAGCCCTGCGGCGGACCCTCGGGGTGCTCACCTTGGGGGTGCAGACCGTCGGGGTGCTCACCGTGGGGTGCAGACTGCCGGGGTGGAGACCCTCGGGGTGCTAAGGCTCCAGGCACCACAGGCCTCCAAGCTAAGGCACTTCCACTTCAGGTCACTGTGTTAAAATGCAGGGAGCGTGCGAGCACTTATTGAGCACCTGCTGTTTGCCAGGTGCTCACACCGCCATTTTGAGATGGAGAAACCCAATGGGTGTTGAGTGACCGCGGCCCTCTGCGAAATTAATAATGTCTTAATCCGCGAAGTGGCAAACCGCGCCCACCCCTCGCCAGCTTCTGCATGGTGCCCCTGCCCACTGCGGGCCGGCGGCCTAGCGGCCCTTGACCGGGGCTGCAGCGGTGAGTCATCCAGGGCTCCTTCCCTTCGCAGTGCCTGGCGATTGAGAGGGCGGGCCGGCGGGTGCTGCTGACTGGGGGCTACGGCCTGATGACCTGCTGGGGGAGCGTCTTCACGGTGGCCCTGTGCCTCCAGGTAGCTGGGCCCTTTGGCGGGGCAGGTGAGGGGGTGGGGGTGGGGAGGCTGGGCCCCGCCCACTTTCCCTTCGCCCCGCCCCCTGCCCCTGCCGCAGGGCTCTTTCTCCTGGACGCCCTACCTGGCCATGGCCTGCATCTTCGCCTTCATCCTCAGCTTTGGCATCGGCCCTGGTGAGTTGGGGCCCCGGGGGCTCCCTCCTCTGGGCCTGGCTGAAGGACCAGGGGTGTCTGGGAGAAGGATGAGTGGGTGTACCTAACCCTAACCCTGACACCCTCACCCCTGCCTGGTACAGGCTTCTGGGAGGGCGTGGCTGGAGGAAGGCTGGGGGACCCCACTTTCTTGTCCTGGTATGGGGGCAAGGTGGGGTGAGGCAGGCCAGGGAGCTCCGACTGGCAGCGCCCCCGTCCCTACGCCCCCTTCCAGCCGGGGTGACCGGGATCCTGGCCACAGAGCTGTTTGACCAGATGGCCCGGCCTGCCGCCTACATGGTCTGCGGGGCGCTCATGTGGACCATGCTCTTCCTCGTGGGGCTGGTGTTCCCCTTCCTCGTGGTAGGCCTGCCTGCCCCTGCCCCCTGGGGGTTGGGGGCCTGCCTTTGTAGTGTGAGAACCCCCCCCCCCAGGCTCCATCCATCCAGGGAGTGTGAGCCTGAAGGGGGAGGGGGCTCACCTGAGCCAAGAGGGCGGAGGCCCTCGCAGGGCCTGTGCGGGGGGCCCCGGGCGGCGGGGGGCTCCATGGCCACAGCAAGCCTCGGGTCTCTCGCAACCTCCAGGAGGGCTTGTCCCACTTCATCTATGTGCCTTTCCTCTGTGTCTGCGTCTGCGCGGCCGTGTACTCGGGCATCTTCCTCCCCGAGACCAGAGGCAAGAGCTTCGTGGAGATCTCGGAGGAGCTGCACAGACTCAACTTCCCAGGGAGGAGCCGAGGCCCAGCGTGGGCCGGCCCCGAGGTCGTCCGGTCCACGGAGCTGTAGCTCGGCCGGCACGGCGGGGGCCAGCCCCGGACCCTCCTCCTCCTGTGGAGCCCCTGGGTGTGCAGGCCTGGTGCTCAGCCTCAGAGAGATGGTTTCAGGGGCCTCTCGGCGCCCTGTGTCTGGAGGCTGTCGGCAGGAAACCAACCATGACAAACTCAGAGAAACGCAGGGGAAGAAAATACAGCTTGTGACACCTTGGAGAGGGGCGTGGTCACGAAAGGATTTTGCGAGGAACTGATTTTTTTAATCAAATTTTTTGAGGTGTAATTTACACACAGTAAAATGCATCCGCAAGTGTGCGTCCCCGAGTTTTGACACGTGTGTGTACCTGTGAACCACGCCACGGCCCAGGGAGGCCGCTCACGCCGCCCCTCCTGCCGCTTCCTGATCAGTACCCCCCACCCCACCCCCGAAACCTGGGACCTGCCTTCTGTCGCTGGAGGTCGCATTTCTCTCTCAGACCATTGGACGAAAGTCCCCACTGTGTGCATGCGTCTGTGTTTGGTCTTGCTCCAGAGGAAGTCTCTGAGACGAATGCGTATTTTTGCATGTAGTAGCGCATAGTCCTTTGTGTGGCTTTGTGTTCGCTGTATGGATGTACCATAATTTGGTAACCCGTTTCCCTGTTTGTGGACATTTGCACTGGTTTTAATTGTTGGCCACGATGAATAAATCTGCTGTGAACATTCCTGCACGAGGTGTATAGACATGTGCCTTCATTTCTTTTGGGTAAATGAATTGCTGAGTTTAATAACGAATGCGTGTTTACCTGTAGAAGAAACTCTTCCAGACTGATGATACTGTCTTACATTCCCACTAGCCATCCACGAGACTTCTGGAACCTCCAGTCCTCCTCAGCCCTTGGCATCATCAGTCTCTTCAAATCAGCCATCCTGCTGAGTGTAGTGGCGCCTCGTGGTGTAATTGTGGGATTTCCCTGATGGGCAGTGACGCTGAGCATCTTTTTATGTACTAATACAAATGGTGCGCCATTCACAGATCTCCTTTGCTGAAGAATCTGTTCAAATCTTTTGCCCATTGTTTAAAAAAAATTTTTTTTTGAGCAGTTTCAATTTGACAGCAAAATGGAGAGGAAAGTACCGGGATTTCTCGTGTGCCCCTGGCCCCCATACATGCACAGCCTCTCTCATCAGTGTCCCCACCAGAGCTGATGTCTGTCGCAACCCACAACCCTATGTTGAGGTGTCATTATTATCCAAAGTCCACGGTTTACACTGAGGTTTTCTCCTCTGTATTTTGCATGCTAATTTTTAGCTGCTTTTCCACGCTAATATTTTCCATGCTAATTTTCTCTCCTGTACATGCTGTGGGTCTACAGATGTATGGTGACATGTATCCACTCTCTGCTCTACGTGGTCATCCCTTTCCTGCCCTGCACACCCCCTGTCGATCACTGATCTTTTTACAGTCTACAATCGTAGCTGAAGTTGAACGGTTCTACGAAGACCTACAAGACCTTGTAGAACTAACACCCAAAAAAGATGTCCTCTTCATTATAGGGGACTGGAATGGAAAAATAGGAAGTCGAAACACCTGGAGTAACAGGCAAATTTGGCCTTGGAATGCGGAATGAAGCAGGGCAAAGACTAATAGAGTTCTGCCAAGAAAATGCACTGGTCATAGCAAACACCCTCTTCCAACAACACAAGAGAAGACTCTACACATGGACATCACCAGATGGTCAACAGCGAAATCAGATGGATTATATTCTTTGCAGCCAAAGATGGAGAAGCTCTATAGAGTCAGCAAGAAAAAGACCGGGAGCTGACTGTGGCTCAGATCATGAACTCCTTATTGCCAAATTCAGACTCAAATGGAAGAAAATAGGGAAAACCGCTACACCATTCAGGTATGACCTAAATCAAATCCCTTATGATTATACAGTGGAAGTGAGAAATAGATTTAAGGGCCTAGATCTGATAGATAGAGTGCCTGATGAACTATAGAATGAGGTTCATGACATTGTACGAGAGACAGGGATCAAGACCATCCCCATGGAAAAGAAATGCAAAAAAGCAAAATGGCTGTCTGGGGAGGCCTTACAAATAGCTGTGAAAAGAAGAGAACTGAAAAGCAAAGGAGAAAAGGAAAGATATAAGCATCTGAATGCAGAGTTCCAGAGAATAGAAAGAAGAGATAAGAAAGCCTTCTTCAGCAATCAGTGCAAAGAAATAGAGGAAAACAACAGAATGGGAAAGACTAGAGATCTCTTCAAGAAAATTAGAGATACCAAGGGAACATTTCATGCAAAGATGGGCTCGATAAAGGACAGAAATGGTCTGGACCTAACAGAAGCAAAAGATATTAAGAAGAGGTGGCAAGAATACATGGAAGAACTGTACAAAAAGGATCTTCACGACCAAGATAATCACGATGGTGTGATCACTAATGTAGAGCCAGACATCCTGGAATGTGAAGTCAAGTAGGCCTTGGAAAGCATTGCTATGAACAAAGCTAGTGGAGGTGATGGAATTCCAGTGGAGCTATTTCAAATCCTGAAAGATGATGCTGTGAAAGCGCTGCACTCAATATGCCAGCAAATTTGGAAAACTCAGTGGCCACAGGACTGGAAAAGGTCAGTTTTCATTCCAATCCCAAAGAAAGGCAATGCCGAAGAATGCTCAAACTACCGCACAATTGCACTCATCTCACACGCTAGTAAAGGAATGCTCAAAATTCTCCAAGCCAGGCTTCAACAATACGTGAACCGTGAACTTCCTGATGTTCAAGCTGGTTTTAGAAAAGGCAGAGGAACCAGAGATCAAATTGCCAACATCCGCTGGATCATCAAAAAAGCAAGAGAGTTCCAGAAAAACATCTATTTCTGCTTTACTGACTATGCCAAAACCTTTGACTGTGTGGATCACAATCAACTGTGGAAAATTCTGAGAGAATGGGAATACCAGACCACCTGACCTGCCTCTTGAGAAATCTGTATGCAGGTCAGGAAGCAACAGTAAGAACTGGACATGGAACAACAGACTGTTTCCAAATAGGAAAAGGCTGTATATTGTCACCCTGCTTATTGAAGTTCTATGCAGAGTACATCATGAGAAACACTGGACTGGAAGAAGCACAAGCTGGAATCAAGATTGCCAGGAGAAATATCAATAACCTCAGATATGCAGATGACACCACCCTTATGGCAGAAAGTGAAGAGGAACTCAAAAGCCTCTTGATGAAAGTGAAAGAGGAGAGTGAAAAAGTTGGCTTAAAGCTCAACATTCAGAAAACGAAGATCATGGCATCCTGTCCCATCACTTCATCGTAAATAGATGGGGAAACAGTGGAAACAGTGTCAGACTTTATTTTGGGGGGCTCCAAAATCACTGCAGATGGTGACTGCAGCCATGAAATTAAAAGAGGCTTACTCCTTGGAAGAAATGTTATGACCAACCTAGACAGCATATTCAAAAGCAGAGACACTACTTTGCCACCAAAGGTCCATCTAGTCAAGGCTATGGTTTTTCCAGTGGTCATGTATGGATGTGAGAGTTGGACTGTGAAGAAGGCTGAGCACCAAAGAACTGATGCTTTTGCACTGTGGTGTTGGAGAAGACTCTTGAGAGTCCCTTGGACTGCAAGGAGATCCAACCAGTCCATTCTGAAGGAGATCAGCCCTGGCTGTTCTTTGGAAGGACTGATGCTAAAGCTGAAACTCCAGTACTTTGGCCACCTCATGCAAAGAGTTGGCTCATTGGAAAACACTCTGATGCTGGGAGGGATTGGGGGCAGGAGGAGAAGGGGACGACAGAGGATGAGATGGCTGGATGGCATCACAGACTCAATGGACGGGAGTCTAAGTGAACTCCGGGAGTTGGTGATGGACAGGGAGGCCTGGCGTGCTGCAATTCATGGGGTGGCAAAGAGTCACACACGACTGAGCGACTGAACTGAACTGAACTGAACTGTCCTTTCTTAATCCTGCTGTTACGCAGCCTTTTCAGATTGGGTTCTTTCACTTACTAATGTGTATTTTAGTTTCTTTCCTGTCTTTTTATAGCTTTTAAAAGTCCATTTCTTTTTGCACTGAGTAAAATTCCATTGTCCAGATGTCCACAGTTTATTTTTGGTTGCTTCTGGAAATCATGAGTAAGTAGGTACACGCACCCACGCGCAGGTGTTTGTGTGGACATACGTTCTTACCTCGTTTGGGTGAATACTAAGAAGCATGATTGCTGGGTCACAGAGCAAGAGTCTGTGTAGCTTTGTGAGAACCCACTAAGCCCTCCTCGAGTGGCTGTGCCAGTCTCGTTCCCGCCAGCAGCGAGCGGGCGCTCCTGTCGCTCCGCGCCCTCAGCACCGTTTGGTTCGTCAGTGTTCCGGATCCTGGCCGTTCTGTTAATAACGGGTGCATGGTGCTATTTTGTTTTTGTGGTTTGTACTTCCCTGAGTTCAAACCTGGAGCGTCTTTTCATAGGCTAATTTTCCACCTGTATATATCTTCTCTGGTGAGTATCCCTTTAAAGTGACCAATTTTTTTTTTTTTTTTAATTACTTGTTTTTGGCTGTGCTGGGTCTTTGTTGCCGTGCGGGCTCTTCTCGAGTTGCGAGTTGCGGTGCGCGGGCTTCTCACCGGAGTGGCTTCTCTGGTTGTAGGGCTTGGGCTCCAGGACGAGCAGCCTTCAGGGGTTGCGGTCCCCCCGCCCTGGGGCACAGGCTCAGTAGTTGAGCCTGTAGAGTATGTGGGATCTTCCTGGACCAGGGATCAAACCCAAACCTGTGTCTCCTGCATTGACAGAATTTTTTTTTTTTTTTTTTACCAATGAGCCACCAGGGAAGCCCTGTTTGGTCAATTTTTAAAAATCAAGTTGTTTGCTTTCTTATTGTTGAGCTTTAAGACTTCTTTGTATATTTTGGATAATAGCCTTCAATCAGATGCATCTGTTGCAAATGTTTTCTCCCAGTCTGTGGCTTGCCCTTTCATCTTGACAGTGCCTTCCGCAGAGCAGACGTTTGTAATTCTAAAGAAGGTGAGCTCATCGATTCTTTCATGGCTCGTGGGCATCTAAAAATCGCCACCAAATCCATAGTCGTCCAGATTCGCAACCAGCGTCCAGCAATGTTTTCAGCTGCGCCCCACAGCTTGCAGGATCTCAGGTCCCCAACCAGGCTTGAACCCCGGGCTCTTGGCAGTGAAAAGGGCCAGGTCCCAACCCCTGGGCCACTAGGGAACTCGACTATTCATTTACTGGCAATGGATGTGCAGTGGTGCCGGCGTCGTTCACTGAGAAGACCATTTTCCCCGCTGGATTGCCTTGGCACCTGGGTACAAAAGCCAGCTGGCCACTGTTGTGTCGTGAAGACTTTGTTGGCTTCCACAGGGAGCAGTGACCGCCAGGTTAGCAGAAGTGGCGGGCAGTGGGCTCTTCAGGGAGTGAGAACTCTCTGAGCCAGGCTCAGGGGAGGTCTCGCGGAGAAGTCACCTGGGGCTGGCTTCCTACAGACAGGCCCAGCTGGGGCTCCCTTGGAGGTAGGAGTGTTGGAGGATGGGAATGAGGGCCTCTGGGTCCAGTCACCGCAGTGCTTTCTGGAAGGCAGGAGTCAGCACTCCGGGAGCCGTCTGTGCGGTCTCCCAGCTTCTCTCTGCCATCCATCCGCCCCAACTTTGCCTCTGCTGACCGGCCTCCCCGGATCCTTCTTGGGCTCCAGGGGGCACTACTGGCCTTGTGATCCTGAGGTGTACTGGCTAGGAGCAGGGCAGGCGTCCGGCTGGGTCTCAGGTCCGGGACTGCATGGTCACACTTGAGCGCGCTGCTCCCCAGCATGGGCCGCAGAGGCAAACCCAGCCCAGGCCCAGCCCTTGGGCCACGTCCCGCTTGCCATCCACCCAGCTGAATTGGCTGTGAAAGTGTGGGGTGAGTGTTGGGAGTCCTTGTTGCCCAGGGAATACCCCCAGAGGGGTGAGACAGGGATGGGACCCCACGGATAGGAGAGGCTATGCCGGGGAAGTGGACGGGACACGGCCTGGCCTTGGCTCTGGTGGGATGGGGGCGGGGCGGGGGTGGGGAAGGCACCGGGCCAGCAGGGAGGGAAAGCCCGAGGCGCCACCGGGGTCAGGCCCGTCAGCCCAGTCGCTGCTCCAGGACAAGTGGTGACGACGCAGTAAGATCGGGGAGCATTTACTGAGCACCTCCTGCACGCAGGCGCTCTGTGCTTGAACTGTAATCTCCCATCTTCACCTACGTCTGCGAGAGAGGAAGTCCCCTATTTTGAAGTTTTCTGGCTGAGACTCAGAGTTTGTTCACAAGGTTCAGCCCAGCTCGCCCCCTCTGAACCGTGTCGCGTCCTGTGGGGAGACCTGGCCAGGCCCGCTGGGGCCCCACCAAGCCTTGGCCCTGCTTTGGTAGCGTGGTGGTCTCCTGGCGGACACCCCTCTTAAAACCCTGTCCCTTCAGCCGGGATGGTGGCCCCCACGTCTCCTTCTGCTACAACTAGAGGGGAGGGGGTTGACTTGGCTGATCTTTGCTGCACCTTTCACCGCACTCAGCAAACAAGAGCACAGGGGCTTGCTGAGGGCTCTGCGCCAGCTGGATCCTTCCACGAGAGATGAACCGTGAGTGCTGGGGGAGGGACACTGGGGAAGGAGGCTGGCAAAGGCGCCCTGGGAGCTGTTGGGCAGGAGGCCACCCATGGATGGGGACTGGAGGACAGCAGTCGCCCTCCCTGGGCACCCCTCCCAGCGTGGCTGACTCAGGCCCTGCCCTAGGAGATGTTCAGATCTGGGCCCAGCTGCCAGCCCTCTGGGCACGCTGGGTTCCCCGCAGCTGTCCCCCACATCCTGAGGTTTGCTCCTTTCCTGGTCTCTGCCCACAGCCCTCACCTGTGGGCCATGGCCCCTGGTGGTCCCATCTGACTGCCCATCGGGCAGTCCAGTCCAGGTTCCAAGCAGGGCAGGAGGCAGGGCGCGGGGCCGCGGCCCCATCTGCAGGGAGCTGCTCCCTGAGAAGTCTGCATGTCACGTGGACACAGCTGCCAGGGGGTGGGGGCCGCGCCCGGTTGCCAGTGGCTCTGGTGGTGAAGGTTCTAAGCAAATAGAACCGGGATGCTGTCGGTGAGGAGGGAGTGGATGGTCAGGGGTCCAAGGCCTCCTGGTGCGCAGGTCAGGTTACTGCTCGGTGGCTAATTACAGAGCCCCTGGGGACTCAGGGGTGATGCTGTTATATTGCTCCTAGAACAAATTACCACAAATTGAGCAGCTCGAAACAACACACGTTTATTATCTCACAGTTTCTGCAAGTCATTCGTTGAGTACAAAGTGACTGGCCTTCCGCTTCAGGCAAGTCAAGGCATCTCAGGATCAGCCAGGGAGGAGCCCACTTCTGAGGTCATTCGGGATGCCGGCAGAATTCAGTGTTGGCAGAAATCAGCTCCGGATGACTGAACCCCCTTTATCTACAAAGCCGTTTACAGCACTTCCGAGTCCTCCTGCTTTGAGGCTTTCTGACTGCCCCTTCCGTCTCATCTGCGACTTGAGATGGAGAAAATCCTCTGCTTTTAAGGGCTCACGTGATTACATCAGATAATCCACGATAATCCACCCAGATAATCCAGTTCGTCTCCCTACTGTAGAGTCTGTAACCCTAATTACATCTGCGAAGTCCCTTTTGCCACAAAATGTAACATATTCACAGGTTCCAGAGGTTAGGGCAAGGGCATCTTTGGAGGCCCTCTGCCTGCCTGAGTCACATGTCAGAAGTCATGGGCCCAGAAGTCCTGGGCCACTCAGGGGCCCAAAAGAGACAATGCCCCTCCGCATGGAGCCTAGGAAGGAAGCAGCGCGGTAACTCACAGATAGAAGCGGGTCGGCGGCCAGAAGGAGAGGGCTTTCCCCAGGAACAGAGCCCAAGGCGGACGGGCAGCAGCAGGCCAGCAGCGTTCCAAGAGCAAGGCCCAAGCCAGGGGCCGGGAGCACGGCATCGCAGGGCAGGACACAAGCTTCAGAGAGCCAAGGAGGGCGGGCCGAGACGCTGGGTGGGGACCAGGCCACCCAGGGCGCTGCGACAGCACCGCCCCGAGGGCTGGAAGGGACCGTCGCCAGAAGTTAGGCTATCCGGTCCCTCTGGAAAGTTAGGCCCTCTGGAAAGGGGGCGCCACCGTCATGCCCAAATTACCCATGCGGAAACAGGCTCAGAGAGGTCAGCCAGGTGCCCACGCTACGAAGAAGTGGGATTGGGAGCCTGCCACCTCCTCCGATGCCCTTCTACAGACAAAGTACAGACACTCCTGGAAGGTCAGGGGTGAACAGAGGCGATGCTGACCAGGGAAGGCTCCCGGTGCCACAGCAGCAGCCTGAGGACCACAGGCTCACCTACCCCTCGTTGGCGCAAGTGTCTCTGCCAAGGGTGGGGCTTCACCGTGTCACCCGCTTCCACTACAGAGAACTGCCAAGCAGGCGCCGGCTGCTGAATCTTCTGCTTGGAGTCTCTTGGGTCTCTTCAGGTATCACTGGGCAGGTCACAGGACCGTATGGATTCGCTGCCCCAGGCGGCTCACGGAGACTGGGTGGGGTGGGCAGGAGGGGTGAGGACCCAAGCACAGTGGAGGAAGGTCCATTTCACTGGCAGGCCGTCAGGGACAGGCGAAAGGCAAGCACCTGGATTTGGACATAGAGAGCAGGCTGCGCGGGCTTGCCTGCTGGGGCTCGGCGGAGGCCCCGAGCTGGAGGCGGGCATGGAGGGCATCCGTGGTTAACAGAGCCCTGGGCACAGGTGGCCGGCTGGGGTAAGAGCAGGGACGGAAGGGGCCTGCAGCCCACCTTTTACAGAGCATCTGCCCAGCTGGGCCACGGGACCTCCTGCCTGAGTATACCTGGTCCCACTGGCATGGGGGCTGATGTCCAGGCCAGCATGTATGGGGCCCCCCTTAACCAAACCACGCCTGCCAGAGGCCAAGAGCAGGATCTCCCCAGAGAGATCTGAGACTTGGCCCAACCAACACGCCGCCCCAGTGCCCGACAGAGCTCCGCTCCCCAGCACAGCCCCGTGACCAAGGTCTCCTCAGAGAGGGAGCTGGGCAGCCTTTCTGCTCAGGGACGGCAGGGCCTGCAGGCTCAGCCCTGGCCCTGCCCTCTTCCTGCCCTGTCAGGGCTAAGTTCATTCACTCCTTCATTCAGCCAGTATTTAGTCCACGTCATCTCTCATATGCCTGGCACCTACGGGGTGCGCCCTGAGCTGACCAACAGTGGCAGAGAGAGACCTCCCCCCCAGGGCTCTGTGAGACAGCACCCCCAGAAGACCTGATGGGGTGGGCTTCCCTGAGGAGCTGACATTTTCAGCGCTGCAGAGAGGTAGCCCGGTGGACTGAAGCTCTGCGGACTGCCTCTCGGCTCCGTGTGCTCCCAGCCCCTGCCCTGGGCACCTCCGGGCAATCTCACCCACTCCAAGAGCTGGGTGCAGGAAGGCCCCTGGATGGCGACGCGCTGTGGCAAGCGCTGCCCACATGCAGCAGTGACCACCGCTCTCCATCACTCACACGCACACACACACGCACGCGCGCAAGACTGTGGCCCTGGAGACTGCGGACACACAAGGACTCCGCCTGCGACCTCCTGGAGGGCCAGGGGTCCTCTGTCCCGCTAACCGCTGTTCCCAGCACACAGACATCCCTGTGACTAAGTCAAAGGGCTGACAAACCAGGGAGCGGCCGACTTCCGGCCGCCGGGCGGAGAACGGCTTGGACGGGGCGCGCGGGGCCAGAGGCGGTGACGTCACCGGCCGGGAGCGCGCCGCCGCCGGGGGCGGGGCCGGCGGTGACGTCAGGGAGGCGGGGCCACGTCGGGCCGGGGCTGGGCGGGGCGCCGGGCGGCGGTCACGTAGCGCAGGTTCCCGGGCTGCCTTAGCGCGCGCGTCGGTCGGGTCCTGCGTGCCGGTCCCCGCCGTCCCTCGCCATCATGCCGATGTTCGTGGTGAACACCAACGTGCCCCGCGCCTCCGTGCCGGACGGGCTCCTCTCCGAGCTCACGCAGCAGCTGGCGCAGGCCACGGGCAAGCCGGCGCAGGTCTGCGGGGAGGGCCAGGCGGGGAGAGCGGCTGCGGGATGGGGCCCCGGGCCGGGAAGGCGGGCGGCTGTGGGATGAGGCCCCGGGCCGGAAGGCGGGCGGCTGCGGGATGGGGCCCCGGGCCGGGAAGGCGGGCGGCTCCGGGATGGGGCTCCGGGCCGGGAGCGGCGGGGGCGCGCGAGCCGGCTGACCGCGGCCCCTCGCCCGCAGTACATCGCGGTGCACGTGGTCCCAGACCAGCTCATGACCTTCGGGGGCTCCAGCGAGCCCTGCGCGCTCTGCAGCCTGCACAGCATCGGCAAGATCGGCGGCGCGCAGAACCGCTCCTACAGCAAGCTGCTGTGCGGCCTGCTGACCGAGCGCCTGCGCATTAGCCCGGACAGGTGCGTGGGCGCCGGTGGGCGGGGGGCGCGCGGCCCCGGCGGCCCCCGCACGGCCGGCTCAGCGTCGCTTCCTCCCTCGCAGGATCTACATCAACTTCTGCGACATGAACGCGGCCAACGTGGGCTGGAACGGCTCCACCTTCGCCTGAGGGACGCGCCACGGGTTCCCAGGGCCCGCAGCCCTGGCGCGCACGAGTTTCCCTCCCGCCCTGCCCCCACCAACCCTGCCTCCCTGGAAGGAGCAATAAACGGTGTGGAGACGCCGGCTGCCTCGTCTCTTTTTGGCTTGCAGAGAAATCGGTGCAGGGCGGGGCCGGTGAAGGTGGAACCGAGGCCGGGACGTGTTATCCCCGGAGTCTGCAGCCTAGCTTTCCACGCCTCAGCCCCCAGTAGAGGGCCCTCACTTGGTTGGCATCCTGCCTGCACCCAGACCCAGGAATCCAACTCAGATCCAGAACCTTCCATCCCCCTCCCCACCCCGACCTCCCGCAGAGGCCCAGCCACCACGTGGGTCGGGGCTGGCTGGGGAACAGGGGGAGGGGTCAGAATCCCAGTAGAGGCGCGGAGGAGAGGAGAGAGAAACCTGGGCTCCGTTGGGGTCACTGCCTCAATGCCGCCGCCCACCTCAGTGTCTCGATTTGGGAAATCCCCCTGTTCTGGAACTTGGGAGCCACTGTCTGGTGTGGTGGCGGGGGAGGTGCCGGGAAGGTGGAGTTCCTGATGTTGCCGCCCAGTCCACCCCGGGGCCCCTGGGGCACAACAGTTTCCTTTGAGAACAAACTCGTGGTTTGGATGCCATTCAGATCTCAGGGTACAGCAGCTGTCCGAGCCTCCAGGTGGCTGTTAGCCCCTGTAGGATAGGAAGGTCTCGGCGCCGAGGGGACAGTCAGGAGCACCAGTGCGCCTGGGGTCTCCTGGCCCGGGTGGGGACAGTCAGGAGCTCCAGTGCGCCTGGGGTCTCCTGGCCTGGGTAGGATCCCTGCTCCAAGTGCAGGGGCTTGCTCCCTTGTGGCCAGGCCAGTTGCCTTTGGGCCCCGCCTGGCCGCAGCTCCTTCCAAATAAGAAAAGGTGCCGTCACTCAGCTGTGGGCACAGAGACGGCCTCCCCCTGCCTCATCAGCTCCAGTTCTGGGGCCTCCCCTATGGACTTGTGCTAGCCCTGAACCTCAGCCCCTAAGACAGACAAGAACACCCAGAGAGAGGTGACTTAAAATTCCACGGAATTGAAGTGAGTTTGGTTTTGGAAGCTGAGATACTGGGGGAAACGGTTTTACTGCCTGGGCAGGCCTCTGGTGCTGGGAGTAAGGAGCAGGCCTGACTTTGAGCCACAGTGACAAGGGCCCCTTTATGCGCGTGGCCACCCCAGGCCCTTCTTGGGCGGCTGCCAATGGCCCAGCCCATGTGGCTCCCCGCAGGCAGGGGCAGAAAGCTCCAGGTGCCTAGCCCAGGCCAGTAGTTGAGGACAGGTCAGAACAACCTGGTTCACTGGCACTTTCCACTGGGGCAGCCTGCCAGGGCCAGCTTGCTCCCCTGGACACACCTGAGGGCTGCTCTCCTTAAGTCCAGGCCGTAGCTGGGGAGGGGGGAAGCACTCCATCCCCCAGCCCCAAGTCTGCTTCCTGGCCATGGAGGGTTTAACTTCCAGGACAGCAGAGACAGTCATGACCTTAGAAAGGAGGAGTCTAGAGGGTGTGGCCTGTCTGAGGGGGTCGTTCTCCCCCACAGAGGTCTTCAAGCTCCCCTCGGTCTCGTTCTATCCCCAGTAGAGGCAACGGGAGTCTCAGGGGCTCCAGGCTGGGGCAGGCGTACTGTGGCTTGGCTCAGCATCCCCAACTTGGGTATGAACTCCTGCCAGCCTGGCCCAGCGCCCGTGATAGGGAGAGTAGGGGTCTGGGTCTCAGAGCATCTCATCCAGCTTCCTCATCTCACAGCTGAGGACCTGGTTCTGGGCTCGGGGGCGTCTTGACAGGCTGCCTCCTCCCAGGGTCCTGCCTCACGCCCCCACCCCCCACTGCCCCAGCTAGGACTGACTGGGGCCCCACAGGAGCCATGCAGGGCTCCCCAGCTGCAGGAGTCTGAGGGCCCAGGCTGAGCGCCTGCTGTCTCAGGGAGAGTGGAAGGACTTGGGAGAGCGGAGCGGGGCTTGCCGCCGGAGCCTCTGGTCAGCTGCAGTGTTGCATGGCCAAGGCTGGTCAAGGACCCACATTCGTGGCCACGCCCACTGCACCCTGGGGTTCTCCGGAGGGAACCACTGTTCCTGCTGCACCCCGCTCAGGCCATCCCCGTCTCCCTCACCTCACTCCCCGCCTCACCCTGAAGCACGGGTCCACTGCCCCGGACAGCCCGTCCCTGCCCCCAGAGCCAGCAGCTGCCTTGGCCACGGGGGTGCCAGCAGCCTTGGAACTGGCAGCAGAAACTCATTTCCAAGGAACACATCACATGGAGGCAGGACAGACGGGGGTGGGGGCGCCGGCTGCCGCCTGCTCTCCGCCATCGCTCCAGTGCTGCCAGCGGTCTGCCAGCGAAGACCCCCGGCCTCCAGGGGGACCGGCCGCCCTCAGCCCCCGTTTGCAGCCTGGCGCCTCCGTTCCTCGTGCGCTGAATGCCCTCCCCTCCTCAGCCCCGGGAGCCCCGCACAGCACCTTCTAGGATGCACTCCCGGAGGCCTCGACGCCAAGGAAGGCCCCTCTGCGTCAGCCTAGGCCCTGAATGCCGCTCCTCCCGGTCCTGTGTCCCCAGCACCTTCTGAGCAGCTGCACCAAGCTCCGTGATCTTTGAGGCCAGCAGCCCGGAGGCCACTCGGGGCTTGTCCACTCTGGACAGCCTAGCAGCCTAGGTCCCCCCAGACCTCCCTTGTTCCCTCCTGGCTCATCCCACTGCCTTCTCTCCAGCCTGAGACCCCTGCCTGAAGGCCTGCTTCCCCTGGGAGCCTGACCCAAGGGGCTCTGGAGTCAAGTGCTTGCGGCTCCCCTTCTGGGCCTCAGTTTTCCCCATCGATGAAATGAAGGAATTCCCCAAACATCTTTCCTCCGTATTCCCCGAACCGCGGCGCCGTCGCCGCCAGCCTCAGCAGCACGGGCACTGGGATTGCCAGGGACACTGAAGGTGCCAGCAGGGTCTGCGCCTGCATTCAGGTCTCAATATTATCTGGGGGGCTCTGCGGATCCCAGAGCTCAGGACGACACCAACGTTTCTGGGCCAGTGAGCTCCTCCTTGACACTTTGCCCCACTCCACACCAGGTGCTGGCCCCCAAGATGGGGTTTGGTGAAGCTCTCTCCTGCCACTCAGCCCTTCTTTCCAGTTGAGCAAAGCCAGCTTCCAGCCCTGCAGGCCTCACAGCAAGAATTACAGAATGAGCTGGAAAGGTGGGGTGGCGGAGTGGGGGTGCATAGGAAGGCTCCACCAGCCGCTTCCCGCAGATTCACCCTCCTGGTTGACTGAGTGCGTCTCCCTTTCTGTGTTTGAAGCCCATGTAAGAGGGGAAAATAAGAGACCACTTGCCATAAGCTGGCGGTGTCCCCTCGCTCCTGGAGCCTTGGCTGCCATCCGGGGACAGCAGGGTACTCTCGTGGGTCCACCCCCAGACAGGGCTCCGAATCCCAAAGCTACAAATGGGAAGTCTCGTGGGTGCGACCCCATGACAGGATTTCTTGCCTAATTCTGCTCTTGTTTTAATAGGGGACATGTGTCTGGGGCTCAGAGTATTCCAAAGATCCCCCAAGAGAAAGCTCCCTGCGGCCACCCCCTCCACAAAGGCCTCCAGAGGCATCTTTACACACACATAACACCCCTCCCCCAGCTTTTGTCCCCCACAAATGGTAGCCTATTCTAATGCTAGTTTGACTTTGCTTTTTTTTTTTTAAAGTCTAGCTCAGCTACTTAAGCAGCCCTGGTCAGGACTGCTTGGCCTCGGTCCATCCCTCCGCCCTCAGCTCCGTGCTGTTGGCGGCCACGCTTGCGGAGGTGTATCTGGAGGATAGGTTCCTAGCAGGGTGAGTAGGTCAAAATCGACGTTGTGACCAGATGTCCCTCCTAGAGGGGGCGTCTGGAGCCCGGGGCCTTCCCACCTGTGGGGAAAGTTTTTCTCTCCTTATGAGGCGGACATGAACGGCCATTCCTGGTACCTTTTCAGGAAAGCGAGTCCAGTCCTCCAGCCCGTTTTCCCACTGAGTGGTTTGTTGTGTTCAAGCTCTTCGTCTATCATAGTAGCCAACTCTGCTGGGAGCTGCAAATGTTTCCCCGGCGCGGGCCCGGAACTCGGCGGGCCCGGAACTCGGCGGGCCCAAGCGCCACGGGGATGAAGCCCTCTCGGGCCACAGTGACGCTGCCAGCAGTGGGGAGGTGTCTCCCCAAAGTCCACAGCTACCAACTTGGCTTGTAAGTTAGGGCGTCTGGTGGCAGCCAGCCCCCTCCTCCTCCCCAAAGGCCTTCTCCCTGCCACTGCTAGCTCAGCAGGGGGTGGCAGGGTGATGCCCGCCTGAACTGTTACTCTAACTCACGACCCTCAGCGGTGGCACACATTTCGCTGTGGCTTTGCTGAAAAGAAGACCTGGCCGGTCAAACAAGCACTGTGACGGGGGCGTCCCTGGTGGTCCAGCGGCCAAGACTCTGCCCTTCCAACACGGGGGCGGGGGTGCGAGGGCTCGATCCCTAGCAGGCAGTCTGGCAACAGGACTGCGGCCCACGAGAAAGTGGCGTGGACTCTGTCAGGGTCTGCCAGTGTTTCCCCAGGAGAAGCCCAGCTTCAGGGAGCGAGTCTCTCCTCTTTTGCTCTCTGATAATTTGGAGGATACTTCTCTTGATTCTAAAATAAGCCCGTATTGTCCTTGTTCAGGGAGAAGTGAAAAGACCCTTTGGGTTTCAAGCCTATAAAGTTCTAGTGAGCCCCCAGTATTCCGCCCCAGAAGTGGGTCTGAGGGGAAGGGGCAGGTAGCAGACCCCCTCCAGGGAGGCGCATGGCTTCAGAGAAGAACATGTGACCTGCCTGGCAGTGCCAGCGTTTGGGGCGGCCCTGCCCAGGCGGCCCTGCCCCCCAGGAAGCAGCGGGATCCAGGCAGTGCGTCAGACAGCAGCAAAGAGCCCAGGCCTCTCCCCCACCAACAGCAAAGCACCACGAGAGCTGAGCGCTCACGAGGGTTCTGGAAGGGCGTTTGCAAAAGCAAAACCTTCCATGAAGGGCTGATTCCTTGCTGAGTGGCTGGCTGCCAGTCGGAACAAAACACGGCGACGAACCCGACAGGCAAGTCCAGGTTCCACCGCCATCCCGCGTGTAGATAAGGGTAAGGGGCCTGAGGATCGTGGTGGGGGAAAGGGGACGGGAAGGGCAGTCACAGCCCTTGTCCGGTTACGTCAACAACCCATGTTTCCCAGACAAGCAAAATAAAGAACGCTGAGGTATAGTGAATGTTGGTGCAAAAACACTTTCCAGAACAGGCTGCGACTTCACAGATACCACACCAAACGTGGCTTCAAACACGCAGAGAAGGCAAGATGAGAGGTGGGGAGGAGGGAGACAAGCAACAGTTGCTGAGCTCATCGCTCGCATCAGGGAAGGAAGCCGAGATGCACTGAACTCCACAGGGAAAACGAACACCCAGGGGGGCCACTGAAGGGCCCCATAGTCTCTTCACTTCCCCCCAGTCTGCCCCACGATTCCACACAGTCCCAGTAGAAATTCCCAGACTTGGGGTGGATTTGATCACCAAATTCTAACATCTATGAGAATCCAAAGGGTCAGGAGGAGCCAAAACATTTTCAAGGCGGGGGACCTGCTCCGACGTCAAGATTTCTTATCAAGCGCCATAAGTGAGGCGAAGTGAGTCAGCGCAGGGCAGACACCTGCACACACGTGTGGGCCCGATGCAGGATCAGGCAGAAGGGAACAAAATCCGTGTGCAAGGACCCGGGTCAGCGACCACCAGGGCCTCCACGCGCGAAAAAACACACAGTGAATTAAAGACACAAAGGTCACAGAAGAGCATATCACCTTCATGACTTCTTCAGCGAGGTGCAGAAAGCACAGATGACTAAGGGAAGCGGGACACGTTTGATCTTATCAGTAAGATCTCACGACGAGTCAAAAGACGTGCGGTGAGAGGTTCACATTCAGATATCAAAAAAAACCCCCAAAACCGTGCTACAAATTGGTGACAGACAAACCAATAAAAAAT
Source organism: Capra hircus (assembly GCF_001704415.2). NCBI lineage: Eukaryota > Metazoa > Chordata > Mammalia > Artiodactyla > Bovidae > Capra > Capra hircus. Next base: position 62,956 of record NC_030824.1, on the reverse strand, counting down.
TAGCAAAGGACTTTATAAGCCTCTTCACAAACGGAATATCAAGTGGGAAAGGTGTTTGGCCTAAAGATGAGAGGAAGGCAGTTAAGGCACCACAAGCTGCCACTCCTACCCGTCCCGGCGGCAGTGATGAAGCCCCTGCAGCTCCCCGCCCAGACCCCACAGAAACCCGGAGACCACCCAACAGCCATCGAGAAGGGCATGGATAAATAAAGCGCGGCACATTCCTGGCACCCAGCATGTATGGCCGGGCAGTGCCATTGGCGAGCCGCAGGGACACGCGCCACCTTGGACCCGGCCCTTTCGGGCGCTTACAGTTCCCAGCCAGCGAGCTGCAACCAGCTTGTTCCGACCCCCGCTGAGGCGCTGGGACCCTGAGGAAGGCCGGGCCAGGCTGCCCCTCCCGGGGACAGCGGGCCGGCCCGCGGCGGGGAAGCTGTGGCGGCATCGTCTCTCACTCTTGCTACGAGCGTCTGCGTTGCGCCTGCTCAGGGGCCATGCATTTGGCTGTGTGTTTGCTATGCTCGGCGGTCTGTATGGCCACCCCCTGCACATACACGGAAGGGAAGCCGGGGAAGGCCACGAAGACCGCCACGTGCCACGGGGGTGGCCCTCCAGCCCCCACCCTGCGGAGGCCTTGCCTGGCAAGGGCTGTCCCCTGGCTGCCTCCTCCCAAGCCTAGCCCTGCCCTCCCTGAGCACCCAGCCGCCGCAGGCTTGCGGAGGTGGGGCAGTCCCTGTGGGGTGCGTCTATCCCACAGCAACCCCCCACCACCCGCCTCCACCTGCTGGCGTGACCCTCTGGGCTCCGTGTGCTCAGCCCGCTTTGTGGCATGTGCTGGGACCCCCACACTATGGCCAAAGCCCCCCAAAATGGAATTGGAAGAAAGCAGTGGTCTACCCAGGCCCCTCGAGCCCACCACCTTGCACACTGGCGTCAAGCTTTGAGTGGACCCCAGTGGACCCCACACAGGAGCCCAGGTGAAGTCTGAGGCTGTGGGGATGGGTGCCACGGGCCTCGGGGGCTGGGTGCAGGCCACACCTTGGCGGTGCCTTAGCCGACACCCAGGCTGTGAGGTCTTTGATGGGGGGAGGGGTGCTCATGGGTGGGTGGGTTTGTGAGCCGTTGGAGGCCTCACCGGGGCTCCAGAGAGCTTCAGCCTTCTGGGTGGGGTGGGGTTCTCCAGGGTCAGTTTACAGGGAGGTGCTGGCCCCTTGAGTTTACCATCAGAAGAGGGGCCATGGAGAGCTCGCCTACACCTTCTAGAACATTCCTGGGTGAGGTCTGGCCCCTGGGGCGGGGAGCCCAGCCAGCCCACCAGTGAGAGGTGTGGGGTTGTGAACTCACAGCAACATCACCGGCAGAGAAGAGGGGCTGAGACAGAAAAACAACTCAGGAGGTCACTGCCCACCAGAGGCTGGCACAGCAAGCAGAGGGGCGCCGGGAGCTGGTGGGCTGTGCAGGGGGTGGGGGACAGGATGGTTTGAAAAGCCCGCCCCGGTCTCACGCTCAAAACAGGAGCAGCGAAAGAAGGAGAAAGAGGGGTGTCCTCAAAGGAACATGAGGACAGGCTGGGACAGTCAGAGACAGGCTGGGCAGAGACGCAAGGCAGCGAGCAGCCAGGCCCACAGAGTACCTGGGCCAGAGGCGCTCCCTGGGGGCGGGGGCCCAGGGCCGAAGCTGGGGGCGCGGCCGGCGCCCGGGAGCCGGGCAGCACAACACGCCGGCGGGGGGCCTCTGAGAGAGAGGCTGGGGAGGAGCCGGGCAAGCTGGGCAAGCTCTCGGACAGGGGCACCGAGCCTGAGAAGCTCTGGGCGCATGGGATGGGCTAGCAAGCCTAGGGGAGGGGTCCCAACATGGGGGTGAGGCCTCGGGCAGGCCTGGCTGGAGGCCGGCCCGAGGGGCTGGCGGCGGGTGGTGGTGGTGGGGAGAGTGGAGCCCTGGGGCTGTTTCAGCGGCGGATGCTGTGACCACGCTGGCCTCAGCAGTGTTTCTTTCTCTTGCCTGGGAGAGCCCAAGGGACAACACCTAGAGGAATATGTCAGAAATGCTTAAATGTCTGGGCCAGGAAGCCACGAGAAAGGGCCAGGAGGAGGGGAGGCCCTGGATCCAAGAAAAGTGGCCGGCCTCTGTGCGGTGAGGAGCCGGCCGGGCGGCCCCGCTGGATGACAGCCCCCACGTGCCCCGCCCTCGGCGCGGGAACCCGCTCTGGGCCAGACGATGGACACTAGGCAGAGTTCAGTCAGGGGTGGCCAGAGGGAAACGGCAAGTACAAGGTTCCGAACATTTGGAAGGAGGAAGTTATCACAAATGAGCTCCGAAGGCTGGGCCGCCCACGGGGTAGGGTTTATGAGCCCGCAGGAGTGGCTCAGGTGGACTCAGAGGAGGCGGAAGGCAAAGAGGCTCCAGGCCTGGCCCCGTGCGTGCCCGCGAGGCTAAGCTCACCCTCTGCTGGGGCAGGACCCCCAGGGGTGGGGCTGGGCCGGCATGCTCCTTCCTGCCCACTCTCTGTCCATTTCCACCTGGACCTGGAGCCAGCGGGAAGAGGGGTCCACATGGGGCTCAGCACTGCAGATTCTGAGGCCACGAGCAGTCTGCAGGTGGCGGGCGGGGCACACGCGACAGGCTGGGACCATGCCGAGGTGTGGAGAAGGTCCCGGAGCCCTGCAGGTGGCTGGGCAGCACTGTCCCTGGACAGGGAGCACCCGGCCACCAGGCTCCCTGGGAAAGGCTTCGGGCTTTAATCCCCCTGACCTTAGATTTTCCATTTTTCTTTCTTTGAACTTTAACCCAAAAGGGCAAAATAATTTAATTTTTTGATTTGCATTTCACCCTAGGAAATTCAGGACAGAGGGTCTATTTCTAGGCTGACCCTTTATTGGGAGCATCTCTGTCGTTTTATCTCCTTGCAGAACCTCTGAGCCAAATTTGGACTCTGAGGTTGGACCTAATTCAGGATGGGAAAGGGGAGGGAGAGAGTTCTGGGTCTGGGGTCCAAGGTGTCCTGAGAGTTCACTGATGTGGGTTCCGGCCCATCGTGAGGCGGCAGATGTGGGAGGTTCTATAAACCGCCCACGGCCCCCATAGGGGGATGAGTAGATTTGGGGCCTGCCCCCACCCCTGGGAAACAGCTGAGGCGCCCAGTGGCCCCTGGCTTCCCATAGCGTCCAGCCTGCCACTCTGCTTGGGGAGCAGCAGCCGTATCGCTGACCCATGAACTTGGGAGGACAAAGGGGGCATCTTCCATCCGGCTCCCTCAGCCTCTCTGGGGACCTGGCCCGCCCTGCCGCGTGGGTTCCCACGGCCCTCCTTGCTCCGGTTGGGAGTGAAGTGGAGCAAAGTGCCCGGCAGGTGAGGGTCTCTGGGCAGCGCCCCAGGCCCCAGGCCGGCTGCAGACCGGTCCTCCCGCCGCCTCGCCACGCCCCCCACCCCCGGCCGCCTCCTCCCCCTCTTCATGCTGCAAAGCCCCTCTGACCACTGTCGCCCCCTCAACCCGTTGTCACCAGTTTCCTCTGCTGGAGACGAACCCCAAACTATCACTTCAAGTCAGCTTGTTTGGTTTCTTAACGGGGCCTCTCTGCACACACCAACAGAGGCAGAATGTGTTCAGATCGCGGAGGCGACAGGGAGCCGGGTGGGATCGGAGGGGCTCGCGCCAGGTACCAGGTGCGGAAGACCATCCATCGTGGGGGGGGCAGCAAGCCGGCCCTGTGCCCACCCCACTGGGGCCCACCAGCCCCACCCCGCTGCCCCCTGTGGAGGTGGCCCCCCGCTCCTCACGGCCCGGCCGGGCCCCACGGCTGCCCGATCGCTGCTGTGCCGACTGTCAGGCCCCCCAGCCTCTGCAGCCCCAGGGCTATGCCCCTACAGCAGCCCCTCTGTTTTCCAGGCTTTTCCTGCAGCCTGGGGAGCCGCGCCCCCTGCCCCCGAGCTCGGGCCAGGGCTCTGGCGGGCAGCACAGCTGCTGCTCCGCCTAAGGCAGGGTCAGCTTTGAGTAAAGGCCCGAGCGGCTTCCCCTCCCAGGCAAGGCCCCTGGGGCCTGTGTCTGGGGCCCTCCGGGGCTCCTGTCCCCCTTAGCCAGAGGCTCTGCAGCTCGAGTGACCTTTCCCAATCTCCAAAGCAATTTCCCCCGACGCTACCTCGTGTTATCCTCACAACAACCCTGCAAGGGAGGGACTAGCAGCCTTACTTTCAAGGGGAAACTGAGGCTCAGAGAGGTAACGTAGGCGGCCTCCCCAGTGTCACACAGCACGTCAGCCAGAGGACCGGCGCCTGTTCCCACCCCACCGCCCTCCCCCCGCCCCCCTCCGCCCCAGCCAAGGCCCACTCGCCTTTCTTCCCAGTTTTCTTCTACCCTTCCCCTCCCGCATCTCCCCGCAAACCCAGCCTGTCAGTGGACAGACAGGTTAAGGGCAGCTGGCCTGGGACCTGACCAGGTCCTCCCACCCTTCTGTTCCTCAGGAAGCGGCCTGTGGCGCAAGGATCAGCTTGACCAAGGCTGCGTGTGGACAGGGTGGGGAGGGCCCCCAGGAGAACTCTGCTCAGGGCCAAGGACCCTCCCCTTGTCCAGAGGAGGGCTTTGGGGGGGCACCCACAAACCCAGGAACTTCCCTGTGTGTGCTGGAGGACGGTGGCGGAAGGGGCAGGAGGAGGAGCAGGTGCAACCCCACCAAATGAACGAGGCAAAATTAGAGTGAACCGGTGGCTTGGCAGTGCAAAGGTGCCCACCCGTCTTCCCTTGAACTCCGCCCCCACCAACAGCTGCCATCACTCAGAGCCGCTCCCTCCTGTTACACATCCCCCGGGGGAGTAGTCAGGGGCATTTGGGGTGTGGCTACGGGGGAAGGTAAAGGTGGTGGATCACTAATGTATGGGTGGAGTGGGGTATGTCCATGTGCTTTGAAGTCACTCTTGTGTCTGCTGCTTTGGCACATAAATGGCTTCTGGGGACACGCTTACTGCCGAAGGAGAGGTGGGGGAATCCCCTGTTCCCTGCAGGAAACATAAAATCATGGTCAAAATGAAAGGTGAATCAGAGTCTGCAGTCAAAAAATATAGGGGGAAGAGGGAGTATTTGAAAGGAGAAGGTATGTCTGGCAATTAAGAAAAATGTCAGGGGATTTTGCTTGAGTTTGTGATGTCTGTGGTCCTCATTTTTAAAGTTTGTAACTTCTCAATCTAGATAATTGCTTTACACACATATATGTATTTATTTATGTAAAGGTTGTTTATCATTTTGAATGTGTTGACAATGACCCAGTTTTTCTGTTCAGCTTCCTTTTCCAACCAACTCTTCACTCAAGACTCAACGTTCCCCAGTGTTCACGGGTGGGACCCTTACTGGCTCCCCGGTGGGCTGTTCAGGGCTCTGTTCTCCTGCTGGGGCACCAGCTGCTCTTCAGGACTGAATACCCCCGCCTAATGCACGTAAACTGTAGCGTGACCTGAGAGCTTCCTTATCCCAAGCTTACTGGTTTCTGCAGGAATCCCTATCCCCACGTCAACACAGCAGGAAACTGAGGCCAAGGCCAACATTAAGGCAGAAGTGGGTGACAGGGTTGAGAAAGACAGCATGACAGGCAGGGTGAGGCAGACAGCTGTGCTCTGTCCCAAGGCCATTCCAGTCGGTGACAAAATAACGGTCTCTAACAGATTCCTGGCCAGGGCCGCTCCCCAGCCACAGCAGCCTCCTTCTGGAACCGGAAATGCCTTGGTTTCTATGGTTTCATTCACAGGCCAGCTTTGTCCTACTTAAGCAGGAAAGCCAAAATGTCTTGCCCAAGATCACTCAGCTAGTAAGCGACAGGTCCAGGATTTAAATCCAGGTCTCTGGGCCAAAGCAGGGCCAAGGGGAATGGGGGTACATGAGGGCCTACACATTAAGCTGACCTGGCCCGGCTAGCCAGTGGTGGCAGCAGGCTCCAGCCCCTTCCTTCCCCCAGTGGCTCCACAAGCCACATGGACTGGCCTTTCAAGTAACTCATCCTTGCATTAGAGGGCCCACACCCTCTAAAAGCACTTGCAGGGTCTCACTAGGTCTCCATATAACCACCTCTGGAGAGGGGAGAGCTGCAATTGTTTTACAGATGACAAGGTGGCCTCAGAAAACTTTGGGGAACTCAACAATCTGTGATGTTCTCTATAATGTGCGTTCCCCACTTCGCCCACAGGGGCCGTTCACCTAAGGTCACAGCAGGTTCTATCAGAAGACCACCAAGGTCCTCCCTGAGGGAAATGAGCTGGGACCTCAAGGTACCCGGGCAAAGGATGAATGGAGCCTCAACAAGATGGTGGGTGGGTGGGGTCCCACGTGAAGTCTCCTATTGACAAGAATTACCGAAAGGCTTCTTGTGCAGAGCCCCTAGTCTTAACTTGGTCCACCTCACTCAGAAGCTGCAAAATGGGACTCGGTGTCAGGACATGGAGTTCTCTTAAAACCAGTGCCTAGTTCTCACCAAGATGGACTTCATGGTGCTCTCTCCCCTTTCCTCCCGCTGACATCCCTTCCTTGCAATCCCTACTGGGCATCTTGTCCCTTCCTCTTTCCCCTGCTTAACCCAAAGATAAATCTCTCACAGGCCGAGGGAAGTCAAGGCGGTTAGATCTCTAGGCGCCAGAAAGGGCTGGGTTCAGACTTCCAACCACAGGTGCAAGCAATCCACGAGGACCCTCCCTGCTCCACAACGGCGTCTAGACTCCGGTGTCCGACCTGCCCACTCCCCTTTCCCTGACCATTCTGTCCCTCCTCTGTCGTGTGCGTAAATATATTCTCTTTCCAACACTGAGTCTGCCACGGTGTGCTCGGTGATAGGGCGTCTCTGGCTGGGGCATGATGACGCTGTGAAACTGGGTCTCCTACAGTTTGCTCAGTGATGTGACTCCACGAAACCTGCCTTGCCCGGAGGCCCGCCCCGCTGTTTCTTCCTTCTTCTCCGTTTCCCTGCACCTTCCTTCCGAGCCCGTCTCCCCTCGTCTTCCTCCCCTCGCTCTGGGACACCCTGCACAGCTCCCCTCGCTCGACAGGGCCTGAGACGCTGCACTCCCTCCTTTCGCCCCAGGCCCCTCTCTTCCGCTTCTACGCCTCGCTCCCGTGTGGTTTTTCCTGCCCTCTCCTTCCAGGCTTGGCCGCCGCCGGGCAGTAACCGAACCACCCGCAGCCCTCGAAAGCCCCGCGCGCAGCGGCCGCTCGGGTCTCGGGACTCCAACGGCTCAGCGCGCGCCCAGCCGCCCGTTGCCAGGGCAACCCACCCACATCCCTCTCTCCCGGCAAGCTCCGCGCGCCGAGCAGCCCGCGAGGAGGTGCGTCTGCCCACTCCCGGCATGCTTGACGCGCGGGGCGGTGCTCTGAGGGGCGGGGCGGTGCTCTGAGGGGCGGGGCGGTGCTCTGAGGGGCGGGGCGAAGCTGGCAGCTCCCGGCGTACTCCGCGCGGCAGGGCGCGGCGGGACCAAAGGCGACCCCGGGCCAGGCGGTTCCGGAACACCTGTCCCGGCCGCACCTGCCCGAGGGGCAGAGTGAGGTCTGGTAAGATGCGGCTAAGGGGCGGCATGAGGCTCACGTCCAGGAGAAGGATTATCTGACGTCATTTTTGTTTCTGCAGTGACCTTTCTTGTTAATACGTTGTTGCCCAGTCGCTAAGGCGTGTGCAGCTCTTTTCGACACCATGGACTGGAGCACGCCAGGCCTCCCTGTCCATCACCAACTCCCAGGGTTTAGGCTAACTCATGTCCATCAAGTCGGCGATAACATCCAACCATCTCATCCTCTGTAGTCCCCTTCTCCTCCCCCCTTCAATCCCTCCCAGCATCAGAGTCTTTTCAAATGAGTCAGCTCTTCTCATCAGGGGGCCAAAGTGTTGGAGCTTCAGCTTCAGCATCAGTCCTTCCAATGAATATTCAGGACTGATTGCCTTTAGGATGGACTGGTTTGATTTCTTGCAGTTCAAGGGACTCGAGTCTTCTCCAACACCACAGTTCAAAAGCATCAATTCTTCGGCACTCAGCTTTCTTTATAGTCCAACTCTCATATCCATACATGACTACTGGAAAAACCATAGCTTTGACTAGACGGACCTTTGTTGGCAAAGTGATGTCTCTGCTTTATTAAAGAGAATACGGTACAAATACTTGCACATCCCCGACGACGACGACGACGACGACGTGGGTCAGGCTTATGTGAAGCTCTCAGGGCGCTTCCACGCTCAGGAATCTGGTGTTTGCCATTTGATTCCTGTTTACAATTGAAGGAGGTCAGAACAGCCACCCCCAAACATGCTGCTCTGGCATGTTGACTATTTTGAGTCAGATACTTGAAAAACAGCAAATGCAAGAAAAACACTGACTTTTCTTTCATTTTCTTAAAACCAGGAGATGAAATTGTGAAAAAAGTTCACGTCTTTTGCCCAGTTTTCTCTTCCATCTTTTTTTTTAATCTTACCGATAGATTCTCAGGCCGGTTTTACTGGAGATTTACATTTTTAGGAGTACACTTGGGGGCTTTTCTTGCATGTCCTCTCCTGTGGCCTCTTCCTGTCGTTTGTGGAGATGGTGAAAGACAGGGTAGCCTGGCCTGCCACCGTCCACGAGGTCGCAAAGAGTCGGACACGACTGAGTGGCTGAACAACTTCTTCCTCCGCGGCTGAAGCCCAGCAGGGCCTCCAGAGCACACTGCACGGTGTTCAGTCATCACGGAGCCTTCGCCCTGCTCTACAGTCAGGGCTCCTTACGGCCGACAGTGAGTCCAAACACAAACGGGCAGGGAACGGCCCCTAAGTGTCCGAAGCAGCACAGATGAACACACCACGCTTCAGGTCTCCCTTGCATACATTTCTGTTTTCTTTTTTCGGCTGCACCTTGGGCATATGGGATCTTAGTTTTGGACCAGAGACCGAACTTGTGTCCCCTGCAGGGGAAGTTCAGAGTCTTAGCCATCGGACCAGCTAATGTGGGAAAGGCCCACATTCCTCTCTTCAGTGGAGTGACTTATTTTCTTATATGTGGGGTGGGATGGGATGGGGCGGGGTGGGGGGCGGGGAGGCTGTCTTCCAGGGCTCCCCACATGAGAGAGAAAGAAAGAAAAGGAGAAACAGGAAATGCCTTCTGGTCCTGTGCTGTGTGCACAGGATAAGAGTCTCGTTGGAGGCAGGCTGAGTCTGGAAGTTGGTGAAGCCGCCAGACCATGGCAGGGAAGGGGATGGGGGCGGTCCGGTGGTAAAGACTTTGCCTTCCAATTCCTGCAGGTTCGACCCCTGGTCTGGGAGCTAAGATCCCACATGCCTCTCGGTCAAAAGACTAAAACCTAAGACACAAGCAATATTGTAACAAATTCAATAGACTTTAAAAATGGTCTGTATCAAAAAAACTTAAAAAAAAAAAAGAAAAAAGAAAATCCAGCAACCAGCTGCTCGCCGGGGCAGAGGCCAGGGGGTGCAGTGTCCTGGCTGGCGGCCCAGCCAGTCACGGGGGGAGTACGCTGCGGGAGAAGTATGCATCGGACCCAAGTGGCGAGCAGGCAGGAGGGAAGCACAGGGATGGATCTTGACCTCTTTCTAGTCCTTACTTGGCCCCCTGCCATGCAATCTACATTTTCACCGGGAAGAATGGCCTGTGGAGCTGGCACCACGGGGTGAGCAGAACCAGGTGGGCTCCGTGGAGGGGGTACCCGGGGGCCAGACCCTGTGCTGAGCCTCCGCTGCACTCTCTCTGCTCCCCTCTCCCCCAGGGGAGCACCTGAACCCCAAATTCCTGGAGGTGAACCCTGCGGGGAAGGTGCCTGCCCTCAGGGATGGGGACTTCCTGTTGGCTGAGAGGTAAGGGGCCCTGCGTCCGGGGCTCATCGTTGCCTGGAGGCAGACATAAGGCTGGAAATCTTTCCAGCAGTCCCTTCCTCTTTTGAGCCAGTCCAGCTCAGAGGGCAGGGACCTGGACCAGGGGGCTGCTTTGGGGCTAAATCTGGGAGCTTCAGAGCGGAGGGCATGCTGGCCACCCCCTAGGCCTGCACAGCCTGGAGGCAGCCAGGAAAGACTGAGGCCCCAGGGGAGCCCCTCCCCAGATGACCCAGCACGCCTTTCAGAGTCACAGGGGCCGGGCGGCCTTGGGGCTTCACTGCGCTCTGAATGCCAGTCCCCTGTCTTCGCTCTTTGCCCGCCTGCAGGTCCTGAGCCTTGGGCCCCAGCTTCTCTTCTGTAAGACAGGGGAGTAAGGTAACCACCTCCCAGGGCCTGTCGGAGGATGGAGACTGAGCACCAGGTGCCTAGAGCCCACAGGTGCTCAGGAGTGGGGGGCTCTCCTGGGGGTCCGGTGGCTAAGACTCCCCACTTCCACTGTAGGGGGCTGGAGTTCGATCCCCCGGTCAAGTAACTAAAGCTCCCACAGGCTACCCCACCATGTGGCCAAAAAAAAAAAAAAGAGTTGAGGTCCCCCTGAACCCCTCCCCCAGACCCTGAACACCAGGCATAACTCACCCAGGAAAGAAATAAGGCGTGTGTGGCTGGTCTGCCTCACCTGCCTGAGAAGGGCCCCTGACCCAGAGAGCTGGGCTCTGAGGCAGAGAACAGGCTGGAGTCGTGGCAGGGCGTGCTAAGCATCCTAAGTCACTTCAGTCTGGTCCCACTCTTTTCAACCCCATGGAGTATAGCTCCTCTGTCCATGGGATTCTCCAGGCAAGAATACTGGAGTGGGTTGCCATGCCCTCTTCCAGAGGATCTTCCCGACCCAGGGACTGAACTCGCGTCTCCTACACTTCAGGCAGGCTGAGCCATGGGGGAAGCCATCATGGCAGGGAGATCTCTGACGCCTCCTGCCCGCAGTGTGGCCATCCTTTTATACCCGAGCCGCAAATACCAGACGGAGGCACACCGGTACCTGCCCAAACTGCAGGCCCGCGCCCTTGTGCATGAGTGCTGGCCCGGCAGCACGCGGCCATCCAGCAGCCCGCCACCAACATCGACCTGTGCGAGGTGAGCCTCCGTGCCGCAGCCTGCACGCTTGGGCAGGAGCTGTGTTTTTTGGCTCCAAAGTCACTGTAGCTGGTGACTGCAGCCCTGAAAGCGGCTCTTCCAAGGAGACGCTTGCTCCTCGGAAGAAAAGTTACCTAGACAGCATCTTAATAAGGAGAGACGTTACTTTGCCAACAAAGGTCCGTCTAGTCAAAGCTATGGTTTTTCCAGTGGTCATGGACTGATGTGAGAGTTGGACTATAAAGAAAGCTGAGCGCCAAATAATTGGTGCTTTTGAACTGTGGTGCTGGAGAAGACTCTTGAGAGTCCCTTGCACTGCAAGGAGATCCAGCCAGTCCATCCTAAAGGCAATCAGTCCTGAATATTCACTGGAAGGACGGATGCTGAAGCTGAAACTCCAGTACTTTGGCCACCTCATGCGAAGAGCTGACTCATTGGAAAAGACCCTGATGCTGGGAAAGATTGAAGGTGGGAGGAGAAGGGGACGACAGAGGATGAGATGGCTGGATGGCATCACCGACTCGATGGATGTGAGTCTGAGTGAACTCTGGGAGTTGGTGATGGACAGGGAGGCCTGGCGTGCTGCGATTCATGGGGTCGCAAAGAGTCGGACACGACTGAGAGACGGACCTGAACTGAGGACCCCCAGGGGGGTCCTGTCTTCTTCCCCAGGCAGACATCACTAATTTATGACGTTTCATTATGTCCTTTCCACACGGAGCAGCAACGTCACTATTATATGTCCTTTGGATCTTATCTTGGTGTATTATTCTTCTGTCTTATTGGCAGTTTCAGACAGCTCCACAGTGTGGGTTAAACCCTCTCCACCCCGTCACCAGTCTCAGAAATACCAATGCGTTCATTTAAGAGTACTGCCAGCATCTTTGTGGCCTTTCAGTATCCAACTTGCCAGAGATGGAGTGAAATGCATAGCTTTTCTCAGAGCCTGAATGAAACCTTGGAATCCTGAACACAAAGCCCCAGAGGGCCTCACTGATAAGTGGCTGCCAAGGGAGGGGTGGAAAAGAGCTGGGAGGCTTCCAGGGCCCCGAGATAAGCCGCCTCCCCTCTTCCTGGCCCAGTGTCTCCTGCCCCTCTTCCCCTGGCAGCCCGTGGATGCTGTGCAGGTGGAGCAGCCGCTGGGGAAGCTGACGCCCGCTCTGGGACACCTCCATCAGGAGCTCCTGGCAGCCAGGCCCTTCCTGGCCCCATGGGCAGGTCTCCCTGGAGGATCTGATGGCATTCACGGAGCTGACGCAGGTGAGGTTCTCCTGCCCACTTGCCCCGGGGGTGCTGTGGGCGCAGGCTGAGCCCAAGCCCCAGCTGCCCTGTTTCCCCAGCCCGCTGCTGTCGGCTGCGACCTCTTCCGAGACTGGCCCCTGCTTGCTGCGTCGCGGGCCCATGTGGAGGCTGCCCTGGGCCCCGAGCTCGTCCAGGAGGCCCACAGGCGTGTGCTCCAGCCTCAGGAGACCCAGGGGGACCCCCAGATGGCCCAGAAGCTGGCGCAGCAGGTGAAGGAGCAGCTCTGCTGAGGGCCGGCCATGCCCCTGTGGTTTGCAGGCTGCAGTAAGCGTGCTGCGTGCCCGTCGCTAGTCTCCAGCCTTGCTCTGCTCTAGTCAGTGGGCTCTCCCGGTTTCTAAACGGTCTGGGAATCTCCCCAAGTCGAGCAGCTCAGAGACAGCAGCACTCAGGCCCCCCGCGTGACCCTCCTCTGCCTCCGGGTGCTGGGTCCAGGTGCCTGGCTCTCGGGCGCGGCTGGTCCCAATGCAGGCTGGAAGCTTCTGAGCTCCTCTGTGACCCCTTGAGTCCCCACTGGTGTCACCCAGTGCCCTGACAACCCACCAGCTTCTGGTTTCTTTCTCTGCACCCATTTCTAGCCACAGTTCAGGCTAGACACCCGCCCCCCACCGCTTCTGGAACCTATAATGCCCCTTTGGTCACTTTCTGCCGTAAAGGCCTGGCCCCAGGAGTTCCTACACGGAAGCCCCTCTCAGACACGGGCCAGGGGCACACACATGCGTGCCCCCAGGGAAGGGAAGGGCAAATTCACAGCCACCCCGGGTTGCCGAGTGTCCTCACAATCCTTCCCGCTGTGAGCATTCCAGGCTTCTGGGCCTCATGGCAACACCAAGAGGACAATGAGTTCCAGAACGCAGGGCACCGGGCCTGGGTGGGTGGGCACGGGGCCAGGGCACAGGCTGCAGTGGGCTGCGTGCGGCTGGGCGTCTGCCAGCCGCGGTGGGGCCCAGCATGGGCCTGGAGCTCTACCTGGACCTGCTGTCCGCGTCCTGCCGCGCCGTCTACATCTTCGCCAGGAAGAACAGCATCCCGTTCGACTTCCAGTTTGTGGATCTGCTGAAAGGTGGGCACCTGCGGCTGCCCGGGTGGGCTGGGTGCTAGGGCAGACAGGATGCTAGGTCAGGGGTTCACAGAAGTGGAGGCAGAGGAGACCCGCCCCTCACGCACCCACGCCATGCCCCACCCAAGTGCACAAAGGGAAGAAAAGCTTCCTGGTGGGGGCAGTTGTCCACTCTGTGTCTGCCCCGCCCGCCTTTGCCGTTCCCCCGCAGATTCCTCCTCACTGTGATGAACGGGGGCGGGGGGTGGGGCGCAGTGGGAGCAAGAGGGCTCTAACCCAGCACACCCGCCTTCTCCGCTGCCGAGCAACTGCCGATCAGGGCGGCCGAGGTCACAGGAGCGCGAGTACTTATTCCTCACTCACCTGCTCCCTAGCCCCCCACCCCCACCCCACCCCACCCTGACCCCCGCCAAGTGTTCAGACCTGCCCAGGGTGACTCCTCGGGGCCCGGGTGAGGGTCATGGCCCGGGTCTCCACCACCGCCCCGACCACAGAGGGGGCTGCAGAATCTCCACTTGCAGAGCCTGGAGGGGGTGGGAGGCCTGGAGCTGGGATCCAGGCCCCCAGGGCTTCTGTGGACTCACAGGCTGTGGCTTTGGGCCCAGAGCTGAGGGTGAGGGCTGGAGGCCTCCAGCTTCCTGGAGCCAAAGGGCCGCCCTGGCCGCAGGGCCTGGGAGGGCGGCAGCGCGCTGGCCTGGCCCCTGTTAGGCTCCCTGGTGTGCCTCCTCACCTGGGGGCGGCGTGCTTCTCCTCTGGGGAGCAGTGTCCCCTTCTTGGGAAGATGCACCAAGAGGCACTGTTTCTGTCTTGGGGAGGCCCTGGTCTCTCGTCCCCGGGGTCTCAGCAGCCTCTGAGCTTCCTGCCCCTCTCAGGTCACCACCACAGCAGGGAGTACATCGAGATCAACCCCCTGAGGAAGCTGCCCAGCCTCAGAGACGGGAAGTTCATCTTGTCCGAAAGGTAACTGTCTTCCCGGCGCTCACACCCTGAGTCTCCGCTCCTCCTGGGGGAGTTTCCCACCCAGCTCACCTGCGCTGCTGATCGCTTTCTTTTACGACGGGACAGTTCACACGCACCGAGGTAGAACAAGCGCTAGAGAACCCAGGGGCGTAAGGAACCCAGGACCCACCCCAGCTCCGTCGGTGGTCCCCATGGGCTCATCGTGCATCACCTGGACCCCGCTCAGCTCCCCTGCCTCCTGGCCACCCCATCCTTCACCTGCAAACGTTTAGGAATGACCTCCCCAGGGACTTCCCCACGTGCTCTGCCCTGTCTGAGGCCACCCACCAATACCCCCTTTCCCCGCAGGGCCCTCGCTGCTGCCGGGGGTGGGCTTGACTGCCTTTCCCGAGGCCTCTGGGCTCCGCCCCCTCCAGGAGGGGAGCTGGGGGCCTCTGGGCGGCGCCAGGTGGCCATGGGGCAAGGGCGGGCCAGCCTGGGGAGCGCCCTGACCGCCCTCTCCGCAGCGTGGCCATCCTTTTCTACCTGTGCCGCAAGTACAGCGCCCCCTCGCACTGGTACCCGCCGGACCTGCACATGCGCGCCCGTGTGGACGAGTTCATGGCCTGGCAGCACACGGCCATTCAGCTGCCCATGAACAAGATACTCTGGTTGAAGGTGAGGGGCCACGACTGGGGCTCAGGCAAGCATCCCCCCCACCCTACTCTGAGCCTCATTTCCGCAGCGCCCTCTCCTGCCCACCTTACAGAGCTGTGGGGGGTATGACACGGACCACTGGGTAAGAAAGAGCCTTATAGGGGCGAGGGGAAGGGCACCCGGGAGGGGCTGGTGTCACTCAAGCCAGGATAGGATTCAAGACATTTCATTCTGAACTGGAGGGATCAGAGCTGGGAATTCCCCTGCAGTCCAGTGGTTAGGACTCGGTGCTGTCACTGCCGGGGCCCGGGTTCAGACCCTGGTTGGGGAACTAAGATCCTGCAAGCCTCGAGCTGTGCAGTGGGAGGAAAAAAAAAAAAAAAGTGAAAGGGCCCGTAAAGACCGTCATATTTGAAGATGACAAATAAGCAGTCCTCGTGCCCCAGCTTCTTACGCTACACCTGTGGCAGACATGACCGATCAGTCACAGGACTCTTTCCTGCTGGGACCTCGAGTCCTTCCTGTTTGTTTTTTAAATTTTTTATTAATTAATCTTTTGGAGCTGTGCTGGGTCTTAGCTGGAGCACGCAAGGTCTTCGATCTCTGTGGCAGCGTGGGGATCTTTAGTCGTGGCACGCGAACTCTTAGACGCAGCATGTGGGATCTAGTTCCCTGACCCGAGATCGAACCTGGGCCCTCTCTTCATTGGGAGCTCAGCGTCTTAGCCGCTGGACCAGGGCAGTCCCTCACATCCTTCTGAACAAGGGCCCCAGGCGACTTCTACCCACCAGAACTGCCAACGGAGGCGATACCACTTTACGTCCTTGGTACTGTCCACCACCTCTCTCAGCAGGCAAGGGTCAGACGGGGCCTCCAGAGGCCTGGAGGGTCAGACGGGGCCTCCTCTCCCTCCCCTCCCCCACCCCGGGCAGCTGCTGATCCCGATGATCACGGGTGACGAGGTCCCAGCTGAGAAGACGGAGCAGATGCTGGCGGAGGTGAAGAGCAACCTGAAGCTCTTCGAGGAAAAGTTTCTGCAAGACAAGATGTTCATCACTGGGGACAACATCTCCCTGGCCGACCTGGTAGCCCTGGTGGAGATGATGCAGGTTTGCAGCGGGGGGCAGGCGGAGCAGACGAGGGACTCCCCTGCAACCATAACTTGCAGAGAGGCTGGAGAAGGGGGAGCCATGCCTGGGTGCCTGGCCTTGAGCTGGGGCGAACCACAGGAAGCCCACGTGTTGAGCCAGGGAGGATGGTGGTCGTTAGTGCTTCAGGAAGAGTCCTACATGAGGATGGGAGCTGGAGGGTGAGCCTGCTCAGTCAGCCAGGATCCCAGGGGCCTCCTCCTCCCAAAGGACCCTCCAGGAAGAGTCCAGAGGCTTCCAAAGTGTCCTTCTGACCAAAATGCCCCTCTTTTCCAGAGCTCCGGTCAGGGCAGTTGGACAGGGCCGCTCCCTGGCTTTGGGCCTAAGGGTCCATCTGCTCTGCAGGGCGGGACACTTCTGGGCGGGGGACATTCATGCAGCTTCTGTGTGCAGAGGAGGGTGGGCTCTTCTGACCAAGCTGGTGTGCAGGATGGAGTTGAGGCCCTGGCCAGTATGCACGGTGGCCACTGCGGTCCTCGGTCAGTGGCAGCACAGACCAGTACAGGGAGGAAAGAAAGTCCCAGTCTTCCTGTCCCACGTGGTGCAGTCCCCTACGCTTCAGCCCACACCCACCCCAGACATCGTGGGCTCATGTTTCTTAGGCTGCGGCTGGGTCTCTCATCGCAGTTCCTGTGCTTGATCACAGAGGGAGGTTCAACACAGGGAGAAATAACTGAATTCCTCCCGCCTCCGTCTGGGGGCAGGGGCTTTCCATGGAAGAAGGCAAGACCCCTGGGAGGTTTCACACTGGAGAAGTGGGAACCCCTGGGTCACGGGCCCCTCTGAGAGGGACTCAGGAGCCGTGGAGCAAGACCAGCGACAAACGAGCCACTCAAGGTCCTCCACCCCCGCCTCCATCTGTTACATGACCTGTGAGCCCTGGCCAGGCCTCGGAGGTCAGCAGGCTCCCTGGCCGCAGGGGCAAATAGGGAGAGCCTTGCGGCTGTAGGCGGGGCCCAGGTGGGGCTGGTCCACAGGCTGACCATGCCTTCCTCTCCATCTGTCCACAGCCCATGGCCGGCAACCATAACGTCTTCCTCAGCAGCGCCAAGCTGGCCGAGTGGCGCATGAGGGTGGAGCTGGCCATTGGCTCCAGCCTCTTCTGCGAGGCCCACGACCGGCTGGTGAAGCTGGCGGAATGGGACTGCTCCACGCTGGACCCGATAGTCAAGGAGAGGATCGGCAATTTGCTGCAGAAGTTCAAGTAGAGGCGGCCCACCCTGCGGGCCTGGCCAGCTCAGCCCCCGAACCCCTTTCCTTAAGGGAGACGCTGAAATTCACTGCTTCTTTGCCTAATAAAGAACTGAAACAACCCCCGTGGCTCCCGAGCCCGAGATGCGCCTGGGGCTGGGTGGCAGTCGCAAGTCCCCCCAGCTTCCAAAAAGAACTGGAAGGTGAAAGGTTACACACGAGTAAACTGTCAGTGCGACAGCTGATGACCTTAGTGATCACCTTCACTAATGGATAGAATAACGAGATCAGGGATCCTGCAGGAAATGGAGGTTTGAGCCACATTCTGACATTATCGGGGAACTTCCCTGGTGGCCCCGTGGCTAAGACTCCATGCTCCTGACACAGGGAACCCAGGTTCAATCCCTGGCCAGGGACCTAGATCCCACGTGCCGCAACTAAGAGTTTGCTTGCCCAGACTAAAGACCCCTCATGCCACAATGAAGATCGGAGATCCCACTTGCTGCAACTAAGCAATAAATATTAATCTTGCTGCAGCCAAGTAAGTAATATAGTTTTAAAAAAATAAACCCATCGGCCTGCCGGCTACACACAGCACACAGCACCCGCAACATAAAATGCATGATCTTCTAGACAGCACATGCAGTATTCTTCAGGACAGACCCTGGGTGAGGTCATAAAATAAATCCCGAGAAATTTAAGCTGACTGAAATCATATGATGCGTGTCTTCTGAACACCGTGGAATGCAATGAGAAGTCAATAACAGAAGGACAACTAGGAAATGAAATGCTTTTAAAAATGCATTTAAACAACCAATGAATCAAAGAAGAAATCACAAGGGAAATTAGAAAGTACCTTAAAGAATTAAACACACAGCAGACCCAAACTTACGGCAGGAAACAGGGCTGAGAGGCCACTGAATAGCTGTGAACGCATACAGGTCTCACCCGCTCCAGCACTCTTGCCTGGAGAATCCCATGGACGGAGGAGCCTGGTGGGCTGCAGTCCATGGGGTTGCTAAGAGTCAGACACGACTGAGCAACTTCACTTTCACTTTTCGCTTTCATGCATTGGAGAAGGAAATGGCAACCCATTCCAGCGTTCTTGCCTGGAGAGTCCCGGGGACGGAGGGGCCTGGTGGACTGCCATCTCTGGGGTCGCACAGAGTCGGACACGACTGAAGCGACTTAGCAGCAGCAGCAGCATACAGATCTCAAATCAACAACCTAACTTACACCTGGAGGAAGTAGAAAAAGAAAGGCAATCTAAACCTATAGCCAACAGGAGAAAAGAAATAAAAAAGATTTGAGTGGAGACAGAGGATAGAAAAACGAGAGAAGATCAGCGAATCAAAAAAAAAAAAAAGGATTTTTGAAAAGGCTGCCGTTCTCCGCAAGACCCTGGATCAAACTTCACTCCCAGCATTCAGGTTGTGCTTTTCTCAGTAGACAGGTACCATTTTTTTGTTGTTCCTGGTAAGAATAATTAAGCACTACTCAGCAAATTGCACGTGTGCCACGCGGTCCTGTTAACTATAGTCACCACGCTCCATAACTTATTCATCTTGGGTACTCAAAGCCTTCTACCCTCTAACCAGTGTGTTGGCATACCCTGTCTCACCCCAGCCCCTGGTAACCACCGTTTTAACCCCTGCTTATAAGAGTCCCACTTTTTAAGATTCCACACAAGTAAGATCAGGCAGTATTTGCCTTTTTGTGTCTGACCTTTCACTTAGCATAATAACCTCCAGGTCCATCCATGTTGTTGCAAATGACAAGATTTCCTTTCTTAAAGCTGAGTACAAGAGTCCTCGATACGTGTGTGTGCTCAGCCACGCAGTCACGCCCGACTCTGCGACCCCGTGGACTGCAGCCCGCCAGACTCCTCTCTCCGTGGGGATTCTCCAGGCAGGAATCCTGAAGTGGGCTGCCATCTTCCTTCTCCATCTCAATACGCGTCCGTGAGTAATCTCCAGATTTGCTCCATCCACTCACCCCTTAACCGACACTTAGGTTGTTACTCTAGCTTGGCCACAGTGAACATGGGGTTGGAGGTGTCTGTCTCTTGGAGATCCTGT
This sequence comes from Capra hircus, assembly GCF_001704415.2. NCBI lineage: Eukaryota > Metazoa > Chordata > Mammalia > Artiodactyla > Bovidae > Capra > Capra hircus. Next base: position 43,632 of record NC_030824.1, on the reverse strand, counting down.
TTTCATTTTCTTTGGATATCTGCCCAGAATCAGGCTTGCTGGACCTTTCCCATCATTTTCAAAGATGGAGAAACAGAGGCCCAGAGGAGGAAGAAACACACTCAGAGAATGAGACGGAGGCACTGTGCTGGGGGCAGGAAGACCTGTGTCAAATTCCAGGGGTGCGCTGGGGCAAGGGAGTGCATGCTGAGGCTTTGCCTCTTGGTCATATCAGGCCTGAGTGTTCATTGGAAGGACTGGTGCTGAAGCTGAAACTCCAATACTTTGGCCACCTGATGTGAAGAACTGACTCCTTGGAAAAGACCCTGATGCTGAGAAACATTGAGGGCAGGAGGAGAAGGGGATGACAGAGGTTGAGGTGGTTGGATGGCATCACCGACTTGATGGACATGAGTTTGAGTAAGCTCCAGGAGTTGGTTGATGGACAGGGAGGCCTGGTGTGCTGCAGTCCATGGGGTCACAGAGTCGGACACGACTGAGCGACTGAACTGAACTTGCCTCTTGATGGCGCGTATGTCTGCCCCTTGGGGCCAAGATCGTGGATGCTGGAGTCGGACTTTCTGGACCCCTTTCGATGTCTTCACCCCTGAGGCAGGATCTTCTGACACGCCGCAGCCGGCACGAGCCCTGACGATGCTCTGCTCTGTGACCGGCCCGCCTCCCCCAGGGGGACCTTCCGGAGCCGCCGCCCCGCAGACCCGCCGGGCGCCGGCGATTGGACCCGAGCGTGCGGCCCGAGCGCCTATGGGGAGCGGCGCGTGGGGGGCGGGCCGAGCGCGGCTCTGCGGTGGCGGCCCCGGGCCGCTGAGTCCCGTGTCCCCTGCGTGGCGAGGCCGGTCCGCCCCCGCCATGGGCCTGGAGCTCTACCTGGACCTGCTGTCCCAGCCCTGCCGCGCCGTCTACATCTTCGCCAAGAAGAACCGCATCCCCTTCGAGCTGCGCACCGTGGACCTGCGCGAAGGTGGACGCCCGGCCGGGGTTTGCGGGAGCGAGAGGTGGGGGTGGGGAGGGGAGGTCAAACGCTGCTCAGGGCAGCGCCTCCCGAGCCTCACCCGGCCTGCGGCCGGCCACCAGGAAGATCGGAGATTCGGGGATCCCCAGACGTGGCTGGGTCCCTGGAATGAACGACGAGGAGTGGAGGGCTCAGTTAAGCAGAGTAAAAGAGCCGGGGCGGGGATGGGGGGGCGCGGCGCATGAGGAATGGAGGAACCTGGCGAACCGGGGCCGCCACTAGGCATAGGGACAGGGGCTGGGTGAAGAGACAGGGGCAGGAGGAAAGGAACGCGGGCCGCTTGGCGGGCGAGGCAGGGCCCAGCTGCTCATGCTCTGGCCCCGCTGCCCTGGGGGGCCCCCCGCCCCCCCTTCCTTCCTCCTCCTGCTTTGCCTGCGCCTACCTTATCCTCTGTCTCACTCGTTCTCAGAAGGTGCACCCGGCGCTGGGGATGCGGAGAGCAGGAGGGGGACTGCGGGGGGCCGGAGGGGGGGCATTGATGAGCCCTGCACACTTTGTACTTTCTCTGGCAGATCCCCAGAGTCCCAAGGGCACAGCTGGCATGCCAGGGCAGCTGAGGGTAGGGAAGGCAGTGCTCCTGTGTTGCTAGTGCGGGGCGGGGGGTGGGGGCGTGTGGTTGGCGCACAGAACAAGTCAGGCAACTCTTCAGGGCTGAGCCTTCCACCCAGCTCACCCAGCTGGGTGAGGCTCGCCTGCGGTTCTGCCTTTGTGCCAGCCTGTCCCGAGGCCTGAATCACCATCTCGTCCAGCCTCCTCAGGGGACTGGCCCCCTGGCTTGCCCAGCGGTCACCTCTGCAGAGTGTGGGGTAGGGGAGACGGAGTGGGCACAAAGAGGCGTCCCAGCCAGGCTGTCCCACAGAGGGTACTGCAGGAGGTGTGTTTCGCCAGGAGAGGAGGGGAGGGTCCGGGTGAAGGGACAGTCTGAAGTGGGGGGCGGGGAAGGGAGGGGAGAGGCTGGAGAGGTGAGGCCGTGGGGGACAGCAGATGGCTTTGAGCAGCTTTGCCTGCTCCTGGGGTTCTGGGGAGCCCCTGGAAGCTGTTGAGCAGGGGCAGCAGTGATGACCCGTGCCCCCAGAAGTTTCTCTCTGGCTGCATCTGAAGGGGCCAAAATCACTCACTCAAGCTCAAGCAGAGGCCAGGGTCCCAGGGGACTCTGGGCTGCACCTTTCCGGGGAGCTTCAGTGGGACCCTGAGAACAGGGCCAGCTCTGTTCCTGGTGCCCAGGGCGGAGTGAGCAAGGGGACACAGAGGGTCCAGGGGAAGTTGGCTGCAAGTAAATGGACACCCCCTCATAGCTCAGTTGGTGAGAAATCCGCCTGCAATGCGGGAGAGCTCGGTTTGATTCCTGGGTCAGGAAGATCCCCTGGAGAAGGGATAGGCTATGCACTCCAGTATTCCTGGGCTTCCCTGGTGGCTCAGCTCATAAAGAATCCGCCTGCAATTCGGGAGACCTGGGTTTGAACCCTTGGTTGGGAAGATCCCCTGGAGAAGGCAAGGGCTACCGACTCCAGTATTCTGGCTACTGTGTAGTCCATGGGGTCACAAAGAGCCGGACACGATTGAGCAACTTTCACTTTTCAAGTGGACGCTAGGAAGAGGCCACTTGTCTGTGTTTGGGAACCTATCCTTAGGGTCCACAGGGAAAGTGGCATCGAGAGGGCCAGTCTCCCAGTCCCTGCAGCTGGGACACCCCCAGACCCCATGCGGGAGCCAGTGATGCTGGCGATGGTGAAAAGGCAGAGGGTGGGAGTCTGCGGGCCTGAGCAAGGACAGGCCCTGCCCTGGATGGAGCTCCTTAAGCTCTGTTTTAGGGGGGCTCCTAGTGGGGGAGGTTGTGCCCACAGGAACTTGGCAAGGGGTGTCGAGCTCTCTTTTGCACCAGCTGGCAGAACCTCCCACTTCTTCCACAGCAGCCCCCCCCACCCCCAGCCTTTCCCACACCAAGAGCGGCCAGGGGCTGGAGAAGGGCCATGAAATTGTGGTTGGGGCCTTTTGAGGGGGGTGGGTGCAACAGGTGGACACAGCCAGGCAGGGCGGGGCATTTTCCTCCCCACTATGCACCACACTGGGCTCTCCGCAGGCCAGCACCTCAGCGATGCCTTTGCCCAGGTGAACCCCCTGCAGAAGGTGCCAGTCTTGAAGGACGGGGACTTCGTCTTGACCGAGAGGTAACTGGGGCCCCAAGGTTGCTGGCAGACCCCGCTGGAACCATCTTGTCCCTCTGAGGTGAAGGGCCCTCGGTCCAATATCCCGCAGAGAGTCAGGGCTGGACTCCTGGCTCCTGCCTGCCCACAGTTTCAGTTCACAGAGATGGTTGGGAAAGCAGGCACCTTACGAGTCATGTGGTGGTTGGTGAGGGGGGGTTCCCGGGCAGGGGGGCAAGGCAGGGCAGGGCGGTTCATCTCCCAAAGGGCTGCCCCCTGGCCAAACTTGTACTGAAGTCTCCCGGCGGTCCCATCTCTGGGCTGCCCTTCCCTGGGAGGACCACCAGTCACATGGACATTTGCCGTCACAGCAGGGACCCTCGTCTTCCTCGGAACTCCCCTGCTGGGAACAAAAGGAGGAAAAAAAAAAAGTGAGCTGTTTAGCTCGGTGTGGAAGCAGGATTCCCAGTAGGGAGCTTGGTCCGGGGGCAGATACAGAGGTTTTCTGCTCCTTTGGCTGGGGTGCCCAGCCCCTGGGGTACCCTGAGTTCCTGAAGGCCTTCCCAGTGGCCCCGAATTCCCACATTCACTGTCCTTCCGGGTCAGCCCTGCCATCCCAACACCAAGGCAGCCCAGCTAACCCAGGGCAGGAGGGGGGCTGCAGGAGTCTTGTCTGTCCCGCTTGTCCAAGATCCCACAGCTCCCACACCCTCCTGTGTTTCCGGCAGGATGCTTCAGGGAGGACAGAGGGACGACAAACGATGAAGGGATGGCAGGAAAGCCTTTTTGGAGCGTCAGGCCTCCTGGGGGTCTGAATGTGGGATGGTGAGAGTGGATGCAGGCTGGAAGGAACTGGAGGCAATTGAGCTTCTGCAATGCTTTGCTTTGGTGCTGACTCCTCCAGGAAGCTCTCTCTGGTCCTCCCGTCAGAAACTGTGCTCCGAACTTGTGGCAGGACTCACCGCGGAATTTAGCCCGGTGATAGGAGCTTGCCTGTTAGCCTCAGGGAGACTCTCAGCTCAGCCTCCAGCGCCTGTGTGCCCTGGGCAAGCCCCATCCTTGTTCTAAAGCCTGGCTTCCGGTTCTGGAAACGGAGAAAATAGCTTGGTGCGTGGTCAGGAATATTCAGGAAGGGACTCTGTATCAAGCCCCGGCTCAGTGGGCCCCCTGCCCGCCGCCCTCCAACACGTCCTCCCCTCGCCCGCAGCGTGGCCATCCTGCTCTACCTGGCCCGCAAGTATAAGGTCCCCGACCACTGGTACCCTCAGGACCCGCAGGCCTGTGCCCGTGTGGACGAGTACCTGGCCTGGCAGCACACAGCCCTGCGGAGAAACTGCCTCCGAGCCCTGTGGCATAAGGTGAGGTGCTCTCCCCGGGGAGGGGGGCCGGTGAGGGCATCGCCCCGCAAGGGCACGGCAACCTCACATTCTTCCTTTCAGTTTAAGTAGCTTCTGTTGACCTGGCTTTGACTTCCCAGTTCCTTCCTCTGTTTGCCCAAGCTGCCATTGAGCCCGTCTAGTACATTCTTTGTATTTGAAATAAGTGTTTTTTTCAGTTCTAGAGTTCCATGTGGTTCTTTTTTAGAGTTCCCATTCTCTGGTGAAATTCAACATCTGCTCACCCACTTGGTCTATCTTTTCTTCTCAATTCTTTAACGTATTGATTCTTATAGTAGTTACTTTAAAGTTTTTGTTAGCTAATTTCAGCCTCTGGGTTTTCTGTGGGTTTGTTTCTATTGGTTGTCTTTTGCCATCTGGATTAGGGGTCACATTTTCCTCTTTTTCTTTTTTTCTTTTATATTTTGGCCACACCATGAAGCTTATGGGATCTCAGTTTCCTGACCAGGGATTGAACCTGGGCCACATCAGTGACATTGAATCCTAACCGCTAGGTCACCAGGGAACACCTACATTTTCCTCTTTCTTTACTTGTCTTATAATTTCTTATTTCTTCACACAGTAATTTCTTACTGTGTGCTACGTGTTATATAAAAGGAGAGTGGACACAGAGTGCACAATAAATGCCTGACTCGGGGCTTGCACTTTCTTCTATCAAGCATCCTCGGTGGGAGGTTCGTCTCTTCCAGCTAGTCAGGATTGGGGCTGGGATGTGGCTTCAGTTACAGTTCAGTTTATCTCTGGTTTCAGAAATGTCTTGAGGGTGGAATCAGGTTGCTCATTTTCCTCCAGCAAGGATTTGGAATCTAAGCTCCAACTACAAGCAAGAGATCGCTCTGCTTCTCAGCCCTGCCCTAAGTCCCCCACGTGGCTGCTTCATCAGAAAACTCCCAGACAGATGGCAGGCTTGCACCCCGACCTGCTTGGACCCCAGGGATGAACATGGCTTACCTTGGGAGGGTTCATGCCCTCTGGAATTTAGCTCATTTTGTCCAGTGCTGCCCAAAAGTAAAGAGTGAGACACATATGTAGTTTAAAATTTTCCAGTAGCCATAATTAAAAAGTAAAAAGAACCAGTTGAATATATTTTACTTAACCCAAAATCCTCAGAGTATCAGTGGTATGATTTTGGCTAATAAAGACGTGAAAATATGTTCAGTATCACTAATCCTTAGGAAAATGCAAATTAAAACTATAATGAGGGGACCTCCCTGAGGTCCAGTGTTTAGGACTTGGCCATCCAGTGCAGGAGGGGAGGGCAGGTTCAATCTCTGGTTGGGGCGCTAAGATCCAGTATGGTTTGCGGCCAAAAAACCAAAACACAGAACAGAAGCAGTATTGTAATAAATTCAGTAAATATTTTTTTTTAATGTCTATAATGAAATACCACTTCCTCCCTGCTGGGATGGCTGTTACAGATAGATAGATAGGTCAAGGATTGCTTGCTCGGTCGTGTCTGACTCTTTGTGACCCCGTGAACTGTAGCCCACCAGGCTCCTCCATCCATGGGATTCTCCAGGCTGGAGTGGGTTGCCATTCCCTCCTCCTTCCTGACTCCGGGTCGAACCTGTCTCTTGCATTAGCAGGTGGCTTCTTTCACCCCTGCACCACGTGGGAAGCCCAGACAGATAGACAGATAAGCAAAGTAACAAGTGTTAGGGAGGATAAGAAGAAATCGAAACTCCCGTGTGCTCTTGATGGGAATGGAAATGGGAATAGCTTCTGTGGACAATGCATGGTGGTTCCTCAAGAAAATTAAAAATGCAATTGCCATATGACCCAGCAGTTCCACTTCTGGGCGGATACCCAGAATAACTGAAAGCGGGATCTCAAAGAGATGCTTGTAGCCACGTTCACAACAGCGTCATTCACAGTAGCCAGAATGTGGCGGCAACACCGGTGTCCATCAACGGTGACGCCTGAGTGCCCCTCAGGGCTTCCGCCCATGTTTTCTGCCAGGAGTTTTACTGTTTCTGGTCTTTAGTTCATTTTGAGTTTATCTCTATGGTCTTAGAGAATGCTCTAATTTCATTTTTCATGTAGCTGCCCAGTCCTCTCTGCACCACGGATGGAAGAGACGGTCTTTTCTCCCTTGTATATTCCTGTGTCCTTTGTGGTGGATTAGTTGGCCAGAAGCGTGTGGGTTTATTTCTGGGCTCGCTGTCCCTTCCATCGATGCGTGTCTGTTTCCTGGTGTGTATTTTACATTTCACGGCACATTTCATGTAAGACCAGTCATATTTTAGGAGCCCGGGAACCTCTTGTGGCTGGTGGTTTCCATATCAGACAGGCAGGTTTAGGCTTTATTCTTTTCTACTTTTTGTACTTTCTTTTATTTTTCCTTTTTCGTTTAAAGTTTTGTATTCTTTTATGACTTAAAAAAAACACACACACACACAAGGTTATTTTCTTTCTAGCGTCATCATGGTGGGTTTTCCGTGTTCTTCTCAGAGGTGCCCTCCTCCTTTCTGAAAGTATATCTTTAATTCTGGGTCACCAGTTTCATTGTTGTGTCTTCTATCATTTTTGATATATATAAGAAAAGAAACATTAGGGAACAAAAACCAACCGACCTCTTTGTTGCCTGTTCCCTTCCTGAAGTCCGCCCCCGCTGCCTGCCCCTTGAGATCTGGTTCAAGTCCTTTCAGTTCATGACCTTGTACATTCTCACATTTATGTGCAGCCCAAAACCAGCGCTTCGCTTTGAGTGCTTACAGTTTGATATAAATGCTCTCAGGTCATTCTGCAGTTTGCATTCTCCCACGGTGGTGCAGGCGGATGTAATGCGTTTTTTTCTAACTACTCTATAGCGTTTCCTGACATGAATAAATCAGAATTACCCTCTGATGGTCCTTTATAGTTAAAGACCTTATAGTTATATTTAAGGACCATTTACATCTAAAGTCTCAGGTGCTGCCCTGGAGGTCAGGTAGGAATGCCGGCCCCTAAGCCCCCACTCTGCCTGCCTGCCCATCAGGTGATGCTCCCTGTTTTCCTGGGTGAGCTGGTCTCTCCTGAGACGCTGGCGGCCACACTGGCAGAGTTGGATATGGCCCTGCAGGTGCTTGAGGGCAAGTTCCTCCAGGACAAAGCCTTTCTCACCGGGCCGCACATCTCTCTGGCTGACCTGGTAGCCATCACGGAGCTGATGCATGTGAGTGCTGTGGGTGGTTGGGGGGAGGATGAGGCAGGGGGGTCCTGGGTGGCGCTGAAGTCCTGCTTACACCATGCCCCTGGCTGTGGGACCCTGTGGAGAGACCTTCTGGAGTTCCATGGCCTCCAGACCAGGTTGGTGTTGCGATATGTGGTCACCCATCCCGCCCCCCTCTCCCTACAGCCCGTGGGTGCCGGCTGCCAAGTCTTCAAAGGCCGACCCAAGCTGGCTGCGTGGCGCCAGCGCGTGGAGGCAGCGGTGGGGGAGGCCCTCTTCCAGGAGGCCCATGAGGTCATCCTGAAGGCCAAGGACTCTCAGCCTGCAGACCCCACCTTGAAGCAGAAGATGCTGCCCAAAGTGCTGGCCATGATCCAGTGACCCAGGGAGCTGCGCCTCTGCTCTGCCCTTGGCAGCTCGCGGAGCAGCTTCATTTCTGCTGTCCCTTGGGAGGCAGACCTGGAGAACAAGCATGCCTTGCCTGCCTGAGTCCTCTGCTCCTGGGGCCAGGTTCCCACCCATCTGTCGCTGGGGCTGCAGAGCCACAAGGAGAATGGCACACCCAGACCTCGTCTCCTTTCATCTGCATTTTCTTTCCAGTCTGGGAAATAAACCTGGGCTCAGCCTGAGCCTTTGCTTCTAACTCTGAGGTGTGCTTTATTTGACCTTCCATCTGTCCTGGCCGCGGTTTTGGCCTCTCTTTGAGAGACAGCCGGCTGCGCAGGCCCGGTGGATTAGCTTTCCGCAGACCGGTTGTCCAGAGTGAAATTAACAAATGCTCTGCCCTCCACTGGTTCTTCGACGAGGACAGTAGAGGTAGCAGGTCTCCAGGTGTGCTGGGTGCAGAGTCGCCAACACTCTCTTCGCAGGGCCAGTCATCCTTTCAGCACCAAGCATTGTGAATCACGAGTCCTGCACCGACCCTGAGAGGGTGGTGGGAGGAGACGTCAAACAGCAGCTCCCCCGGTCAGGACTCGGTCAAGTGGGGCCTGAATTGCCACACCTCGGAGCTGCAGAACCTGAACAGGAACGGAATGCTCAGATTGCATTTTAGAAAAACATTCTGACTGGTGGTGGGGGTTGGACTGGAGGGTGGCCAGGGAGGAAGCAGGGAGATTGGATATCGCAGTAGTCCGGCCAAACGTGAGTTATGGTGGAGGTCAGTCCCCTGGAGGGGGTGGAGAACATGGCCCCATCCAACGTGGAGAAAGTTCTCTCCTGAAGGGATAGATCTTTCTTAAACTGGGAGCCAAGGGCCCAGGAAGGCCAAGCTATTCTCAAGGTTTGTTTGGTTTTTTTTTTCTTTCCCCCAGTTGGGCTTTCTCTGAATCTTGGGTTTGGGAATAGGTTTGGGAATAGTTTTTTTTTTTTTTTTTTTTAAGTTATTTATTTGGCTGCCCTAGGTCTTAGTAGGTCTGCAATACAGGAGAGGTGGGCTCAGTCCCTGGGTCAGGAAGAGCCACTGGAGGAGGAAATGGCAACCCGCTCCAGTATTCTTGTCAGGAAAATCCCATGGACAGAGGAGCCTCTCGGGCTACACAGTCCATGGGGGTCTCAAAAAGTCAGACCCGACCAGCACAGGCACTCACAAGTCTTAATTGCAGCTCGCAAGATCTTCAGTTGTGGTATGTGGGATCTAGTTCTGTGATCAGGAATCCAACCTGGGTGCCCTGCCTTGAGAGCAAAGAGTCTTAGCCGCTGGACCACTGGGGAAGCCCCTGGAAGTGAAGTGAAGTGAAGGCCACTCAGTCGCGTCCGACTCTTTGCGGCCCCATGGACTAGCCCATGGAATTTTCCTGGCCAGAATACTGGAGTGGGTAGCCTTTGCCTTCTCCAGGGGATCTTCCCAATCCAGGGACTGAACCCAGGTCTCTGCCATTGCAAGCAGATTCTTTACCAGCTGAGCCCCAGGGAAGCCTAATACTGGAGTGGGTAGCCTATCCCTTTTCCAGGGGACCTTCCCAACCCAGAATTGAACTGGGGTCTCCTGCATTGCAGGCAGACTCTTTACCAACTGAGCTACCAGGGAAGCCTGAAGTCCCTGGGGACACGGGTTTTTTCACCTGGGAGACTTGCTTAGAGGATGAAGGCATCACAGCCAAAGACCTCAGGAGCCCCAGGCTTGAGGTTGGAGGGGTTTGGCCCTACAAAGGAAGTGGGAAGACTCCGGGCCCACCCGCAAACCTCATAGATGGGTCTCACGAGGCTCTGTTTTGCAGGAGGGAGGCGAAAACTAGCCGGGAGCGTAAGGAAGCTCGGTGAGGGGCGGCTTCCTGAGGTGGTGATCCGGTCTTTGCCGGGTGCGGAGGACCACACGGCCTCCCCCGCCTCCACCCTGGGCCGTGGGCCCCCGGGAGGCTGCGGCATCTTTCACTCCTCTGTTTGTGTTCTGGGGACTCTGACGTCCCTCCTCTTTCAGCCCCCGCTCTGAGGAGGGAGGTGGCCTGGGCTAACCCTTTGACCCTAAATTCACTGAGTGGCTGCTCTGGAAGCGCCCTTGATCTCGTTCCCCCAGTACCCCTCCCGTCCCGTTCCATTTGACGCAGGTTAGACACTGCTGTTCAGGTGAGGGGACTGACACGGCGGAGAGACACAGAGTCTGTCTCCTTGAACCCTGCCGGGCAGGAAACGGAGCCCAGCTCAGAACCCCGCAGAGGGAAGGCGGGAGAGCGAGGCCGCCGCTGATTGGCCCAAAGTTCTCCGGCGCCGTCCAATGGGCGGGTAGGGTGTGGCCGGGCTCGGGTACCAGGAGCTGCGCACATCCCTCGGCTGGGTGACCGGTGGAACCTGCCCGCCGCCGTTCCTGTCGTGGGTCCTGCCCGCCGTTCCCGCCCCCGCCATGGGCCTGGAGCTCTACCTGGACCTGCTGTCCCAGCCCTGCCGCGCCGTCTACATCTTCGCCAAGAAGAACCGCATCCCCTTCGAGCTGCGCACCGTGGACCTGCTCAAAGGTGGGCCGGACAAGCAAGCAGGCCCGGGAGCTGGGTGTCCCTGTGGCCCCCGAGTCGGGAGGCCGGCGCAGACAGACTCCCGTCGGAAACCGTGGCTTCGGCCATCGGTTGTGTATTGTCCGTCGTTCCCTTGCCTAGTGAATACCAACCATTCTTCACACCCAGGTTAAGGGGGGACAGAGCAGGTACATAGCAGTGCCGGGTGCGGCCGGGGTTGGGGCGGGGCGAAGAAGTGGAGGAAAGTGGAGAGACGGCTCTCCATACCACGGCTCGGAGAAAACAGTCACGCAGCCTCCTGGTTCTCAGCAGCGGCAGCTCCCATGAGTGACTGCCCAGAAGATTGTTCACCTGTATCTGGCCTCCGCTTTACTCCTACCTGCGCCCGCCTAGGTCCCCTCCACTTGGGCAGAATCCCGCGGAGGGAGCAGGGCTGTCACCGGACCTTAGCAGGGGCTCTGGATTCAGAGCCCCTCGGGGCAGGCTGGGAGTGACACCGTGCTTGGCTGAGTCTGCCCGCCTTCTGCCTCCGGCGCCCCAGCCCGAGCCACCTACTGCTTTGGTGCCACCTTGCTCTGCCTTCTCAGTGATCCTTGGGATGAGGGCCGAGCACAGAGGCTGTTTCTGGAGGGAGAACAGATCGTGGTGATCCTGCCCACAAGGGAGAAGGAGCAGAAAGGCCCGCAGGTGGTCTTGTGACCAGGCTAGGGTCCTGTGACCAGGCTGGAGCCCCGCTCCGCTAAAGCCTCCGGCTTCACACTCACTACTTGGCGTCCCCTCCACACGGGCCTGAGCTGGTAGTGGTGGTGGAAGGCCTGAAGTATGCAGAAGTGAGCCAGACCGGGGGGCCCTGGTGGGGAAGGAGTCTGGAAGGTTTGGCACAGGAAGGAAAGAGGAGCGACCTGCAGGAGGCTGAGTGGCTGAGCAGCTCAGGCATGGCTGGTGCGAGTGAGGTTTGCTCAGATCTGGGAACAGGTGTGTGGACAGGTCACCCAGTTAGCACAGAGAGGTGGGGCTCTGCAGGGGACAAGCCTAGAGCCCAGGGAGGGGGCTGGAGGGCCTGATGCAGGGATGGAGTTGACCGGGGCTGGGGGTTTGCGGCTGCAGAAACCCACCCTCCCGTCACTCTGCCCAAGCCCAAGTTGGGATGCTCCTTGGCCCAGGTCCAGAGCAGGTGGACACGGGAACAGGAACCTCTGGTGGGCCCAGGGGATGTCACCCCCTGACCAGTGGAGTGGCCTTCTCTTTCCTGATGCCCCACCAGGACAGGGACCCCAGAAAGTTGGTGGCTGGTTGTTGGGGTGGGAGTCAACAGAGATCTTAGAGGCCTCACAGTTCTCCCCACCTGCCTCACCGGTCACGCCACAGGCCAGAACCACAGCGATGACTTTGTCCAGGTGAACCCCCTGAGGAAGGTGCCAGCCCTGAAGGATGGGGACTTCACCTTGGCTGAGAGGTAAAGGGCCCCTGGGCCGCACCTGTCGCCCATCTGTGTGTCCACTGTTGATGGCTTGGCTCATGGCTTGCATGTCCCAAGTCCCTGTTCCGGCCCAAGGGGTGGAGAGTGGCTTGAAGTGGGCAGAGGTGCCAGGTCTCTCCTGGCACTGCCTGAGCTCCGGAGACTGGGGGGATGGCACTGGAGCCCTCTGCAGCCCCACGACTCTTTGTTTTCCCCTCGGTGCCGGAGATGCTAGACAGCCCAGTGTAGACCTGTATGGCCCTGGCTGTCACCTGACCCCTCTGGGCCTCGCATTCCTGCTTGTGTACCAGAACCAGGAAGATGCTGAGATGCTCCACCCACAGGATCTAGGGAAAGACGTGTGAGGTCAGGGCCAGGCCTTACCCAGGGCCTGGTCCCTGTGGAACGGCTGATGAGTGACTGGGGCATGTCCTCTGCACCCCCCGTGTCCCCCAGTGTGGCCATCCTGCTGTATCTGGCCCGCAAGTACGAGGCCCCTGACCACTGGTACCCCCAAGACCTGCAGGCCCGAGCCCGCGTGGACGAGTACCTGTCGTGGCAGCACACGGCCCTCCGGATGAGCTGCACCCGGGCCATGTGGCAGAAGGTGAGCCCTGGGGCAGGGAGCCCTCCAGGATGATCAAGGGGCCAGGCTCTCTGTCAAAGCTGAGAACACTAAATCCTAGAATGCCAGAGAGGCTCCAGGGCAACGGACTTGTTTCCCAGAGAGGAAACTGAGGCACAGAGCCCGGGAACGACTCCCTCAAGGTGTCTTATCAAAAACACATTTATTGTGAGTTGTTTTCGGCTCCGCTAGATCTTCCTTGCTGGGAGCAGACTCGGGGGCACGGGCTCCAGGACTCACGGCTCGCAGGCTGAACGGCCCCGAGGCACGTGGAGTCTTCCGGGACTGGGGGTGGAAGCCGTGTCCTCCCCTACACTGGCAGGTGGATACTAAACCAGGGCTTTCCTGAGCCACCAGGAACGCCGCCCGCCCTCAGGTCTTGATTCCCGAGTTGCTGGAAATGAACCCTCTGCTTCCCTGCACATGTCACTGCTTAGGAATGTTGCCTCTTGTGGGAAAAGCATCAAGCCCTCGCTTTGCCACACACGTCCTTTTCAGATGGAGAGATGCTAAGTGACAAACCTCGAAGTAGGAAGAAATGAGATAGTCACTAAATGTTGATCTAATTTCTGGGTATGCAAAGACTGATAAGCCTAATAACAGTGAGAGGCTTAAAGAAAAGACTCATCAATTTTATGCGGTGAAATCTGTAGAAGAAGGGGAAAAAAAAAGAGAGAATTAAAGCCAGCAAAAAAAAAAAAAAACACTGCGGAAAATCTTGGCAAATATATGTTAGAAAGAAGTAACATTCTTGATATTTAAGATGTTCTTAGAAGCGCATCAGACAAAGACAGGAGAAAAACGGGCAGAGGAAACCAGCTGAGATGTAGCTGAAGGACAGAGAGAAAGGGGCAGTAAGTGGGTGAAAACATTTAACTTCGGTAAAAACCAAGCAAATGCGCATGAAAGGAGCATGCAGATACCGTTTCTGCTTATCAAATGTGCAGAGGCCTTTGCCATGAGCCCTGAGCCGTGATCAGCGCCCAGTACCCAGCGGTCATCCTGTGTGTGTGAGGGGCTGAGCACTGCGCCTGGGCCCTCAGCAGCGCACTGACGGCTTGCAGTCCTAGCACCGCGCCGCCAGGGAGTTCCATCTTGGGGCCCATTTGGCCCAAAGAAAGTTTCCATAGCTTTAAAAGCCATGGGCTTCCCTGGTGGCTCAGTGGTAAAGAATCTGCCGGCCAGTGCAGGAGACTCGGGTTCAATCCCTGGGTCGGGAAGATCCCCTGGAGGAGGAAAGGGGAACCCACTCTTACAATCTTGCCTGGGAAATCCCATGGACAGAGGAACCTGGCCGCTGCCTACAGCCCATGGGGTCATAAAAGACTTGGACACGACTTAGGGACTCAACAATGACAATAAAGGCTGTGGCTGGGGAGGCAGCCTGGTGCATTTGAGGGCCGAATGGAGAGAAGCTGAGGAGAGTGAGTGTAGATCTTTGCTATTGAGTGTGGTCCATGGGCCGCGAGCAAGACGGTCATCTGGGAGCTTGGCAATGCAGAGGCTGACCCCACCCAGGTGCACTGATTAGGAGCATACACCTGAAGCACATCCTAGAGGGATCTGCAGGCCCATTCCCACAGACTCCCATCTGAGAGGCCTGGGGTGGAGTCGGGGGTGGTGGGAGCGTGGGAGAGGATGGCTGCTGCTGTGTGTTGAGACCTTTGCGGGCAGGGGGCAGTGGGGAGTCATGGCAGGCTTTATGCAGGGAGAAGCTACAGGCAGACTGGGATTGCAGAGGGATCCCCTGGCTGCCTGATGTGAGGACCCAGGGAGAGGTGGAGGCTGGCCATGCGTGAGTCAGCGATGAGGCCCGGGCTGGTGGTGGCCGTGGGTGGGAAGGGGTAACGGGAGTGAGGAGAAATGCGTAGGATGGCTGGCCAACAGGATGAGAGCCGGAACCAGGCCGGGCCCTAGGCAGATGCTGAGCCCTCTCTCTGCCTGCCAGATGATGTTCCCCGTGTTCCTGGGCCAACGGGTGCCCCCTGAGACACTGGCAAACACTCTGGCCGAGCTGGACCGGTGCCTGCAGCTGCTTGAGGACAAGTTCCTGAAGGACCAGGACTTCCTGGCCGGGCCCCACATCTCAGTGGCGGACTTGGTGGCCATCACAGAGCTGATGCATGTGAGTGCTGTGGGGCAGGGGGGCTGCTGAGCAGTGGGGTACCCTGGGAGGGAGCCCGTGCACCAGCTCACATTGCTCTTTCTGGCTGGGGGCCCTGGGTGGGTCACGTCCCCTCTGAGCCTCAGGGTCCTCATCTGTAAAAAGGGGCCTAAAACCCCACTCTACAGGGATATTGAGCAGTTTCCTGGTGTTTCCTCTAGTGGCAGGGGCGGGGAAATCCACCCAGGGGATCCCTAGGCCAGGGGCGGCCTTCTGCTTCCCTGGGCACCTCCCGCCTCCAGTCAGCTCCCTCTCCTGCAGCCCGTCAGTGCCGGCTGTGACATCTTCAAAAGCCGGCCTAAGCTGGCCGCATGGCGCCAGCGCGTGGAAGCTGCGGTGGGGGAGGACCTCTTCCGAGAGGCCCACGCGGTCCTCATGAAGGCCAAGGACCTGCCTCCAGCAGACACTGCGGTGAAGGAGAGGCTGAAGCCCTTAGCGCAACTGTTCTTGTAGTGAGTCCCGGCGAGCCTGGCACGGCACTCTAAGAGATGGCGCTCCCTCCCCTCGGCTGTGGGCCAAAACACGGCTCCCGCTCAGAGTCCGGGCCACAGTGCTCTCCACACGCCAGCCCCGCATGCCTTCCTCTGTCCGTCCGCTAACTTCACCCTTACCCCTTGCACGCTGACTTCCATGTGAACTCTGGAAAGAGCTCCAGTAAACACAAAAGTGACCCTGGCCCTCTCTTGTTTGAAAATTTTCCCTGGTTTCTGCCCTGAGGCTAAAGGACAAAGGGTGAGTGCTTTAATATGCCCACTTACATAAAGTTTTAGGTATGTAGTTGGAATCGTTCATATACTCCCACGTAAGTTCAACGACCTTTGCTATTTACAGTTCTAACAGCTTTCCAACGCTGATGAAAGTACCACGTTTGGCCACATCAACAGACATCCACATGCTCAATAACAGCTTTTGTTTCACCTCTAAAAAATACAGGGTCGCGTAAACATTGCTGGTAATTCGACCAGGGCTTTGGCTGGCTATCACCACCCCCTGGTGGGCGATCCTTCACCGTGAGGCAAGGTTGCCACAGGCACAAGAAGCGACAAGGGTGTTTTTGTCCGTGGGTACCAGGCAGGGATGCAGTGAGCCCGAGGGTCTCTGCCCAGCCCCACTCGAGCACCCAGGCTTCACCTGGTCTGATCAAAAGAAGAGCGTTTTAGCACGTCGAACGTGAGTTGCCCGACGCAGAGACAACTCATTCAAAAAAATTTTAATACTCCGTGACGATGTAGCATTGTTAGCGTGGAGCCTGGGGATAGCCCCTCCGGGTGTGTGTATTTGGGCGTGTTCAGACCTCCACCTAAATATTAGCCAAAGCGCTGGAAAGCCACAGGGGACAGGAAACCGCGGCCAGCACTGCGGGAGCGGGGCGCGGGCGGGGCCTGGTGTGTGGGCGGGGCTCGGCACGGCCAATACCTCGTTGGGGGCGGGGTCACAAGGAGGGGCCTGGCTACCACACTTCCGGAAATCAGCGCCAGCCCTGGCGGCGGCTCTCTGCTGAGACCCGGGGGGATGTAGCCCAGACAGCCAATCAGGGGGCGCTGAGTTTCTGTCCAGCCAATGAGGAGAGCAGGTTTCCGTGGCGCTCCGCCCCCGCTCCCCGTGGCCCGACCCTCAGGAACACAGACCCGGACCCTGCGCCTGGTTTCTCCCCGGCGACCGTTCGCACCCTTCCCGCTGGACATGCCGTTCGTAGAGCTGGACACGAGCTTGCCCGCCGGCCGCGTGCCCGCGGGGCTGGAGAAGCGGCTCTGCGCGGCCACTGCCGCCATCCTGAGCAAGCCTGAGGACGTGAGCCTGCGCTGGGGAGCACGGGGCGGGGAGGAGGCTGGTGGACCGGGGTCGGGCTCTGTCTGCGACCCCGCTTCCCCAGCGTGACCCCGACTCTTCCGCGCCCGCCCGCCGCCAACTCCGTCCTTCCGCACTCCAGGGCCCTGCGACCCCGTCAGCAACACGTGCTCCGTGTTGGCTTGGCCAGCCGTGACCCCGAAGTGACCTCCAAGGACCCCGACCCGTGCCCCCAGCCCTGACCCTCGTGGAGCTCGCGCGTCTGCACCCCGCGCTCCCTCACCCCGCGCTCCCCAGGTCCTCAGCACGATCCCCGCCTAACGCCGGCTTCAGGCTAAACTCCCGTGTCCCCGCAGCGCGTGAACGTGACGGTGCGGTCCGGCCTGGCCATGGTGGTGAACGGCTCGGCGGAGCCCAGCGCCCAGCTGCTCGTCTCCTCCATCGGTGTGGTGGGGACGGCCGAGGAGAACCGCGGCCACAGCGCGCGCTTCTTCGAGTTCCTCACCAAGGAGCTGGACCTGGCCGAGGACCGGTGCGTAGGGGGGGCAGGGAGAGGACCCTCTTGGGACTGCTGTGCCACTGGGGGCCGGGATCCCACCTCAGGCCCCTCCTAAGTTTGGGGGGAAAATTAATTCCTCACGCTGGACAAGAAGGATCTGGTGCCGCCTGGGCCCTTGACCCCATGGGCCGGTGGATGGCCCACCCTGAGAGTGGTAGTGGAATTGAATGAATTCCTGGCTCTGCAGTGCTTCCTGTGACACCTGGGCAAGGTATGGCCTCTTGGACCTCCGTGTTTCCATCTGTGAAATGGGAAGGCTCCCCTTTCACCACTCCTGGGGGCACTGCATGGGACGACACTACTGTACCTGCCTTGGCACCTGACAGGGCAGAATGTTGCTACCCCGGCAGAACCAAAGCCACTTATCATCTGCCCTCAGGTTTTTCCATATGTTGGGAAAACAGGAGTAATCTTCTAGAACTTCTCTAAGCTGGACCGGAGGAATTCTGGGTCTGTCCTGAGGCTGTGACCTTTGGGTCCCATGCAGGTGGGGGAATCCAAACAAACCTGGAATTAAACCATGTCTGGTTTGTAACCTCTTCTCTGAATAGAGAGGCATGGATCAGATGGTTCCCAAGAAGCCGTCAGTGATTGTTTTCCAGTCATTTAGTTGTGCCCAACTCTTTTCAACCCCATGGACTGCAGCACACCAGGCTTCCAGGCCCTTCACCATCTCCTGGAGCTTGCTCAAAGTCATGTCCATTGAGCTGGTGATGCCATCCAATCATCTAGTCCTCTGTCATC
Source organism: Capra hircus (assembly GCF_001704415.2). Classification (NCBI taxonomy): domain Eukaryota; kingdom Metazoa; phylum Chordata; class Mammalia; order Artiodactyla; family Bovidae; genus Capra; species Capra hircus. The sequence continues at coordinate 25,641 of NC_030824.1, read as the reverse complement.
CCCTTCTCCTGCCTTCAATCTTTCCCAGCATTAGGGTCTTATCTAATGAGTCGGCTTCTAATAAGAAGGCCCCGTGGCTCCCAAACCTGGGATTCCGTGGCAAGGTCATGGTATCTTCTTGGGTGAAAAATATTCCCAAGCCGAGTCTATGCCTATGAAGAACTAACTGCATAAGAATCTTGAAAGAACCTTTCAGAATGGAGCCTTTGTTGGCCCAGAAAGAGTGGGTGAAGAATGGTCACTTCTGGGGGTGCTTAGACCTGGTCCTTAATCTGGGGAGCCATAAGAATTCTAACAATGATAAGCAACTGTAATTTACCACATACCAGAGATTTGATAGGTAATTCACATGCATGACCCCATTTGATCCTTAGAAGTTTTGTGCCTCTGTCTATAGCCCCCATGTGGACATGCCATCCCATTATGGGGACATCTCATCCCACAGTGGAGATAGCTCCGTTATGCCATTTACAGACGGGACGGGACGACTGAGGTTGTCACAGATACCTCCTCGGCCCTAGGTTATCCCAAGTATCCTGTTTCTGCACAAGGAACTTCCTGTCACTTCTGGGAGAGGAGCTCATTCACTCACTCCACAGATAATGTGGGGAGGGAGGTGGTTATGCCTGGACCCCTTGAGCCAGGCTTTGCAAAAGCAGGGGCTGGGATACTGCACATGTGTGTTCCTGGGGGCCTGCAGTTTGAGAGAGAGAAGGCTCCCCGTGAACCCACATACAGTGACCACAGAGGCTGCCTGTCTGTCCCGGGTGGGTGATGACGGTGTGCAGCCACCATTCCACCCCTGACATGCCCACTGCCCTGTCCGGGGTTCGGGGAGAGTGTTCATGGGGTGAGACAGGCTTGCAGAATGCCTGGTGGGGCTAAGGCAGGCTCCTTGGAGCCCACAGTGGGTATGTCTGGCTGGGGGGTGTTAGAATGTAAGGCGTTAGCCAAGGAGCTGATGACATCTTTCTCTCCATCTCCTGAAGGATAATGATCCGCTTTTTCCCCTTGGAGCGCTGGCAGATTGGCAAGAAGGGGACAGTCATGACCTTTTTATGATTGGCGTGTAGGGCATCCAGGGCCTCTGAGCTGACAGCCCTTCCAGAGAGGCCTCCTGGCAGTGAGAGCCTGGTGGACACCAGCTGCTGGCACCTCCGAGTGGTTCTCCTCCCCATCCTCACAGCAAATAAATGAAGAGAGCTTTGTCTCAAACCTGACTTCTCTACTTCGCTTTGCCACTGCCTTCCCCCACCCACACCCCCTGGCATTCTGGGTCACTCTGGACAGCAGGTTGGTTTATGAGGTGGGGACCTTAAGGGAACCTGGGAGGTGGGATGTTCCTGTCCTCAGGGGCTGTGTTTCATGTCTTATATTTGGCTGCTGGAATCAGGGTGGAGGGCTTCTTGGAGTCGCTCCTCTTCGTGCCCCTGTTCAGGCTGGTGGGGAGCAGCAGGCAACTGGTCCAGCCTAGGCCTTCCTGCAGACTCTGCTGACCTGACATTCCTGTCCTCAGCCTGGGCTTCAGGGCCCTTCCCTGGGCATTGCAAGACTCCCATCGTCTCTTGTGAGTCTTGCTGAGAATTCTCTGTAGCTGTGTACCTTGTAAGATCCACATGCCAAATGGCAAACCCAGAAATGCAGCCTCTGCTTCTGGAAATGGAATGAATAGAATCTTGTTACTGCCCCGGCCCCTGCCGCCAATCTAAAGCCCATATCATGCTTTTGCTTTGCAGAGGACTCGGGGGTGGGGTTGGGGTGGGGGGTGGAGCTGTGGCATGGAAGTCTCCTTTTCAGCTTTCTTCCAGATGCAGAGTTCACATCTCTGGGCGATACTTTCCCTGCCCCCTTAAAGCTTTGATCATTCTTGTGCACCAATGAAATACCAAACTGATTTGCAGTCTGCCTGGTTAATAAGTTTCCTAAGGAATGTGCCTGAGCCTACTGAGCCCACCGTGTTTACCTGGCCACCGCTGTTGTTCAGTGGCTCAGCTGTGTCCAACTCTTCGCGACTGTGGAATGCCAGGCTTTCCTGTCCTTCACCATCTCCTGGAGCTTGCTCAGATTCATGCCCACTGAGTCAGTGATGCCATCCAACCATCTAGTCCCCTGTCATCTCCTTCTCTTCCTGCCTTCAATCTTTCCCAGTATCAGGGTCTTTTCTAATGAGTCAGCTCTTCTCACCAGGTGGCCAAAGTACTGGAGCTTCAGTTTCCGCAGCAGTCCTTCCCAGTGAATATTGAGGGTTGACTTCCTTTAGGATTGACTGGTTTGATCTCCTTGCAGTCCAAGGGACTCTCAAGAGTCTTCTTCAGCACAATTCAAAAGCATCAATTCTTCAGCCCTCAGCCTTCTTTATGGTCTAACTCTCACATCCATACTTGACTACTAGAAAAACCATAGCTTTGACCACCACTGAGAACTTGTTAAAAGCTACAGCTTGGAGGTCCTACCCTTGGCTCCCTGTCCCAGCTGTCCCTGCACTCACTCCTCCTGCCAGCATGGATGTCCTGCTTCCCAAAGGGGCTCAGGGAATGTTTGTGGGTTGGAGGTAAATGAGTGGTTGAAGCGCTCAAGGAGGGATTCAGGCCTAAAACCTTTCCAGGACCACAAGGTAACAGCATCCAATCTGGTCTCATCCCCATCAGTGAGTGAGGTCATCTGTTTGCAGTGAGGACTGGCCCCTCCACCCATTTGGGCATCAGGGCCCCCCATTTTGCCCCTTGATAACACGGTCCTGCATGAGACTCCTACATAGCCTGCACTGTTTCTCAGCACAAACCTTTGCTACACAGCTCCCTGCTGCTTGGATCACCCTCCCCACTTTTATTCAACTTTCACTTCAGAACATCTTTCATGATACAACTCAGGGGTGAGAGCTGTATCCAAAGTTGCAAGGTATCTCTGAAACTTTGAAACCATCTGTTTATGGCCTGTTTAAACCCTCCCACCAGGTTATACCCAAAATTAAGGTTGGTAATTAAGTTATTTTTGTACTTCCTGGCATATCAATAAAGCTTTATTGTACCTAACTGTCTACGAGTTCTTCACCATGATTTTACTAAAGTCAAAGGGAAAGCCATAACATTCGTACTTTCAATCCTTCTTGCTGGACTCAGGCCTCTGTGAATGTCAACCAGTGTGAAGCCCCTTCCTAAAACACGTAGCTCCCAAGACTGTTGCCCCCTAAGTCCCAGGCCCCGCGTCGGAAACCCTTCAGATCTGTTTGTATATTGTGGAAACGGATCCTTCGTCAGTTGTTTCATTTGTTCTTCTCTCCCATTCTGAGGGCTCTTTTCACCTTGCTTATCGTCTCCTTTGCTGTGCAAAAACATTTAAGTTTAATCAGGTCCCACTTGTTTACTTTTGTTTTTATTTCCCGTGAATCTAGGAGGTGGGTCAGGGAGGATCTTGCTTTGATTTATGTCATCAAGGGTTCTGCTTGTGTTTTCCTCTAAGAGTTTTATAGTTTCTGGTCTTACATTTAGGTCTGCCCTTTTATCTTCTGCGTCAAGAGTTGCTTGTATCTGTGCCTTTTAGGCTTCGGGTAACGTCAACGAGGATGCTCTTCCTTCCCGTTCGCTCTAAGTGTCCCCACGTCGCCGCGGTCTCCACAGCACCTGTCCGAAGTCTGAAACAGTAGTGCGTTACTGTTCCTACTGCGCAGGGTAGTTACTGTTCAGGGCCGCGGGCTTGGCCCCTCCAACCCGGCGCCTCCTAGGTAACAGGACTGGCGGGAGCTGGCGCCGAGTCCGCAGCAGCGCTCGGAGCTCTGCGCAGGGCCGCGTCCGCAGGCAGCTGGGGCCCCGCGCGCCGGAGGGCGCGTGCGCGCTCTGTGATTGGCCGGCGCAGCCGGCGCCTGAGCCAATGGGAGCGCACCTTGTTGTCAGGCGCGCAGCCGGCCGGCGCTGGGGGTCGGTCGCCCTGGCGGTTGCTGTGGAGACGGCTGGTGAGCCCGCGGGCGACGGGGTTGGGGCGCGACTCTAAGGGCTGGGGTGGGGGCGGAAGCCTGAGGGGCGGCGGGCGCGGGAGCCCGGCCGGGCTGGCGCCAGGGCTCCCCGAGGAGAGACCGAGGCCGGGAGCCGGAGCGGCCCGGCGGGGGCCTCTTGTCAGCTCCCTGCTCAGCCCGGCGGCCTGAGAGTGGGGGGCTTCGCCTGGGGACGGCGGTCGCGGCGCCGGGCCCCGCGCTGAGCCCCCGCCTCGCGTCCTTCCATTCCACCTTCGCGGCGGTGCTGCGCGGTGAGCGCCCCTTGCGGGTGGTGTGGCGCGTCCCCGGCTCCCCCCGCGGCCCGGCGGCTCCAGGCTGCAAGCCGGCCGCCCCGCCGCCCCTGGGCCCGATCGAGTCTCCGGACCGCGGCGGGGGGCGCTGCGCAGGCGGCTCTGGGGCCTCTCGCTTCTCGGGCGCCTGGGTCACTGCAGGGCGTGCTGTGTATGCGGCTTCCACGCGGCTGGGCTTCCCTCCGTGTTGACCCTTCTTTTGGTTGTTGCTTAAGCCGTGTCCGACGCTTTGCGACCCCATGACTGCAGCACGCCAGGCCTTCGTGTCCATCGCCAACTCCCGGAGTTCACCCAAACCCATGTCCATTTGAATCGGTGATGGCATCCAACCATCTCATCCTCTGTCGTCCCCTTTTCCTCCCGACTTCAATCTTTCCCAGCATCACTGTCTTTTCCAGTTAGCCGGCCTCTCTTTGCTTTTTTATATTATTATTTCTTGTGACTATGTGTATACTTATAATGATATAAGTACTTGGGGGCTCTACGTTGTCTAGTACTTGGGACACAGCCAAAGACAGTATGTAAGAGCGGGGCAGTGTTTCTATAACATTTTATTTAAGGACACTGAAGTTTGAGTCTTATGTAAGTTTTACGTAATTTTCTTGTGTCGCGAAGTTTTTCAACCATTTGAAAATGTAGAAATCATTCTTTGCTCACTAGCCCACTGTTTTGTTACAGCCCAAGAGCAGAGAATGGTTTTTACATTTTTAAATAGTTGAAAAGCAAACTCAAATTAGGTCCATCGTCCCCCGCCACCCCCCATCCCTAAGACTGGGAATGCAAGATCGTACGGTAGCTCTATCTTTAGTGTTTTAAGGAACCTCCTTACTGTTCTCCATAGTGGCTGCACCAGTTTACATTCCCGCCAACAGGGTAAGAGGATTTTCTTTCCTCCATGCCCTCCAGCATTTGTTGTTTGTAGACTTTTTAATGATGGCTGTTCTGATTGGCAAATAGATGGGGAAACAGTGGAAACAGTGAGAGGCTTTGTTCTGGGGGGGCTCCAAAATTACTGCAGATGGTGACTGCACCCATGAAATTAAAAGATACTTGTTCCTTGGAAGAAAAGCTATGACCAACCTAGGTAGCATTTTAAAAAGCAGAGACATTACTTTGCCAACGAAGGTCCATCTAGTCAAAGCTGTGGTTTTCCCAGTAGTCATGTAAGGATGTGAGAGTTGGACTATAAAGAAAGCTGTGCGCCAAAGAATTGATGCTTTTGAACTGTGATGTTGGAGAAGACTCTCGAGAGTCCCTTGGACTGCAGGGAGATCAAACCAGTCCATCCTGAAGGCAATCAGTCCTGAATATTCATTGAAAGGACCGATGCTGAAGCTGAAGCTCCAATACTTTGGCCACCTGATGCAAAAAACTGACTCATTGGGAAAGACCTCGATGCTGGGAAAGATTAAAGGCAGGAGGAGAAGGGGGCAACAGAGGATGAGATGGTTGGATGGCATCACCAACTCTATGGACATGAGTTTAAGTAAGCTCTGGGAGTTGGTGATGGACAGGGAAGTCTGGTGTGCTGCAGTCCATGGGGTTGCAAAGAGTTGGACACGACTGAGCAACTGAACTGACTGAATAATTAGTGATGTTAAAGATACTTTCATGTCTGTTTTGCACGCTTAGTCGCATCCGACTCTAGGACCCCACACTAGGCACCTCTTTCCACGGGGATTCCACAGGCAGGAATACTGGAGTGGGTCAGCATGCCCTCCGCCACGGGATCTTCCCAACCCAGGGATGTAACCCAGGTCTCCTGCATTGCGGGCGGATTCTTCACGGTCTGAGCCACCAGGGAAGCCCATGTGTCTTTTGGCCGCCTGTGTTTTTATTTCTGGCCGTGCTGGGTCTTTGTTGCCGTGTGGCTAGTTTCTATTGGCTGTGCACAGGCTTCTCGCTGTGGTGGCTTCTCTTGTTTTGGAGCGCGGTCTCTAGGTGCCTGGGCTGCAGCAGTTGCGGGCTGAGGACGCCATGGCACAGGCTTGGTTGTTCCAGCACGCGGGCTCAGTTGCCCCGTGGCATGTGGCATCACCCCAACGAGGACTGAACCTGTGTCCTTTTTTGGAAGCATGGAGTCTTAACCACTGGGTGGTGTGTCCAGCAAGTCCTGTATTTCTTCTTCAGAGGAGTGTCTATTTAGAACTTATACCTATTTTTTGATTGTGTATTTTTCGATATTGAGCTGTGTGAGGAGTATTTGTATATTTTGGAAATTAATTCGTTGTCAGTTGCACCATTTGCAAATATTTTCTCCCATTCTGTAGGTTGTCTTTTAAACTGCACTTAGACTCGGAGAAGGCAATGGCACCCCACTCCAGTACTCTTGCCCGGAAAATCCCACAGACGGAGGAGCCTGGTGGGCTGCAGTCCATGAGGTCCCTAAGAGTTGGGCACGACTGAGCGACTTCACTTTCACTTTTCACTTTCATGGATTGGAGAAGGAAATGGCAACCCACTTCAGTGTGGAAAATTGCAACAATGATACAATGAGTTTCCAAATTCCACCCCCCCCCACCTTCCCTGACTTTCACATCTTATATAACCCTAGTGCAATTGTCAGTAAAAGGAAACTCATCCTGATACAATATTATTAACTCAGCTGTCACTTTTCTATATAGTTGCAACCCTAGTCCTTAAAGTTCAGTTCAGTTCAGTCGCTCAGTCGTGTCCGACTCTGCGACCCCATGAATCGCAGCACGCCAGGCCTCCTGTCCATCACCAACTCACGGAGTTCACTCAGACTCACGTCCATCGAGTCCGTGATGCCATCCAGCCATCTCATCCTCGGTCGTCCCCTTCTCCTCCTGCCCTCAATCCCTCCCAGCGTCAGAGTCTTTTCCAGTGAGTCAACTCTTCGCATGAGGTGGCCAAAGTACTGGAGTTTCAGCTTCAGCATCATTCCTTCCAAAGAAATCCCAGGCTGATCTCCTTCAGAATGGACTGGTTGGATCTTCTTGCAGTCCAAGGGACTCTCAAGAGTCTTCTCCAACACCACAGTGCAAAAGCATCAATTCTTCAGTGCTCAGCTTTCTTCACAGTCCAACTCTTACATCCATACATGACCACAGGAAAAACCATAAAAGAATGCTCAAGCTATCACACAATTGCACTCATCTTACACGCTAGTAAAGTAATGCTCAAAATTCTCCAAGCCAGGCTTCAGCAATACGTGAACCGTGAACTCCCTGATGTTCAAGCTGGTTTTAGAAAAGGCAGAGCAGCCAGAGATCAAATTGCCAACATCCGCTGGATCATGGAAAAAGCAAGAGAGTTCCAGAAAAACATTTATTTCTGCTTTATTGACTATGTGGATCACAGTCAGCTGTGGAAAATTCTGAAAGAAATGGGAATAGCAGACCACCTAACCTGCCTCTTGAGAAATCTGGATGCAGGTCAGGAAGCAACAGTTAGAACTGGACATGGAACAACAGACTGGTTCCAAATAGGAAAAGGAGGACGTCAAGGCTGTATATTGTCACCCTGCTTATTGAACTTCTATGCAGAGTACATCATGAAAAATGCTGGACTGGAAAAAACACAAGCTAGAATCAAGATTGCAGGGAGAAATATCAATAACCTCAGATATGCAGATGACACCAGCCTTATGGCAGAAAGTGAAGAGGAACTGAAGAGCCTCTTGATGAAAGTAAAAGAGGAGAGTGAAAAAGTTGGCTTAAAGCTCAACATTCAGAAAACGAAGATCATGGCTTCCGGTCCCATCACTTCATGGGAAATAGATGTGGAAACAGTGTCAGACAGTATTTTTCTGGGTTCCAAATCACTGCAGATGGTGATTGCAGCCATGAAATTAAAAGACGCTTACTCCTTGGAAGAAAAGTTATGACCAACCTAGATAGTATATTCAAAAGCAGAGACATTACTTTGCCGACTAAGGTCTGTCTATTCAAGGCTATGGTTTTCCCTGTCCTTAAAGTTATTCACTGTTTTATTAACTTCTTGGCCATGCTGCTGCTGCTGCTGCTGCTAAGTCGCTTCAGTCGTGTCTGACTCTGTGCGACCCCATAGACGGCCGCCCACCAGGCCCCCCCCCCCCCCCCCGCCCCAGTCCCTAGGATTCTCCAGGCAGGAACACTGGAGTGGGTTGCCATTTCCTTCTCCAGTGCATGAAAGTGAGAAGTGAAAGTGAAGTTGCTCAGTCATGTCCGACTCATAGCAACCCCATGGACTGCAGCCCACCAGGCTCCTCCGTCCATGGGATTTTCCAGGCAAGAGTACTGGAGTGGGGTGCCTACTGTTTGTCTAATATTGCTCATTTTAGGCTTGTCTGCTGTTTTCTCATGATTAGAGAGAATTTATGCATTTTAGGCCAAAATAACACAAACATGTTCTACCTATGAGGTAAGATTTTAGAAATGTTCATATTTTGAATACTTTATTTTCCACTACGAATATATTCTGTTACCTGTATACACTTTGTAGAGACAGGCATAGGTATTCCACTAATGAAGTTTCCTTCTATTTGGCCACATGAAATGTCCATTTCTCCCTTACGTGTCCACTGAATTGGTAGATATGTTATATTCCCAAATAAGATGCGTATAAAGTTCCTAGAATTCGAAGAAGAAATGTCAGTGTTCTCCCAGATACCCTGGGATGCCAGGCTCTATGAGGTTACCTCCTCGGATGATTTTCATATTGATGCAAAAATAAATAGTTGGATTTTAAAAGATCTGTGTTCTGGGCGATAAAAATCCCTCTGCATGTGCTCCGGTTTCTCCTCTGCTCTTGCTCCCTACCACGCCCCTCCCCCCACCCCCTGGCCTTTTGGTGATCACAGTGTCCATCACAGCGTAGTTTATGGTGAAGCCACCATTTCCAGAGCTAATGAGCAGCGTGCTTTACTTGTTTAAATGTAGAAACCAGGAGATGAGATAGCTATCGAGCTAGTGGGGCGGTCTCCCTTGCCTGTGAAGGAGACTGTCCTTCCTCCTTCCTTGTAAGGGCCCTGGAGACCACAGAGCCCGTGTGGAGGTCCCAGCTGTGAGCTCTGCTGGCGGGAGTCGTGGTCACACATTCAGTCCCTGCCCAGGCTCAGTTACACTGCCTGCTGGGCCCACGCGGGGCTCTGTGCTGACCCCCGGGTGGGCCGTTTCCTGGCGCCTCGCTCTGCCCTCCCTGGAGCGTTTGGTGGTGCTGCGTCGGCTGGAGCCCGGTGTTGCCGGGCACCCTGCGGCCCGCTGGAGGCCCCTGAGGGCTCAGTTCTGTGGGCTTCCCCCTGGGGCGTGCCCTCGGCACCCCTGCCGCAGTCAGGCTCCTGCCCTGTCTTCCTTTAGCAGACCCCACAGATCCGCGAGCATGGGCATGTCCGCCCAGCTGTGCCCCCCCCAGCGCTGTCCCCTCCCCCTGAAGGGGCCCTGTTCCGGCAGGAGCCACCCCGCCAGGCCCTCTCCCTGGCCCCGCCTCTCTCCCGCTGCTGTGGCCTGGTGGCGTCTGCACGGGCACATGAGCGGGCTCGGCAGCCTGTGGCCTCGGTGGCGGCTGCTTTCGGTGGCTGTGCCCTTACGGTGCCCGCGTCGGGCAGCAAGTGCTGCAGTGTGGTCTGTTTCACGACTGAACAATGACCCAGTGGCTGTCCGGGCAGCCCACAGTTTCTGTGTCCATCCGGCAGCTGATGGGCGTTTGAGTTGCCCCCACCTGGAGTCTGCCGTGCGGAACGCTGCTGCGCACATTCGTGGGCGCGCTTTGCTGTGGACACGTCTCCGTTTCCCTTGGGAGTGGCCCCTAGCACTTCCCATCTGCAGGGTGTGAGGGTCAGATTTCGCCACGTCCTCCCCAGTCTGTGAAATTTCTACAGATTTCACACTGGTCTGCCTGCCTCGAAGTTTTTCCTTTGTATTCCGCATAGTTTTTCTTTTACATTCCCCTCTCGCCCTCCAGGCCCCTGCCTCTGCCCCCCCCCACCCCCGCCTGCACCCCAGTCTCACCGCAGGCCCTCCCCCTTCACCTTCCCCACCTGGGCGGGTGACCTGGTCTCTGCCTGCTGCCTGCGTTTCCATTTTATGCGCCTTTTGAGGAGATAGCTGTCTGTCAGTCTACTACTGTGCTGAGCAGTGAGCCCCGGGGTTGTGTCAGGCTCTCTCCGCTGTGTCCCCAATTGTCTGGCCAGGGCGGGCGCTCTGTCCCTAGGCCAGGGGCTCCCCAGGTGGCAGACTGCAGAGCCATCCGAGGCACGCTCGCCTGTGCCCGGGTCCCCGGGCCCGGCTCTTCCTGGCCCCCCTCAGCCTGTCCTGCTCCCTCCCCAGGAGCCAAGTGGGCTGGCCCTGCCCGCAGCTGCTGCCTGTGCCAGAGGCTCCAACCATGGTATGTGCTGGTGCTCAGCCTCCCTCCGGGGGGAGGGGCGGGTTCTTGGGGCCCCTGAAGCCTGTCCGAGTGGGGCTGTGGGCACCTTCGAGGGTGTGGGTGTCCGCCCTCCTGTGGGTGGTCGGCAGGACCGCATCTCTGTGGCAGAGAGACACAGCCCGTGTCATTGGAGGCTGTTTTTCTGGTGCCTGGGTCTTCTGCTGCATCAGGCCGTTGCTGGGTGTCCCCAGCCTGGCCCTTCTGTAGTGGACACATTCCCTAAGCAGGTTGGCTTGGTCCCTTCAGAATGCTCCAGGTCCCCTTTTCCCTGGGTGGCCACCTGCCATTCAGCCCCACGTCTGGGGAGGCCTAGCTGTTTGAGGCAGAGTGTGCTACAGAGAGCTGTGCGCCTTGTAGGTTATTGACGAGATGAGCCATGTTTTATCTAAAAGCAGCTCTTCTCCTCCCTCACACCTCTGCCTCTAGATTCGAATCGCAGCCTTGAATGCCAGCTCCACCGTCGAAGATGATCATGAAGGAAGCTTTAAAAGTCACAAGACCCAGACGAAGGAGGCACAGGTGTGCGGTCACGGGCTCCTCTGCAGCTGGCCCTGGAGTCTCCTTTCCCTCCTGGGCTCTGGGTTGTTCTGGCTGACGTGGCCACCCCCACGGAAAGTGTCAGCGGGGCTCCTGGAACCTTGGCCTTGCTCGGGCCAAGCCCTCGGCTTGCTGCCCGCTGGTGCCCGGACTCAGCTGAGCCCACCTTGCTTGTGTCCACCTGGGGGGCCGCTGAGCAGTGAGCCCCTGGGAGGGTGGGGCCTCAGGACTGTCTCCACTGCAGCGAGGCTGGCTCACACGGCCTGGAGCGCAGCCCCCACACGCGCGGTCGGCTTGAAGAGACACACCTCTGCACTCTCGGAAAACGCTTCCGTCTTGGTTTTTCAGGAAGCAGAGGCTTTTGCCTTGTACCACAAGGCCCTGGACCTGCAGAAGCACGACCGATTTGAGGAGTCCGCCAAGGCCTACCACGAGCTGCTGGAGGCACGCCTGCTGCGGGAGGTGAGCGCGCCGGGCTTTCCCATGTGCGGAACGCCCTCCTTGCTGCGGTGCTCCAAGGTTGGGCGAGTCCAGAGACGCGCGCGTCACAGTCTGCCAGCTGCGGCGCTCTGTCCGCTCTCAGCGTGGAGGCGGCCGTGTGGATGGCTCAGGGCCTCCTGTTTTGGGAAGCGGCAGAGCACACATGCTGTGGGCGCCGCCGTCTGCGCTCAGGCCCTCGGGTGTGCCGGGCGTGCCGGGCGCGTCCCCTCCCTGTCTTGCTGCCCAGATGGCCTGCAAACTGCGTCCCGGGGGTCTGGCCTCTCTCTTCTGTGTGCTCAGAGCTGCGGTGGGGGTGGGGCTGTCCTTGAAAGACCCCCAGGGCCACACTGTTCTCCAGTGGAGGGTGGTTCCGGACTGGCCCCCAGGCCTGCACAGAGGCCGGGGCCCTGCTGATGGCCTGCAGAGGCTTCAGGCCTGGCTCTCACTTTGCACCTCTCTGCCGCGTTCCCAGGCGGTCCCGTCTGGTGATGAGAAGGAGGGGCTGAAGCACCCTGGGCTGATGCTGAAGTACTCCACATACAAGAACCTGGCGCAGCTGGCCGCCCAGCGGGAGGACCTGGAGACGGCCATGGAGTTCTACCTGGAGGTGCTCCCCGCGGGCCTCAGGCAGCCCCTGGGGGCCGCGTGGCTCCCCTGTCATCCCTGGGCACTCTGGGCAGTGGGGATGGTGCTGTCCCCTCGGATGCCTGCTGGCGAGGGCGGGGTTCACTGAGCACGTGTCTGCGGCGCTGCTTGCAGGCGGTCATGCTGGACTCCACGGACGTCAACCTCTGGTATAAGATCGGACACGTGGCCCTGAGGCTCATCCGGGTGCCCCTGGCTCGCCACGCGTTTGAGGAAGGGCTGCGGTGCAACCCTGACCACTGGCCCTGCCTGGACAACCTCATCACTGTCCTGTACACCCTCAGCGACTACACCAGTGAGTGGGGCGCGGCTGAGTTCTCCTGCGCGCGCTGCGTCAGCATGAGGGCGGGTGGGTGGCTTGGCTGAGCTCGGGGCCTGCGCCGACGCGCAAAGGCTGTCTGCCCAGCGTTCAGGGGAAATGGAGGTGCGTTTGCTTCCCCGCTGTGCTCTGCTCGCTCTCCTCCTCAGTCGCGGTCTGCCGCTGGCGCCATGGTGGGAAGACGGGCTCCCTTCAGCCTTCCCTCCAGCGCCGCTGCCTCCTGCCCCAGGCCTGCTCTGTCATTTGCTAATGGACGGTCTGGTGGCTGCAGTCTCGCTCCCAGTGCCAGAAGCTCACTTCTCGCAGCTTATCATTCCCCCCTCTGTAGAGCAGCGTGGCTGCTGGAAACACCTGTGCCAGATGGAGCCCCCGTCTGCCTTGTGGTGGCGTCACTCGCTGCCCTGCCTGGCCCTCTGCTCTGCAGGGCACACATGGCCAGCTCCTCCCAGCGGCTATGCAGGAGGGCCCTGGGCAGGACAGGGTGCAGGGTAGCTGGCCTCGGGCACAGACACACACCAGCGCCCAGCCTGGGTGAAGGTTTCAGCCGGGAGCTCCTGGCTCTGACGGCCCTTCCTTCCGTTTCCAGGTGTGGGTGGGGCAGGACGGGGTGGTGGAGGCTGGGAGGCTGGGCCTACACCGCTCCCTGGCTCCGTGTGCTCGAGCCTGGTGGCAGGGGCCAGCTGCTGGTCCCTTCCCTGTGGTCACTGCCTGAGGCAACCCCAGCCTCTCCCTGGGTCCCCAGAGCCCGCTCAGCCACCCCTGCCCCTCCAGGCAGGGCTGGCATGTCTCGCGGCCCCCGCTGTGGGCCTCTGCTGTCTGTCTCCTCTGCGAGGCTTGCGGCCTCTGCTGTCTGTCCTCTCCTCTGCGTGGCCCGTGGCCTCCGCCTTTGGGCCTCTGCTGTCTGTCCTCTGCATGTCTCGCGGCCTCCGCCTTTGGGCCTCTGCTGTCTGTCCTCTGCATGTCTCGCGGCCTCCGCCTTTGGCCTCTGCTGTCTGTCCTCTGCTCTCGCGCCCGCCGGCCTCTGCTGTCTGTCCTCTCATGTCTCCCCTCCGCCTTTGGCCTCTGCTGTCTGTCTTCTCTGCGCGGCTCGCGGCCTCCGCCTTTGGGCCTCTGCTGTCTGTCTTCTCTGCGCGGCCCGTGGCCTCCGCCTTTGGGCCTCTGCTGTCTGTCTTCTCTGCGCGGCTCGCGGCCTCTGCCTTTGGGCCTCTGCTGTCTGTCTTCTCTGCGCGGCCCGTGGCCTCCGCCTTTGGGCCTCTGCTGTCTGTCTTCTCTGCGCGGCTCGCGGCCTCCGCCTTTGGGCCTCTGCTCTCTGTCCTCTTCTCTGTGCGTCTGGCACCGCCCGCTCGCTCGCGGGCTCTCCTCCGGCCGCGGACCCTCGCGTCCCGTTGTCTCAGAGGTGTGTGTGCCCCGTCGTCTCAGAGGTGTGTGTGCGTCTGTGGCCGTCTGTGCGCTCCCCGTTTGCCGATTTTGACTCTCGCGCTTGCATCTTCCCTGTCTCCCTGGGCTCGTCCTGGAGCTCGAGCGCCCCCTGGAGGCCCGGCCTTCAGTATCTTGCCATCTCTGCGCCCCGGCTCAGGCTCTGCACTTGGTAAACCCATCTTGAGCGGAAGATGGCCCTGGGCACTGAGCGGTGTGTGTGCCTGTGAGGGCCGATGGGCATCCCTGAGCTGAGGAGGCAGGCCTCCCTCTGCTGTGGGCACAGCAGCAGAGGGCCTCTGTGTTCCTCTCTGCTCCCAGCCCTCCCCTGGGAGCCGGGCTCTCCTTCAGTGGGTGGCTGGCAAGGGGGCCCGGCTCTGTCCTCCCTCCGGCCCTCCATCCTGGCTGTCCTCCCCTCTCCCCACTCTGTCCTCCTCTGCTCATTCCTGATTAGTGCCTTGCAACCGCACGCAGCCTGGGGAGCTGGGCCGGGCCCTGAGCCATCCAGTCCAGAGCGGAGCGAGCTGGCAGTCGTTTGCAGGCAGCTGGCCCCCTAGGGTGGGTTTGCTAGATCGAAGGTCTGTGTGTGACGCCCCCCTATTCCCCAGAGAGGTTGCCCAACCTGTCCTCCCCTTCCGGCAGCCTCGGGGTTACTGTTTTCAGAAATGGTTCCTGATTGGATGGGTCCAGGTACTGCCGCACCCTTGTCCTCCTGGCATGTCTTGGCCCCCAGAGCAGGGCCCCTTCCCTGGCGTCGCTAGCGAGGCCAGGGTGCCAGTGCAGCCTGAGGCCGTGCCTGTCTCTCCGCCAGCATGCCTGTACTTCATCTGCAAGGCCTTGGAAAAGGACTGCCGCTACAGCAAGGGGCTGGTGCTCAAGGAGCAGATCTTCCAGGAGCAGCCGCGCCTGCGCCAGGACTCCCTCCGCATGTTCCTCCAGTGGTGGGTCACTCACACTCTGTCCTGCCCGCGCCTCTGCTCCGCGTGCTCAGGGCCGGCTCTGTCCAGCTCGTGCCCGCCTTCCCCTCTCTGAGGCTGGGCTTTCCGCGCTGCCCAGCCCTCCTCTGACCCTCCCTGCCTGCCTCTGGGAGGGGCCCGTGCTCAGTAGCGTCGCCCGGGGGGGGGCCCTTTGCAGCCTGACCACCTGGTCCTCCTGTCTGCCTTCCCGGGAGGATAGCGGGCCCGGGCCCGGCAGCTCTGGGCTGGCCCTGCTGGCCCTGCTGGCCCTGCCCTGTCCGCCTCCCTGGCTCCGAGGCGCCCTCGCCGGGGTCCCCGCCCCTCCCCGGCCTGCTCGCCCGCCTCTGCCGAGCTCTGGCTCCCAAGCCCCCCTTGGCAGCTTGCCGAGCTCGGGCTGCCTCCGTTGCCACTGCCCCCGCCCGTGGTACCAGCTTGGCCCCACTAGGGGTTAGCGGTCTTTTGTCCCAGTGTTTATGCCTCAGGAGACCACGTCTCTTATTCCCATCCATCCCGAGAGGCTGCCCTTCTTTGGGGAGGTGGGTGATGAGTGCACGAGTGCGGGGGAGCCCTGCAGGGAGGGACCTCCGCTGGCAGAGGTGTGTCCGTGGGAGGCATGCCAGGCCTCAAGCTCCTGCCCTTGCTGTTGACTCCCGTCGGCTTCGGTGAGCTTGGCTGCTCTGAGGGCTGTTTCAGGTGGGCAGTATGGGATAGTGAAATCCTTATAAGCTTTTCAGCAAAGGATGAGAGGAGCCTGTGGTTTTTCTGCCGTCAGCGTGGTCCTGCTGATGCGGGTGAAGGCCCGTTGCCCGGTTGTGAGCAGATTAAAGGGCGTTAGTCATGCTGTGTACATGGGTGTTGAGAACGCTAATTACTGCCCTTTGCAGCCCAAGTGCTAATTTTGTTTGTGGGAAGAATTAATACAGATTGCAGGGTATTAGCTGCGTGCTGGTGTGTAGGATTTGCACCGTGGCTCTGATGTGCCCCGGTCACGCCTCTGTCCCTCACACTCTCAGTGACATGTCCATCCACGAGGTGTCAGTGAGCGCAGCCGAGTCGCAGGCCATCGTGGATGAGGCCCTGGGGCTGCGCAGGAGGCGGCAGGCGCTGACGGTGCGTGAGAAGGAGCCGGACCTAAAGCTGGTGCAGCCCATCCCCGTCCTCACGTAGGTTGTCCGGGGTGCCAGGCGGCCGCTGGGCCCTGCGTTGGTGCAGACACAGGGCACATGGGCAGGTGACCGCGGGACACGGGCTGGGCCTCCCTTGCTGGGCTTCCCTCTCTCCATGCTGTCCTTGACCCACCGCCTGCCACACTCCTGTCAGCCCCTCTCACCGCCCGCCCGAGGGGAGAGGGGAAGGTGGACGGGGGCCATCAGGGCTCTGAGGGGCCAAGAGTGGGTGGGGAGCCCACCCCCCCAGGGCCTGGCATCCTGCTTGCGAGTCCATGTTCATGACGGGGTCATGCTGCTGCGTGGGTTGGAGAGGGTTTAGGGCCAGAGCTGGAGTCCAGGGAGGAGTGGGCGTGGGTCAGGCAGAGGGAAGCCTGTGCAAAGGCCCTGTAGCGTGTGGGCTGCGGTTTTGTTTGCAGAACTGAGCGAAGCTACGCAGGTGAGGGTGTGTTGGGCGGGGTGAGGCAGTGAGGTGGGGCAGGCAGCACCCTGGTGACAGGTGGAGGCCTTGGTTTTTAGTCAAAGGGCCTGGGAAGCTGGTCAGGGATGGGTGGGTGGGTACCTTACGCCACACAGCGTCATACTGCAACACAGCATGGCACGCAACACAACACGGGACACGCAGAGCACGGAGCAGCAGTGAGCAGCGCAGCCCAGGCCGCACCTCAGCACAACACGACACGCAACACGGCTTCTGCACGAGACACACGCGTGCTCGGGCTGTGCCCAGCGGGCTCCGGCCCAGCAGCTGTGGGGCCCCTTTAGAGCACACCCGTCAGTAGCCCTCCCCCAGGAAGTCAGACGAGTGGCCGCAGGGCGAGGCCACCAGGCGGTAAAGGCGGGACCTTGCTCAGAAGGGATTATCACTTGAGCCCGCAGCTGCCCCTGCCTGGTGGGGCTGAGATGCCTTGGGGCTCTTGCGGGCAGTGTGGAGGGTGTGGGCTCCGCTCCAGCCCAGCGGCTCCACCTCGGCAGTCAGTCACCCCAGCCCCCCGCCCTCATGGGGACGGCGGCCTGGGCTCTGGGCTCCCTGTGGTGGGTGCTGAGCCCGCATGGTGACCTTCTCCCTGCAGCTGGAAGTGCCTCGGTGAGAGCCTGCTGGCCACATACCACCACCTCACCACGTGCGAGCCCCCGCGGCCCAGTCTGGGCAAGAGGATCGACCTGTCTGACTATCAGGACCCCAGACAGCGTCCCGCGTCCCCCGAGGAGGCAGTGCCTGTCAGTGTGCTCCAGCCAAGCCCTGCCAGCGCCAGCCCTGCAGCCTCCGTGCCAGAGCCCGTGCTGGCATTCACCCCCGTGGCCACGGCCAGCTTCCCGCTGCACAGCCCCAGCCTGCTGGAGACGGGCGTCCCCACCGGTGAGCAGGCCCCAGGGAGGGCTTCAGGGGGCCCTGTCTGCTGAGCGGCAGTGGGAGCTGGAGAGCCCCGCCCTCTCCAAAGGCCAGGTCCTGCCACCTCCTGGCCCCGCAGGAGAGCTTGGGGCTGCTGGCCAGCCTCCCTCAACAATGGGGCCCTGGGGGCTGGGTTGGCCTCGGGTGCAGCTCCTCAGGCCCCCTGCCCTGCCCGCTGTGCTGCTGGGCACTGACATTCCCGGCTTAAGCAGCAGCCAGCAGTCACCACTGTCTGTGGTCATGTCCCTTGGAATGGCATTACTGATTTTTATCATCATTGGAGCCTTCCAAAAACACTTTGGACCAAAGCTTCTGAGCCTTTCCTTGATTTCTGAGTCCCTGATAAAGCCTACGGGGCGGCTAAAGAAGGTTCTGAATGAACGCGTATGTAATGGTGCCTAACTTTTTACCTTGGTCACCAGTGACACCTGTCTGCTATGAATCACATGACCCTCTTGCCCATATCCTGTCACTGGGCCTCGGGCCTGGGCAGAGTCAGGGTCCCTGCTGCTTGCTTAGCCCCATCCCAGGACAGCCGGTGGGGGGGCTTTGACCCTGAGATCCTGGCATTCTGTGGCTATGGAAAGTAGTCTTGAGGCCTGGCCTGTGGGTGAGAAAGGGGTGAGATTAAGGGATTTGAAATGGTCTTTTCTCAGGCTTTTTTTTGCTAGAGGGGGGATGCAAAATTTCTTGAATGTCCAAGAAGCCTTAAGTTAAACGTGCAGGCAGGTTATAAAAGGACTGAGTGCCTTGAGGTGTGTTTCCCTGGCCCAAGTCTCCTGAGCTTTCGACTTGCTCTCTTTGTAAAGGTGATGTCTCCGGGGGAGATAAATCCAAGAAAGGGGTCAAACGGAAGAAGATTTCCGAGGAGAGCGGGGAGACGGCCAAGCGGCGGTCTGCCCGCGTCCGAAACACCAAGTGCAAGAAGGAAGAGAAGGTGGACTTCCAGGAGCTGCTGCTGAAATTCCTGCCGTCCAGGTGCGGCGCTGCCGGTCTCGGCAGAGGAGGCCCACAGCCTCCTGCCTCCCTCCCACCTCTGGTTCTGGGGCCGCCCTCCCCTGTGGGTGCCTCCTCCGCCCCCGGACTGGGGCCTCCGAACGTCCTGAAGGCAGGAAGTGGAACTCGCGTGTCTTCAGAGCTGGGGCTGCCTGCTCACGCCTCACGCCTGGGCCTCCCGTTGTCAGGCGCAGATGCCAGGACAGCCCGTGGGAGGGGCCCGTGCTCAGGGAGGTGCCCGCTTGGCTTCTCCGGGCTCCGCAGGGTCACTGGAGCTTGAGAAAGTGGATGGCGGGTTTGGGAGTCGTCCCCTGTTTCTCGGGTTCCCCAGAGAAGCCTCCCAGGAGGAGGTGGGCCCGGCTGCCCAGGGAAGGGGGTCTGCGCCCCCGTGCTCGTCCCCTGGGTCTTCTCCGGCCCCTGCGTCTTGCCCTGTCCCCTCCCTCAGACGCTTTGGGGCCTGGTGCTAGACTTCCTACCGCCTTTGCCTGAGTGCAGAGAGCAGGCGGGTTCTCTCTGCCCACCGACATTTGAGGGGCACGTCCTGTGAGCCGGGGTGTCCTCTCCCGTGCCGTGTTTGTGTTTTTGAGACTGTGCACCGTTTTCTCCCTTCTGTGGCTCTGGGGTCTGGGGGGTGGCCGTGTGTCTGCGAGCACCCTTCTGGGGTCCTCGGCTGGTTCTGTCTCCTGACGGTCGGCTCCGGGGTGGTGCATCCAGGACGACGAGGGTGGGGTGGCCAGGAGCTCCCGGTGGCCTGTGAATCTCTGGCCACGGGATTTGGCATTCCTAGTTCCCTGCCTTTCTGTTTCTGAGGGGAGGGGGACGTGCCCGAGTGGAGCCGTTCTCAGCGGGAGCAGGACGTGGGCTCTCTGGTGGCCTCCTCCCGAGCCACGCCTCCTCGAGCAGGCCTGCCGGTGGGAGCCCTGGGGGGGCCGCTTCCCACCCTGCCCCTCCCGCTGCGCCGCCTGGGTCCTTGTTCCCCAGCCCTGCTGGTGGGGAATGGCGTCTTGCTTCTCTTTTACCTTTGTTTCAACTGCTGGTTTCCTGTGTGGTTTTCGCGTCAGCTTCCTCGAATGGCTGGCAGGGGCTCGTAGTGGCTTGCTGGGTGCAGTCCCCAGAGGGGGCGGGGGATGTGTTTGTGCACCGTGAGGTCAGAAGGCACCACCTGTCCATCCTTGGGGGGGTGGCGGGGACAACTAAAAGCGGAGTCCCTGGGGGGTCTTCCGGGAGCGGCCGCCTCTCCCCCAAGCCCACAGCACTGTGAGGCATCGTGGAGGTGCCACCTGGCCCCCCTGCCTGCCCCCCCCCCCAGCGCATTTTGGGCCTCAGCATGTGGAGGCTTGGCCAACTGCTGTCTAGGCAAAGTCCTGCGGCCGCTGTCTCCAGCTCCCTATGGGCATCAGTCTCTGTGTGGGTCCTTTCTGTTTCCCACTCGAAGGTCAGCTTCCTTTGGACAGGGCTTGCTGATCCCTGGCTGTATTCCGACTTCGGCCCGGTGCCTGGTGACCACCTGATGGGATGGGTAGAGGCAAGGCACGGGCCAGACCCGGCCATGAAGGCCTGCAGAGGCGGAGCCTCCTTGCCTGGGGCCAGCCGGGCTGGTGTGAGTCTCGTGTGTTCCTTGCAGGTTGAGAAAGCTGGACCCTGAGGAGGAAGACGACCCCTTTAACAGCTATGAAGTCCCGCCAGAGGCCAAGCCGGAGAGCTTCCCCAGCGCGGGGGCCCACAGGCTGTCCTCCGACTCGGCCACGTTCATGGAGTCTGGTAGGAGTGGGCACCGTGGGCGCTGCTGGGGCCATGTCTGGGTGGTGGTCCAGGGCTGGCCCAGGGCTGCCTGGCTCTGTCCCGCCTGAGCTCTGAGCTCGGCCGAGTGAGGCGCTGGGCCGTCCGGGCACGGGCCTTGCTGGCCCAAAGGTGCATCTCACTGTTGGGTGTGGCTGAGTGCTGGGCGCTGTGCTGCTGCGTGAGACTGTACCCCTCAGCCTGGAGGCTTGGACAGGTGGCATCCGCAGCTGTGGGGGGCACGGGCTCTCCACACTGCCGCCCTCTTCTCCCGAAGGAGGCAGGCCTGGCATGGAGGTCCCTCCTCCCGTCGGCGCCCCCCGCTCACATCAGGCCTCCCCCCTCACAGCGGGCTCCCCCCTCACGTCAGGTCCCCTTTGCGTTGGGCCCTCCTCACGTCCAGCCCCCCTCACGTCAGATCCCCCCTCACGTCGGGCCCCCCCCACATCCGGCCCCCTCACGTCGGGCCCTCCTCACGTTGAACCCCCCTCATGTCAGATCCCCCCTCTCGTCGGGCCCCCCTCATGTCAGGTCCCCTTTGTGTCGGGCCCCCCTCACGTCGGGCCCCCCTCACGTCAGGTCCCCTTTGCGTCGGGGCCCCCTCACGTCGGGCCCCCCTCACGTCAGGTCCCCTTTGCGTCGGGGCCCCCTCACGTCGGGCCCCCCTCACGTCTGGTTCCCCTTGCGTTGGGGCCCCCTCATGTCAGGTCCCCTTTGCATCGGGGCCCCCTCTGCGTCGGGCCCCCCTCACGTCTGGTTCCCCTTGCGTCGGGCCCCCCTCACATCAGATCCCCCCTCACGTCAGGCACCCCCCACATCCGGCCCCCTCACGTCGGATTCCCCCTCACGTCGGGCTCCCCCTCTTGTCGGATCCCGCTCACGTCAGGTCCCCTTTGCGTCGGGGCCCCCTCACGTCGGGCCCCCCCTCACGTCGGGCGGCACACACATCCGGCCCCCTCACCTCTGGTCCCCCCTCACGTTGGATCCCCCTCACGTTGGATCCCCCTCACGTCGGGCCCCCCTCACGTCTGGTCCCCCTCACGTCTGGTCCCCCCTCACGTTGGATCCCCCTCACGTTGGATCCCCCTCACGTCGGGCCCCCCTCACGTCTGGTTCCCCTCGCGTCGGGCCCCCCTCACGTCGGGCCGCACACACATCCGGCCTCCTCACGTCTGGTCCCCCTCAAGTCTGGTCCCCTCTCACGTTGGATCCCCCCTCACGTCGGGCCCCCCTCTCGTCGGGCCCCCCCTCACGTCGGGCCCCCCTCACGTCTGGTTCCCCTCTCGTCTGGTCCCCCCTCACGTCTGGTTCCCCTTGCATCGGGCCCCCCTCACATCAGATCCCCCCTCACGTCTGGTCCCCCCTCACGTCGGTCCCCCCCTCACGTCTGGTCCCCCTCACGTCTGGTCCCCCCTCTCCTCGGGCCCCCTCTTGTCTGGTGCCCCCTCACGTCTGGTCCCCCCTCACGTCGGGCCCCCTCACGTCAGGTCCTCTTTGCGTCGGGGCCCCCTCTCGTCGGGCCCCCCTCACGTCAGGTCCCCTTTGCATCGGGGCCCCCTCACGTCAGGTCCCCTTTGCGTCGGGGGCCCCTCACGTCTGGTTCCCCTTGCGTCGGGCCCCCCTCACATCAGATCCCCCCTCACGTCAGATCTCCCCTCACGTCGGATCCCGCTCACGTCAGGTACCCTTTGCATCGGGGCCCCCTCACGTCGGGCCCCCCCTCACGTCGGGCCCCCCCTCACGTCGGGCCCCCGTCACGTCAGGTCCCCTTGCGTCGGGGCCCCCTCACGTCAGGTCCCCTTTGCGTCGGGCCCCCCTCACGTCTGGTCCTCCCTCACGTCGGGCCCCCCTCACGTCTGGTTCCCCTTGCGTCGGGGTCCCCTCACGTCGGGCCCCCCTCACGTCGGGACGTCCCTCACGTCAGGCCCCCCTCACGTCTGGTTCCCCTCACGTCGGGCCCCCCCTCACGTCGGGGTCCCCTCACGTCGGGCCCCCATCACGTCGGGCCCCCCCTCGCGTCGGGGTCCTCTCGCGTCAGGGCCCCCCTCACGTCGGGCCCCCCCTCACATCAGATCCCCCCTCACGTCGGGCCCCCCTCACGTCAGGTCCCCTCGCATTGGGCCCCTCTTCACGTCGGGCCCCCCTCGCGTCGGGACGTACCTCACGTCGGGACGTCCCTCATGTCGGGCCCCCCTCACGTCGGGACGTCCCTCCGGCAGAGAAGCAGGACGTGCACGCCTTTCTGCTGGGGAACCTGAGCAACGGGGGGCGTCCTGGAGCTGATGGTGTGCTTCCTGAAGAGCATGGGCCTCAGGTTCCTGCTGCGCTGGCCGCCGGGCCTGGCGGAGGTCGTGCTCAGCACCTACCACAGCTGGCGGAGGCACAGCGCCAGCCTGCCCAACCCGCTGCTCAGGGACTGCAGCAACCGGCACATCCAGGTGGGTCTGCAGGGCACTCTGGCCCCTCTTCCTTGGAGGAGGGCGGCTGCTTCTAGGGGCAGCGTTGGGGGTGTCCAGGGCTCCCAGAGGTGGAGGAGCCCCGGGTTCACAGGTGCTCAGGGCTGTGTGGGTCAGGGGCCCCTGGGAAGGCAGCCTCTGCTGGGACACGCCTGGGACTGCCTCCCGGAGGCATCTGCCCGGGTCCGCCCCCCCGAGGCAGGGTGGAATGGTGGTGGGGCCGAGCTTTGGTCCCCGGACAGACCGCTGGGTCACTTGTCAGTTGTGCCCCCTTGGCTGGGCCGGCGCCCCCTCACTGCTGAGCCTCAGCTTCCTGGTATGCGGGGGAGCCATGCACCCACTCCGGGCGCTGTCAGGGCTGAGGGCCTGCGCTTGGCGGGGGGCAGGGCTGCCTCTTGCACGGGACCGGTCCCCAGGACAGGGGGCGGGTGGGTCTCACCAGTGTTCCCGAGTCCATCTCAGGGAGGTGCATCTGTCCTTAGATCCTGGCAGCAGCCACTGGTTATGACTCAGGGAATGGATAGTAGAGGCAGAGTGGCGTCCCCATCAGAGTCGAGTAGCTGAGGCTCCTTGTGTCTCCACCCTTGGCCCCTGGGCCCCCTCACGTCGGGTCCCCTTGGCGTCGGGGCCCTGCTGACCCTGCTGACCCCGCGCCGGTGCTGCAGGAGATGATGCTGATGTCTCTTTCCTGCATGGAGCTGCAGCTGGACCAGTGGCTGCTGACCAAGGGCCGGAGCTCTGCAGGTAGGCCCCATCCATGTTCCATGGGGGCCCACTTTCTGGAGGGGGCAGGAGCCGGGGCCAAGTCCCTCCTCCAGGGGCACATTTCCTAGGCCACCTTGTCAGGCCAGGAAAGGCCCGGGCCTCTGAGAAGTGGCTGAGCCCCACGGGAGCCACCTGCCTGCTGGTAACTTGGGATGAGGGCTGGGGCACCTCTGTTTCCTCAGGTCATCACTGGACACTTTGCGTGTCCCCAGATACGCTCAGCGCAGTCTGCTTGGTGAGGGCTGCGAGCCCCAGGGTTTCTGCATCCTTGTTGGGCCCGTCGGGCTCTGACGCTGGCCACTTGGGACCATGGGGCTCTGAGGGCTCAGGGCCTCGGGGAGCAGGAGGGCATCTGGGCCCCACTCATGAGGTTGACTCCTTCCGGCCTGACGGTTTTCAGTGTCTCCTCGGAACTGCCCCGCAGGCGTGCTGAATGGCAGGTTCGGCCCCGACTTCCCAGGGGCCCACTTCCTGGGGGACCTCCTGCAACTGTCGTTTGCCTCATCCCAGCGGGACCTGTTTGAGGATGGCTGGTTGGAGTTTGTGGTCCGCGTGTACTGGTTGAAGGCTCGATTCCTGGCGCTGCAGGTTGGTCTGGGGGCAGCTGCTTTGGGGAGGGAAACCTGGGGCACCCGCTCGGTACGGGGGAGGGGCTAGGTCACATCGATGGAGCGTGTGTGTTATGCCTGATAGCCACCGGGCACCTGGGCTACGGTCAGGAAGCACGGTGTGGGGGGACTTCAGTGTACCTGAGCCAGCGTGGCCCACCACCCACCTAGCCACAGCACCGGGAGGTCTCGTGGACCCCACACCCAGGAGAGGTTGCCTTGTTGGGCCTTGGCCCTTTGCTTGTGTTTCTGAGAGCATGGGAGACTGGGGGGGTTGGCCAGCCCCCAGCCCCCTGAACACCGTGGCACCCTTCAGGTGGGTTGGTGGGTTCCAGAGTGGGGCAGCCCGTCTAGTCACAAACTCTTGCCACCTCCGCTTGAGCCCTGGACCATGTTCTGGGCCGTGCGCCCCCTGCCACAGGGGGTACGCCGGCTCCCTGGGCTCTGGCGTGGATGCGATCCGTTCGTCCATCTGTTCAGTAGAGCGTGCTGGCTCCCCTCTGCCGCTGCCGTGAGGGGATGTGGGGATCGGCAGCCCACCCCATTTTGTGGTATTGGCCTCTTCTCCCCCTCTGTGATATTTGGGCTCTGTTATGCAGCCCTGGCGAGTGTTTTGTTGTATGTTTGTGGGATCTGCTTCCTCTGCCCAAGTAGCAGGAGCGGGCCTGTGCGAGATGAGAGCGTGAGCTCGAGGTGCGTGCTGAGGGATGCGTGCAGAGCTCAGCCGGCGGGCCGAGCAGGAGGACGTGCCATCGCCTGTGGCTGCCTCGATGACCTGTCCGGATGCATGGACTCTGGTGTGTATTGTGTTGGGTTGCTGTCTGGGTAGAGTGAGCAGAGCTTCCTCAAACGGTGTTTCTCTTCTTTGTCGTTATAGCCTGACTGCTGTCTCGTTGGATACGTGACTAAGCGAGCATGTGGTGAGGAGGCCTTGCCGGTATAAAGCGCTGTGCTTGTGGTTCAGGGTTGTTTTGTTCTGTGGATTGAATCCACCTGATGGAGCACTGCGGGACAGGATGGGAGCGGCTAGGAACGGGGCATGGGGTGGGCTGTCTTGCTGGGGTTGTCGGGAGCGCTTGTCTTTGGTTCCTCAGGCCCGTGTGGCGGGGGCAGGCTCCAGCAGGATGAGTGAAAAACCCTCCCCCTCCCCATGAAGCAGACCAGGGCATCTGCTCTGGCCTGGGCTGGGCAGCGTGTCCTCTGTGGCTTCCTCCTGCCTCACTGTGCAACCCAACCCCCAACCCCACCCTCACGCCCGTGGTCTGTGACATGTCCTTGGGCTGAGGGTGGCGTTCAGGCTCTGCATGAGGTGGCTTCAGGCCAGGCCCGGTGCAGCGCCGCTTACCCGTGTCTGGCAGCTTCCTGCAGAGAGGAGCTCCAGGTCCGGTGGTTCTGCTCTGCCGGCTCTGCTTGATCTCTCAGCCTCGTACCCCAGCAGGAGGCTGGGTGCTGGAGTGTGGCTGGAGGCTGGTAATCTCTTT